>NC_092193.1:8621666-8977500 GCF_043641665.1 Enoplosus armatus | reverse complement strand
TTTTATGCTGCAATATGTAATTACAGATCGTCCCTTTAGAAACTGTTGGTGGTTTATTTAGAAAAAGTATTTCATCTAAAATTACCAGCAAGGAAACACTGAAAAATTAAGACTGATGACGTGTGGAACGCTGCAGAACTTTGTATTGATTTCTTCCCTGTAAATTATATTCCCTACAAAGACAGAGAATATCTTTTTCAACAGGGAACACGAGTTCAATTATGTTCACGTGCTGACTTAAAGTGAGCAGGAGAGAGTTCAGTTATGTCAGGATGCATGGTTCCTTTTGTTATCGAGATGCGACAAGAGATAATACGTATTAAAGAAAGGTCACTTTCACAAGTTGGTTTATTCAGTCAAAAATTATACATTTAATTCTGGTGTGTTTCATGTTCACGCTGACTTACTACAAACAAATCAAGAGGTTTAAACATCGGTCTCTGGTGAGCATCACTGTGCATTATCAGCACCACATGGATGTTATGCAGCGTTGCATTGCACCTAGGTGTTTATTTAGCTTCTCTTGTGTCACACAGAGCGCACTAAGAAATAAGTGATTATGAGCATTATTAGTTGAGACTGCAACTGGAACTCATAACCGGTAGAAACAGGACAGTAAAGCAGACTAGAAAAGCAGAGTATTCTATTATTAGTACTAGTATTATATTCATATTGAACCACTTTGCACCTCAGGATCTGCGTCCACTGCCATCGTTGAGTGTCAATGCAAGAAGTAGTGTGCACTTTATGTAGCCAGGCGGAAAGTAAGAAAGTGTGTGGATGGGCGTGACTTTTTCTCAGCCCACATCTGCTTCTTTTATTAACCATTGTCAAGATCTTTCCCTAACCTTAACCATACTGTAGTTGCCACCCTTAGATGTTGTAGAAATTGAATGTAATCTGGTATCTTGCAGAATCGCCTATGTTTTTGTTTGTAAAAAAGAGGGATCTTGTAATATTACAGGGCGGATAATTACTGTTTGGTCGGCATGTTTCACTCACTTTTTGATGAGGAACCTCTGAACTACATTGAGTACGACGCAACACACCTCTGTTCTTTCACCGTCTGATGTATGTGCTTACGCTTTACCACGGTTACCACATGATCTTGCATAAATATAAAGTAAACGCTTATACAGATTAGGGGATCACATTCCTGACACGTGGGGATCATTTGCTGATGTATTATAAAAGTAGTTTCACTTTTGAGTTCTTGCTAAAATCGAATAATCTGTTCTCACACAGTTCCTGTCTGCTCTGCTTTCACACTACAAATGAATCATATCGGTCTGGTTGTTCGGACCGCGCCAGAGTTCGATTGAGTTTGTTTAAACCACAGCAAACAGTTTAGGTGTGAAAGCACCCTTAATGTCTCTTAGTCTTTTCTGCTTTATTTCCAGAAACTGGTACAAGAATATTCACATATTACTGTAACGCATACACAGTGTACAAGAGTTCAGAGCTTGTGCTCAAAATAAACCCTACCTGGGATCAGTTAATGCCAACTGTATTATTCATGTGATATTCTGTAAAATAGCCAAGAAGCCATGTGTTATGCCAGTGTTTCCTCAACAATCACAGTGTTTATTAGGCAAGGAAATAACATCAGTCCGGTGAGAAAGGAAAACAGCCTATTTTCCTCGCTGCTTTCAATCAAGCCAATAAACAAGGTCGTTCCCTTCAGAAACACATTGCTATGCGCTCCCACACAGCGAGGAAGCCGACGCACCCATGGCTGCGTAGGCAAAGGGCTCTTGACAACATAATGGCTGCCATAACTTCATTAAAATGGCCCTGCTTCCCTTCCTCGGTGCCATTCACTTCTTCCCACAGGACCAGTGGCTCCTATCTGCTGTGTGTGTAAGTTTCCATCTATGTTTGGCAGCATAATTTCATTTTTTCTAGCCAATTAATTGGCCTGTCTTTTCATCAATCTATGTTATATGATATTTTAGTTATTGGGTGTTTTTAACTCACATCTTTTTCCTTTCTCTTGACATTGTCCCCTCAAACAATGTTCTCCGTTCTTCTCATTTAGAAACTGATTATAAACAAGTGGCATTAGCAATGTCTGTCTATACTTTCATCCAGTGAAATATGAGCAGGAAGTCGCTCATTTAAAAAGGTGAAACGACACGTCCTCGACCGTCTCACTGTTCCCCATCCGGGCCACTGTGTTGTTCTGTATCAGCTGTCCCAGCAGCCTCATCACCCCTCGTGATGTGTTTGGCAGAAGGCAGGATTAGACCTTCAACACTGTGTGTTTCAGGAAACGTGATATGAGGCTAGAAAGGACACCTTCAGGGCTCGTTAGGGAGAAGTCACTTGGTGCTTGAATGGAGTTGATTGTTTAGCTGGTGCTCTAAGAGTGTGTCCATGGACAATGAAGCTGGTGACTGAGGATGAAGATGCTGTATGTTGAATGCATTCGCCATGTATCATGTCCTCTGTGTGCGAGACTGTCCCCCTGTGACAGGAAGTGTGACAGCATCAGTCGTTTCAGCAAGTGCCCCAAAACTACACGTCCAAGTGACAGAGCCCTCTAGTGGCCGTAGTAATTATGAGCAAAGGAGGAAGTCAGGTGACATTATAGAGCGACAAAGTCCGCATAGGGAGGAGGTCTGCGTGGATGGATGGGACAACGAAACATCAGACTTTAACACGTGAAACAGCTGCTCGTTTCTCGTTTCCAACCAACGGTCGACATTGTTTTTTGTAAGCCTCGATCGTCCCCAAACTTGTGTTTATTTTTCTAATCATGACAACAATGCTCCCCTAATCTTAAAGAAGTTGTCATTTTAACCAAACCACGATGCTTCCCTAAACCTTACCAAACCTTAACCATAACGTTGTCACGTCATAAAACTGATTTATTTTCCAACAGTGATTTCTAAGAGTTTTTGAAGGGAGAGACAAATTACTGTATGTCATCCTGCCGATAGGTCAGCTCAGACAACGCCTCTGTGTCATTCTAGAGGGCTTGTTGTTATGTGCATATGTCATTTTCTGTGCATCTTTGACCATGTTCATACGGACACCAATGGCCAAACTCCAATGCATATCAGCAAAAAGACAAATGAGAAAATAGATCAAATATTATATTTTTTAATCCTCATATTGTTTAAATGTGTGAAAAATCGTTTTTAATAGAGAGACCAACATGTCGTTCTTGGCTGCTGTGCAGCCGCGGCCCTCAAAGCGTCCAGAATCGGCTGTTGGCTGATGCACAAAAATGTGAAACAGCCTCCAAGGACTCCATAAAAAAAACTGTAGTACAGTTGTGTCTCTGGCTGCGCTTCCACGGCCATATGTTGGTTTGTTTTTCAAAACAAAGTCGGTTTGTCTGTTTGCAGAGATACATACGTGTATGTGTGCATATTGTTCTCGTGTTTGTCCACTGGAGGATATGTTCACAGCTGTGTGTGTGTGTGTATCCTAGATGTGTTGTTGGCACTGTATGTCTGTCTGTACACGCTCACATTATAATGTATGCTGTGTGTGTCTGTGGTCTTGACGGGGTAATAAAATGCCTCCTCTCATCTCGGTTCTCCCGGTTCAGAGTGACTATTAAGGTGTGTGTGCTCTAACAAGCAAGCTCTCCAAATGATAAATGACAAAACACACTGCCTCCACACGGCTGTCATCTGGCAAAACACTGTTTTTTTTTTCTCTCTCTCATTCACACACACACACACACACACACTGCTCACTCTCTCTTGCTATCTCACTCATTTCATTCTCACCTGCCTCAGTTTCATTTTCTCTCTCAGATCTTGGGTTGTTTTTTTTTTCTCACACACATCGACAGATACTGACAATAAGAAAATAGGGAGACGAGAGGGAGAAAAGATTTTGAGGGAACAAAAAAAAAACGACTACTGAGGCCCCTCAATGTAAAACACAACAACATTTGAGGAAACAAAAAATGAAACAGATAACATTTCACAAAACAAATAAAAATAATAGAAAATGCAGCTGCAGTGAATATATTGATGGGGATGACATTTCCATAGATAGCACCTGTGTGGCAGCGTGCAGTGAAGGTAACACAGAGCCTGGCTTTCCAACTCATTCATACAGTACGTCATCCAGATACTCTTATAAATATAGATATTTAAATTGATGACTGTTTTGATTGGTTGCTAACAGCTTATTGCCTTTTGTTGCTTTAGAGGTATAAAAAGTAAGACAGGTGACATAGTTAGAGTCCTTGTTGCAGGTACAGAGAAAAAGTAGGGCTCCTGCAACACAACAACATGTCACAAGAGGTAAGTGTAGGCGGTCTGTTGGCACGTAGGGATTTGGGCAAATCTGCGAAAAATAAATAAAAAAGACACAAATTGTGCATTTTTATAATAAATCCCTGAGGGAGGGCAGGTGGAACCAAGTTAGAGCCTACAAAAGTACACCCATAGAGAAAAACGAGCACTCCCTGTTTTCTACTTGTAGTTATCTGGTGTGAAATCTGATCAGATATCTTGTGTTTTCTCATTTTGATTGTGTTCATTTGCTTTAATGTGTCTTTTTTGTGTGTGTTTTGTTTTTAGTTTTGTCATTTTGTCATCATTTCTGTTATGTTCATTTGTTTTCTGAAATGTGGTGTTTTGCACCTCAGGGCCGCCTTGAAACAAGGTGCTTTGCAGATTTGCATATGTCTTCACCATAAAAATGACAAAGGAGATTGTTTCAGAAGGAAAAGGGCCTGAATTCCTTTGAGCCCACTGAGAATCAATAGTTGTGGAGAAGATGGGGAGCAACTGAACTCTTTAGTGATGATTTATTGGCTGTATTGTGAGACTTAATTTCTTTGTCTAAGTATTTCTTAGCTTCCAAGTTTTTTTTGCCTCCAAGCATGTGTAAATGTGTGGCTATGTGTACACATGGATATATGTTTGTGTGTGTGTTTATGTGCAGTTAACAATGGATGGCATCCTTCAACCTGTTAATGCAGTTAGTTTATCTGATTGGTCACGGAGAGAAGAGAAAAGGGGCCGATATTTAATGACTTGAGAATGACCTACAGCAGACCTACAGGTTCGTGTGAATGTGTGTCTTGAAGAACAAAATTTAGAGGATAATTGGTTGAACTGGTGAATCATCAATTCACAGGTCAGTAAAGGCAGCTGGCTGTCTGCCAACCCCAGCTTGTGAGATCATTCCTGTTGTCTGCGAGAGTTGGATGAAGTTAATAACATTTGATTTAAACCGATTATTGATTATTATAATGATTATCAGTCCATGACATCAATGTTTGTGGCCATCTAATATTCCATAATACTTCCATTTCTGTTGTGCATTGCATTGACAATGCCAATAGAGACAATAGTGTCTATCAAGATTACACTCGGAAATTGACCACAGTTTGTTTGCATGCTGACGTATCTGAGTAGACTTGTTGTCTTGTCTTGGTTGTCAGTCAATATTTTTGTTGAGTTATCTCCTCTTAATCAGTAACATCTGATAATAAATCATGACTGTGACCGTTTGCTATGCTTTTGTACATATTAAAGCACTGCTTTTGGTTTTGTGTCTTTTAATTGTTTTTTAAATTTCGGTAAGTGGATGGTAGTGGATGACATTATCTCCCTAAAGTGTCTGGATGGGACTGTTAAGAGTATTTCCCGTCGTATTTCCAGCAGTGTTTTCCAGTTCCAAAAGGAGAACAGTGGGCGTCTGTCTAAGATCACTCCCTGTTTGTGCACTATATTTATTCTAAGCTGTTTTCTTTGAGTGTCATAAATATGCGCTGTATAGCTCCCTCAAAGATTCCTATGTCCATACACGACTTTTTGTTACAACAAATGCAATACCTCACTTTTGATACAAATACTGTGATGCTACGCTTATTAGTGGTGGCAGAAAAAGAGATTTGATTTCAATGAGGAAATGCTTGCGATCAAATCTCAGTTTAGAGAAAATATTTGGTGTTTATTACAGTATGTTGGGAACAGTGAAAGAGTGAACAAGGGAGGGATTTTGGAGTCTCATACCGGTGTGGCAGGAAAGTTTGGGCTGATCATGGGGTGTGAATACGTGGTGAAAACAACTACTGATCCCTTGGCTTTCTAGTAAGTTTCACTCTGTGTGCAGAAAATGTTTGACGGGGTGAGAAAGGCAACGAGGAGGAAGAGAGAGTAGAGGCAAAAGCTGCAAGACAATTTGTTTACTGTAACCTAATGTGTTGTAACAAACATTGAGCATCTATCACACTCATGGCTTCACACACTGTTTTTTTTTAATATTGCAGCAGCTCGCCTTCTGATTATAAAACTAAATTAGCTGACCTTTAGCTGTCTTGATTAGTCTTCAAAGTCTGTGTTGATGTTTAAGAGCTTTTCGAGTTGATGTAGGAGCTGGCTGTTGTTGACTTCCTTAATTAGGGCACTAATCAGGGATGAGAGTAATCGCTGGTGCCAGGCAAAGAATCCTATGGTAGTTCTGTGAAAAGAAGATGGAGACATATAGGTAATTAGCTATGTAGCGTTGAAAGTTTCAGCCAGGAATTTTCCTCCTCAGCACTTGTTGTTTATGAGTCGCTGCAGTTATTTTAGTATAAGTAATTTTGTGTGATTAGAAATGTTTGAATTACCATCAACCTGAGAACTAATGTGTTTTTTTGGACAATTAGTTTTCTGGCTATAATCTGAAATATATTAGTCAAAAATAAAACCATGTAAATATAATGTTCTCCGTCCTCCTACTGTCTGTCATGTTCTGACGAGGCTTCCCCAAATCTGTAACATCACTCCTCTGTTGCTCAGAGTGGGCGGTGGGAGAGGATTAGTATATTAGGTCGGTTATTAACGGCTGATGATTGTATTTGGGAAAAACAGAAAAAGATGACGTAACTTTTTGGTCACCCAGCAGCTGCAACACTCATCAAACCATGAAATCTCAGCAAGCCGTGTGTGTAGATAATGTCACGTTCATGTTTTTCTCAGTGAAATGATGAAAATAAGTGTGTTTCATGTCTGTTTATTTTGCTACGCTTGGAACATTTTCACAGATAATAGTTGTCAATAAAATGTATAAATAATAAATGGTATTAGCCGTGCAAGCAGCTAGTGGCTCTAGGGATAGCAATGTTGGTCGACCGGTCAGACCACAACTTAGCTGAAATGTCTAAACAACTGTTGGATGGATTGTCATCACATTTTGAACAGACATTCATGATCCCCAGAGGATGAATCCTAATGACTTCCTCTGACCTTTCCTCTGGCGCCACAATGAGGTTCACTGTTGTGTTTTTTAGTGAAATGCCTCGACAACTATTAGATGGATTGCTATGACATTTGGTACACATGTTCATGTCCCCCTCAGGATGAATTGTAATAACTTTGGTGATCCTCTAACCTTACCTCTAGCGCCATCATCATGTCAAAATTTCAGTTTGTCCAATAATTTGGTTTATGACCAAATATCACTGCTAATTAGCAAATGTTAGTATGCTAACACACTAAACTAAGATGTTAAACATAGTAAACATTATACTTGCTTACCATCAGCATGTTGGCATGCTGACGTTAGCGTTTAGCTCAAAGCATTACTGTGCCTCACAGAGCTGCTAGCATGGCTGCAGACTCTCTGTCTTGTTAAATTATGTTGAGTAAATCCTTCATAATGTCAGATGTTTGTTTAGCGCTTTGACATGGAAATATAGTTATACAGCCATCACATCACAGTGCTGCCACAGGCGTTGTATGACAGATGACCACTCACACTGTAATATGCATAAAACTGTATGTATGCCTCTGTTCCATGGAGCATGTAGCAAAACACACACACACACACATAAATGCGCCGGCCTCAACCTGGTTTGATTAGTATGATCTTAAAGAGCAGGGACACTGCAAGAACAGCAGGGGGGAGAAACAACAGTTTCGCTTGTGCTCAGATCAATCACATCACGTCATGTTGCTGAATCCCCTGTGCTGCCGTGCAGTTACTGTAGCTTAGAGAGACGATGAATATGGTGAGTGGGCCGACGTTTTGTCATATTCACCACCCTGCGAGGTTAGCTTTAATGCGCCTAAGTAGGTAGATCTCAGCGATTTCAACGAGGGAATTGCTCTGCGTTCATTCACAATGCTTTTGCATATATTCATTAGCTGTGCAGAGGCTTGCTGCTGTAAGATGCAGCGATGTAAAGCTCCCTCTGTAACAACTGAGTGTTTCATGCAGAAGATGTCTGTCTGTGGTAAGAACTGCAGTATACTGGTTATGTAACCCTGAACAGGCTTCCAAGATGTATCAATATCTCTATCTATAGGTATATATTTAATAAGATATAAGCTTAAGCCTGTGAGGCAATTACATCACCACGTTAAAGAGTCGAGACCTTTTATTAGAGGAGTGCGTCAGACAGAGCGAAGCAGAACTTTAACGTAATGTGTCTCTCATGTGTGTGTCAATTAGTGTTTTAGGTCTTTTTATGCCCCTGGGGGTTAAACTGGAGTATAAAGAAAACTCATATCCAAATGGGCTGGCTTTGAATTGACAAAAAATGCTATAAAAATCCCTCCACAAGACGATTTGGGTGTCAGGTTTTATGTTTATTACACACTTCACAAAATGTATTGTTTGATTTCATATGATTCACTGGTGTCGTGGTTTAATACATTTTCAGCACAGCAAAAATAAGGAACACTTAAGGATGTGCTTTTCAGTTTGATATAACATTTTTTTTTTCCTTCAATAGTGAAGCCTACAGGAGCCATTTGGAGTGCTATCTTAGCAGCATGTAGAGAAGAAACAAAAGCAGTGCTTTATAATATAACAAAAACAAAACATTCACATATTTGTCAGTGTTGTAGCAACTTGCCCTCTAATAGTATAAGTAAATTAGCTTAAGTTTTAAGATCCAATAGATGTTTAAAGATCCAATAGATGTTTAACTAGATTAAAATCTGGTCACTGTGGAGGCCACAGCCTACGCTCCACATCATTTTCATACTCAACAGGTGTTGCTGCAAATTGTTTGATTAACTTCAAGACTGTAGAAAAAAAACATGAACATATGGCACACAAGTGCTTCTCGAGGCACTTTTCTACATTGGCTTCAACTTTCACCTGTGATGGCTGCCACTTGGAGTCACCATGCGTATTGAATTAAGAACCTTGTATTGAATTAAGCGATACCAGGTGTAAGAAATTAACAACATGGTGTCAAGATATAAGAAAGTAAGTCAGCAAGAGGCAACGACTGCCACATGGTGAAACAGAGGAATGTGTCTCCCCCTGAGTCCATTATTTAATAAAACATTATTAGTTGTTTTTCGTCTTGCAGAGTAATTAAGGAATCCCTCTCTTAGGGAGACATGGGGTGGATGGATTCATCAAAAAGGTGGTGATCTCGACACGAAAGTCTGCGGTTCACTTTTCGCATTTTACAAACATTCAGAATGGGTTTTCTTTTAACTTTGTTTTCTAACATTAATCATGACCATGATCTTTTTTTTTTTTAACCTTAACCAAGTATTTGTATTTGCTTACACTTAACCAAACCTCAGCCATAGAGGTGACACATGACTTGTTTTTTGAACGGTCATATGGGTTTTGGACACTGACACGCAACAGGGTTTGTTGTTTTGGTATCATTTGGAGTTTTTTTTTGTACCGGAACGACTTGGAGTGCATCATTACACTTGTGCTATCGTTGCTTATGGTACCAAACATCCTCCACATTTTACAACTAACTAATTAGCAGTCTGCCTGTCTAATCAATTCTTTATAGTAACCTTGCTATCTACTTTCATAATATCTTGCTGTCTCATCCATCTAACTACGTTCTCTTGTCTCAGTATATGTTTATTATGTATGTTTCATTCAAGACTTCTTTAATTTTGCATGCTGTAATTTTCTATTTTCCTCGTCCTCCGTCACGTCACGCTTGTCTTGTACATAATGCACAACGCTGCCACGTCCCAGCCCATTATGAATAAGTGTTAACCCTCAGCACATGAATAGTTAAATCACTGCCAAGCCCAGAAATACAACAAATTACCATCACAATTTAATTATGCATGCCAGAGCACAGTTAGAAGTGTTTACAGATGAATGGCTGCCGTGGACCATCATGCCGAACGGATTAGCATTGTGAGAGATTTGATGTGGATTAGTTAAAAGGATTATTACTAGTTGTGGTGCACCAGCGGACTACAAATAAGGGGTTTGGATATATTTGGAATTTGAATGAATGGGATGAGCACTTGCTGCTGTATCACAGGGAAAAGGATCTACTAAAGAATTCACATTTGAATAGAAATGTCACCTCGTCCTACTTAGCCTATTTTTGTCATATGCGGTGTGGTGTTGCATTGTGTTACTTCCACCTACTGCAAACACTGTAGCTCTCTGAAATTCCCATCAAACCTTCACTACTTTCTCTGTCAACTTTCCTCTTTTGAAAGTATCAAAACAATGACAATTAGTATTGGTTTAAAAAAACCCAAAAAACTCTTATGATGAGATTGAAGTCTGGCTCAGCCAGTCGGTCGGTCCAAACTGAAATGTCTCAACAACTGTGTGATTGCCATGAAATCTGGTACAGATATATCATGAATTAATATGAATTATGATAACTTTGCTGTATTTTTGGTGTCCAGTGCTTGCAAAACTAATGTCAGTCCCATCAGCCTCAGCTGTTTTTTGTGTTTAGTGCTAATTTTCAAATGTTAGCATGCCAACAAGCTAAACTAAGATCTGAACTAAACTGTTGGCATTGTCAGCGTGAGCACGTTAGCTTGCTGATGTTAGCATTTAGCTCAAAGCCTACGTATACAGATCTGCTAGCATGACTGTAGACTCTTCAAGCCATTGTTTGTTTCCATTAAATCATTTAATTTACAGAACAATTACTGTAGGCTATCGGGATGTATATAAAATGACATATACCGTGATAGAAGATGTTGGCCATATCAAACCATCACGGCCTGTAGCTGTGCCAACTGCGCTTTGTTCCTTGTTTATGATTGGCTCGTTGGTCTGATGGACCCAATCACTTCCTCCTCCCTGCTCCCAGATCAAAGCAATTACTTTTTATGTTGCCATAGCTGCTGGGAACTACTGTATGAACAATTGTAATAAACTGGCACATTTCCAAATGCTTTCACGAGACCAAGACTCCCAGATACTTACTATACTGTAGCAACAATACATCTCAACACCAAAAAAACTGTAGTGACCATTTGCACCATATTGTTCAGTTGCCTGTGTGCACAGTTTTGTCCTTTCTGCGCTGAATTATTTGAGATAATACATGAGATCGGATAACATATCATATAATTTGGCGCTTCATGTTAGGTGTAAGAAAGACGAAAGACCTCTCAGGTTAATAATTCACCGCAGAGAAACGGGGGATGGAGGAGGAAGAGACGGAACAAATGAGAACGGGGGAGCACAAAACGAGGGAGGAAAAGATAAGTAACGGAGGGCTGGAGGAGAAAGATGAGCTGATGATGAACAGATTAAAGATAAATAGAGGAGGTGGTGGGGAGGAAGAGGAGCAGAGGGATCGTGAGAAAGAGGCGGAAAATGAAGTGGAGGGTGGATTGAAGAAGAGTTTAGTATGCCAGAGGCGTCAGCGGCAGTGTGGTGTCTGTGGAGAAGCCACATCCTCTCTGGGAAGAATACATCCATTTAGAGGGTCAGGAGGACACACACACACACACACACACACACACACACACACACAGAATGAGCTAAGTGGATATTTGTTTTAATTGATAACTAGTGTGTCTTAATGTTCACCAGCAGCCACTTTCTCTCTGTAATGAGGAGCTGTATTACATACAGATAGAAGCAGAGGGTACACCAGAGTCCTCCTCTTTCAGTGAAAGTTTTAATTAGACCTTTGTCACAATAATATCAACAATTTAAAAGTACAGATTAAATGTTAATACAATTGATTTGGCAGCATGCCTAATCTTTTTTTTAAATCAGTTTTTAGTTGAAAAGTTATGGTTACTTTTTCCCCAGTTTTACCTTTTCCTCTCATGATGCCATTCATCTCAATGGAGCAGGCTAATGCATCAGCTAACACCTCTATTCAGACTATTAGGTGACTCACACAGCTCCCAGGGGAGGGAAAGAGGGTGAAGGATGATTTATTTAGCGGGGCTCTGCAAATATTTGGACAGGGGAGGCCATTGTTTGATATGTCATCTCTGTAGGCTTTGAAGGTTTGAGATTTACTCAACAGGTCAACAGACGTCTGGCAAATTAGTTGGATGGCAGTCAAAGTTGTTGGATGAGTCAAAGACGGTGCGGGAAACGGAAGGAAGTTGATGGCAATGTCTCTGTGAAAGTGGAGCAGAAGGATGAAGATGCTGGTTGGAGCTGTGAGCAATTTGTTCTGGTATTCTGGTTTCATTTAGACTTCATCAGTTCTGATTCTTCTCATCAGTTGTGATTCTTATCAAATTTGAGAGAAGAGAAACCAAAACTTGTTAAAGTGAAAACACCTATTTCCAGCTGACGTAGGCCATTAAAGTTATTTGTCTTAAAGGACTAGGTGTTGTGTCATTCTGGTTTATAAAAATGTCAAAGAATTATGTCGATATTTTTAATCTTTGTACAAGTCAAGTGTAGTGTTGAACCTGAGGGCGAGCATTATCTGATTCTGAGGCATTATACTGCATCTGCAACTGGGGACAAAGTAGAACAAAGAGAAAAGGCGCTTTTATTAGATGTCAAATTATAGTTAGTCATCATTTCGGGTCCGGTTTTATTGCAGCTGGTCTCTGTAGGTCTGTGTGTCAACATGTCTGATACCTGAATGGATCTGAGCAGACTCACTATCTGATCATGTGGTGCTTCGTAATCATCACCGGAGAAAAACATGTTTTTTGACACGAGACAAAGAGTGTGAACTGTGAAGTGCAGGAAAAATTATTAATGGTATTTCGACCACAGCTGCTCGAAAATCAGTGGCACTTCATGCTGCTGCCGGGTTCATTGTTCTCTCCTTGTCGGTCTGCGTTTTGGATCTGGTCTAATTATCTACGGGTCCTTTTTGTATCCGGTATTACTGTTTAATATCGGCCTCTTAATGAAACTTTCAATTGAAGGCAAAAATGTTCAAAACATAATTATAAAAAAGTTAAAAATGAATTTATGCACGTCAGATTTGGATAGCTTTTCCACAGGTTCATCTAGGATTGGGTTCACACTTTTTTAGCTATATAATTTCTGTCTCTTGAGATGCTTTGTTAGCGCCTGTCCACCATATTGTAAAAACTGTACCATAGACTGACTTTGATAGCTTTATAGACGGATGTGCATGGGGTCCAAACTTTCACTTTGAGGAATTGAAAAGCAGAATTGTAAATTATGGGTTTTTTTTTAGGACTCCCCAGCTCTTACTAATTTGGAAATGGTTCAAATTCAGAGCTCAACCTGAATTCTGGTTCACATACAAATACATGTAAAAATGTTTTTCTACAGATTCTGTACGTGGGAAGATGTGAAGGGGCATATAAGGAAAGGGCTAGAAGTAGTGATGCACTGATACGATCCGCAAAAACTGTATCAGCAGCGTTACTGACCTTTGAAGGGGCTTCCATATCTGCCAAGACGTTCACGTTAAATGCGGTTTCTCTTGTCAATGTCATAAAAACTCTGCTATCAGTTTATGTATTTCCTGTAGTCACAACGATCCCTGGCCTCATGTTACCTTACATAAAAATGAGTTCCACACAGTGAGGTGTGTGTATATATATATATGTATATACTTTTTAAATGATATTGGAAGTACTGGAAGAACATGCCGTATGTGCCGGGTGAATACAGGAGGAATTTATGGGTTGTTTCTAGTATGAAAACAAATGACACAGTGGCAGTGAGGAGGCGATACCACAGACCGATAATAAATGGTTATGTAGCTATGATAAAGCTGACAAACAGCGAGCTGCATAAAGTTAATGACACATTTTATCCCTCATTTGAAATGAGGCAGCGCTGTTAAAGTACATGCTTTCAGTGAAAGGATGGTATTTTATTTTGTCTGTGTATCCCTTTTTTTATTCATAGCTCTTCGTTCAAAGACAGCCAAACATATTTAGACAGACTGAAATTCCACTCCGATATAAATTATTAAAATGTAGTCAGAATTCTTGCTCTGCAATGACTTGTACACAACCTTATACCGAACATAAACACCACTTTCCTCTTGATGCCTCCGCTTATCTGTCAAGTTCTTTTTCCAGCCTTTTTATGTTTGAGTATATCTTTATGAGGATTTAGCTGTAACTCCCCGGGGAGCTAAATTACTGTTAGGCTGCACGGTGTGCACGATTAGCTGAGGGAATGTAAGTACATCAGGGTGTGATTCATCAAACCCGCTTCCAGCCTCCGTGCTGCTGTCTGAGAGCCTAAAGGAAGACAGGCAACGGTTCATGTGGCGTGGATGAAATTACCGTTCATTTCAGAAACAATGGACTCGTTCTCCACAGGCATTTTATCATTTCACAACCATAACGACGAGCATCAAGACGGAACATCAAACATGAGGTTCCTCTTTTTGATTTAATCACAAGTTGATTGGTGCTGAAATGATCAGCCCATTAGTCTGTTGACAGAAACTTAAACTGTTTTAATTATCGATTAATCGTTTTAAGTAATTTATAAAACTAAAAAGTAGTCGAGCGTCTCAATTGTTTTTTACTTGTATCACAATGAACTGAATCCTTTTTCGGCAACTGGAAGATGACCCCTTGAAACTTTTGACTTAACAACCGATAAATCAAAAAAAACAATCCATAGATAATGACAAAAAATCATTAGTTCAGGGTTTCACACAGTGATCAGAGGCTGTGCTGCTGGGTTTCCATGCAACAGGAACAGACGCTGCTCACCTTGAAGGTTTGATTTGACTCGAACTGAAGTCAGTGCCTGTCGCCTGCAGCTCCTCATATAACCAGTTAATTGTGGCTGCTACATCTTTTACCACTGCTCCCTTTTAAATATACATATAAAACTGACGTGTGTTATATTGATCTGATCTTTATTCTGTATAAAGCGTTTCATTGTCAACAGTAATCATTGTCAGTGAAAGACGACTGCACAAGTGCCTTTACTGTACGGCTTCCAAAGCAGCACTTTATATAAGAGCACAGTCACTGCTTCCTCTAGAGACGGGCTCATTGACCGCATTGTCAGTCACGCAAACACACACACACACACAGAGGCACACACACACACACACACACACAGAGGCACACTTAAGCACATACACACACATCAGCATGTAGCAGCCTGACATACTGTATTTTGTTGTGTAGAGGCACAAAAACATTCACATGCATGTAGACACTTCACACACATACTAACATGCACATATTTTGACGATCTCACTGACACACACACACACACACACACACACACACAGACTTCTGTCAGTTCACCTAAATTTAGAGCAGAGGTACTTCGGAGCCGTTCAATTTCCAGACAAAAGCAAAAGCCCTGAGCATAGACCCACCTGAGACTGTTACCCTCTCACCTTAACTGTCCCACTGTGTGTGTGTGTGTGTGTGTGTGTGTATGTGTGTGTGCATGTGTGTGTGCGTGCGTGCGTGAGTGTAAGCTTCAGACAGACACTCTGAGCTCCAATTACAACTCCTCAATCTCTCTTCAATTACCTGTGAGGAGTTCATGTAGGCTGTTAGTGAGACACAGCCTTCTTTCTCTCCCCAGACACACACACACACACACATCCACACACACACACCCACACCCACACACACACACACACACACACACATCTACACACACACACATTGACTCCCTGACAGACCGTGTTGAAATCAATGCATTGAACAATCCAGGTAGCTCCCTTACAGTTACAGTAAACTGTCGGTTCAGGTTGTTTGGTCTCTTGATCATAAAACTTGTTTTGTTTTACCTTCGTTTATGTATTTACTTCCCATCAGCTGCGGTTATTTGGGGACTTTTCTCTGTTTTTTCTCACATCACAGTCCCATTAATTCATCGTGTTCAATCACAAGCAGGAGCTATAGGAGCCAAATGTTTAAATGTTTACAAAAACACCAGATATTGCCATTTTTCAGCTTACAGCCACGTCCTCATTAACCCTAACCCCCCCTTCCTAATAACCCAGTGTTCAAAGATCCAAACCCCCTCGCCACCATGTGATGCCACCGAGCTTAAAGGAAGGTTTCAAGCCCCCCTGTTGTCACACATGGGCAACAGAATATGACATAAACATAAACAGTCCACAGTAAAACAAACTAAATTGGTTCCTTTTAGCTGCTGGCATCCCGGCGCGAGCAGCTACTGACCACCGGTGTTTATCATCACTGCTGCTGGTTGGCGGATCATTATTGATGTTGCTTTGGGTTGCCCGAGCGTGTACTTCTCTCTTCTTAAAGCATTTCCTTAGCTGTAGAATATGGCTTGTAGAAGTGCCCTTTGACTGTGGCACGCAACATACAGGACATTTCAGGTTTTTTGTCATGCTAGCAGCATAGTAATTCTAGGGAATGTTGGTCTGTCGGTCAGTCGGTCCAGACTGAAACTCCCAACAACTATCAGATCGATTGCCATGAAAATTTGTATAGACATTCACGTCCACCTCAGGATTTTCTTTGATTCTTTCTGGAAGTAGTTATTGCCGTGACATTTTGAGATGTCCACAGTCAAGACATAACTTTTCACAAGTGGGTCAAATTTTACAAATGCTCATTTTCAGTGAAAGAATGACACAAATCATCTATCAGGTATATTTGACAACATCTCTGCATGTGCTGCTGCAGAGCCGTCACTTAATCAGTGAAAACTACAGGTTGTCATGAACTAATCAATACAGCAGCATTTCAATAGCCAAAACATATGCTCTCATCTCATCTCATCTTATCACATGGGATCTCCTAACGGGGGAAATTAAAACTGCCTTTGCCCTTCACGCTCCAGTTTGGAAAGACGATCTGCATTGGGTGCATTTCATCGTAATGTCATCATCTGACCATGCTTAGTATGGATGTGTCAAAGTGAATTAGAGCTTGCATAACCAACCAGTGATCTCAGAGATAAACTCCAAAGTAAAGACGGTTTCCTGTGGCGCATACTGGTCCTGAAATCTTTGATCAGCTGCCTGTCAGAGCCCGGGGCCGTCACGTGGACACATATTGCCGTGACGTCTCGTGTTTCATCTAATCTTTTTACATTTAAGATACAGTTTCTGTGCATTCAAATTACCTCAGTACAGTTTACTGTCGTTGCTGATATAGTGCAGTTGTGTCACCAACTTACAATCCCCTGTCAGCTGTCAGAAAATAGCTAGCTCGAGAGATTGCCTCCCAACTGTCTCCTAAACCTCTTATGCCTTCTGTCCCCCCAAAATTCAGTTTCCCTCCCGCTGCGCCTCCATGCCTTGTTTTTTTTTTTTTTGTTTGTTTGTAAAGCCTTCATGTTCCCTGTGGATGATCAGCCACAGTTGCCTCTGACATGTGCAACATTGTTTAATCTGAAATTAGCCCAAAACATGCTTGACAGCCGGGGGTTGTTGTTATCATTTTAAAATGTTCAGCGTCAGGAGCGGAGCAGGCTGGTGTACGAGGCAGCAGGTCCGGTCAGCCTGGCATTTGAGTTGATTAGAACTGATGAAGCTTAAAGCATGCGATACAGAAATAGCCTCCTAAAGCCTTGGATGACAGCAAGAATTTAAGTTTGAGATTTGACCTTTTTTAAGAACGGAAAATATTGGAAATGAAGAAATATTTGTCGACCGATGAGGCAGCAGCGTGATACATCGAGAGAGAGAGAGAACGACGCTTTGATCTTTATTATAGTCTTTGAGTTCAATGGAAGGAAATAATAATCATTCGCTCAGTGAAAACTCTCACTGAAAGGGTGACATCAAAGACAACAACATTAGGGATGCAACTAACCATTATGTTCATTATCGATTCATCTGTCGATTCTTGATTCATAATTGTGTCTCTAAAATGTCATAAAATAGTGAAAATTGCCCATCATAGCTTCCCAGAGGCCAAGCTGAAGTCTTCAAACTGCTTATTTTGTCCGACCAACATCCTGAAACTGAAACATGTTCAGTTTACTATCATAGAAGACAAAGAAAAGCAGCAAATCCTCACATTTGAAAAGCTACAACCAGCAAACCACCAAAAATTTTCATCAAAATAGTTTCTGATTAAATCTGTTGACCAACTAATTGCTTCACATAATTTTATTCATTTATTTATCAACGACAACACACATTAATTAACATCAATATGATGTAAATGTGTCAGATTTAGTATAAAAGGCTCATTTTCGTCTGCAGTCCCTGGACAGGTTGTTGTTGTTATACATTAAAGGAAACAAACAAAACAACATAAAAGCGCATACAAGATATTAATGAATTGGTTAATTGTCTAATTGTGTGAACTCTAATAACCATGAATAAATAAAGAGACATGGATGTATTATCATATTCGAAGCCCAGTTGAATAAAAGTAACAATATCTCATTGATGTTACTTATTTAAGAAAACAAAACAAGTTGTATGTACAGTGAACCCTCGCTATAACGCGGTTCACTTTTCACGGTCTCGCTACTTCACGGATTTGCATCGTGCATTGTGTTCTGCATTCTGATTGGCTAAACAGTCTCTCCGCTTCTTCTCTACCTGTGCGTCAATAACATTGCGGTTTAATATGTACACGTACGTAAAACAGCTTGCCAAATTTACGTTACGTACGTGCAAATTCTCTTGCAATTTCAAGTTTCTCTAAAACCCATAATGTCGACAAAACGTTCTGCACCGACAAAGGCACCTGCGGTCGGGCCCAAAAGGCAGGATGCAGCGGCTCAGTCAGAAGAGCAGTGAAATACACGTAAGTCACTATTTGTCCGACTGTACTTTGTATTTTTTTTCATAATCATTTTTCATTTTCTCCCGTTCGAATCCAATTACTCGGGTCGCGGTGGGGCGGTGCTGATCTCCGCAATTTGAAGCCTTCAGTTCACATTGATGATTAAAATTATTATTTGACAGTACAGTAGTTATTTGTAAAAAAAAAACAAAAAACGTTTATACAGTACTTTTATTTGTTAAACAAATGCTTGGGCCTGTAAAAAGGGTTTGTTCTTTGATTTCAATGTATAATAGAGTATTTAATTGTATAATAGAGTATTTAATTGTATAATAATTGTAAAAAAAATAAAGGTTTCTACTTCACGGATTTAGCCTATCACGGGTTCTTTTTGGAACGTAACCCCCGCGAAAAACGAGGGTTCACTGTATATTGTTTATTGCACTTTTAGAACCTGATTCAGTCTGTGTAGACTTATGGAAACTATATTTGTTCCTGTGTGCAAAAAAGTCAAGACCTTGGTTTCTTTGACCTTCCTATGAGCGCGATACAGAACCTGCGTGTTCAGTTTTTCACGTACATCTGCTGAGGCACTAATTCAGTTTTGATGAGGATGATTTCACACAAAGATGGTATCAGAAACTTGTCCTCGGCATAATCATTGCACAGAAAGAAATTCACCTGTCAGTGGAAATTAGAAGTCTTCGGTTATCTCACATCCTGTCTGGATCATTGCGAGGATTAAACCCCCCCTCCTTGTGTGTGCGATCTGGCTCTTCACATCATCCCACCGCAGAGGGCACAGCTCATCGATTAAGAGTTTATTTATGTATAAACGCTGGATGCACTGGGCATCTGTTAAACTGAGCACATTTAAAGGATTTGTTGGCACCCTCCAGGCACCCTGTTAGGGCCGTCTCTTTCAATGATCCTTTTAAAATTCAGCTGAGTTGTGGATGAGATGAGTGTGCGTTAGTGTGGTCAGTGGATAAAGCAGAGAGAGATTCAATGGACTGACATTATTATAATTATGTCTATGCCCATATTCTTATCCTGTGTGATTTCTTTGGTGTTTATTGATTGGGTTTAATTCCTTTTAACTTCTGTTCACAAACAAAAAAAACATGTAAAATGTGTTGTGTTATCTGAGAAAGAAGTCTCACAGAAGCAAACAATCTCACGAAGTCACGTGGAGTTCACAAAGCGAATGAATAATTGACAGAAAATGTGAAAACTGTCATTTTCAGACATTGTCTTGTTTATTGTTTTATCTCCACTCCTTCTGTTTGTTTTATTCAAACACTCAGCACAAAGTCCAGGAGTGTTTGTGTTTGCACATTTTGTTTGAAAGCCAAATGGTGCAAAACAACATTTTGGGTAAGCACTTCTCTTCCCATTACTTTCATCCAAAATCCAAGTAGAGAGAAGATTTAAAAAGACACATATACGCTCACACACACACACACACACACACACACACACAAACATTATGTGTTGTTGCCAGAGCTTGTTAATTTCATCTACACTCTACCAGTCATGAGATAATTATATTTAAAGTTATTTTTTCTGCCCTTAGTTTACTAGCACTACCTATTCTTCTTCTCACAGTGTACAAAGTCTGAAGCCATGTTCAGTGCAGTTTCTGATTTTCACAGTCCTACAGTGTATAATGTGGTCCCTCGCCGCTGCACTACAATCAACAAAGTTACTGTGTTACACACATAATGCATCAGAAAAGAGACTGAGGAGATGGTTTGGTAGATGAACCTCCATAGAAAGCATTTTAGTAAAATATTGGCGTCTTTTCAAGTAATTAATTGCATTCAGTTAATGAATTAGTTGTCTGTGCTTATGCTGGATTCCCAATGGCAAAGATCTGTGAGTCGATGTGATTGCGACTGCCATTGTGTGCTCCTTAAATTTGTCCCATGAGTACATTTTATTAATCAGTACCTAAAAGTACCCGTTGGAGCTGTTGAGCTGGCTCCCAGCATATTGATTATTGTGGCCAGTCAGTAACGCTGTGGCAGATCTGACTTGCACTCGTTTATTATGTCTTACAAAGTGATGTCCTGCAGCAGTGTTATGAAAGCATCGAAATATCTCACACTGAAAGTTTAGTCAGTTTGTTCTTCACACTGTGTTTCTGTTCATCACTACAGAACTCTAGACAAGTTTTGGGGGGATTTTTCTCTGCTAAGGAGTGTGCAGAGCAAACCTTTAGATGGTTTTGTGTTACATAAAAATTGTTTTACATAAGAATTCAGGGGAGACCTTTCTGTGGTAAACCAAGGGCAGGCATGCCAATGTGCTCGTATGTTCAAAGTTAAGAATACAATAGTGAGACATCAAGAATGAGCAACTTCTGAATGTTTTTTAAAGGTGGCAAACAAGCAAGCTCTCCAAATTAAACAGCAAAAATATGTCATTTGGAACCGCCCTCAAGAACAACACAAATAAGCGTCCCTCGGCAGGATGACATCTTGTCTCTGACTTCCAAAACAAACCACTGTTGGAAAATTTAAACCGTTGTCAGGTCTGACAGCACTTTGGTTAAGATTTGATTGGATTTAGGTGCTAAAACGACTTGAGTTGTGGTTAGGAAAAGATCGCGATTTGGGTTAAATTAACTTACTTCGTTAAAGTAAAGGAACAATCGTGGTCATGATTAACAGAACATTGACGTTCAACGTTTAGTATGACCCTGACCCCCTCCCTTTGCAGACTAATTGTTAACACAACTTGAGGGCTGTGTCTTGAACGGAAGCATGTGTTATCTTTGGGTGTTTGATAAAAACGACTGATGCTGTTGTTTGTCTTGGGAGGACTGTCAGCAAATTTGCCTTTATGTTCACAATCAGAGCACTCTTTAGCTACACTTTGTCTCAAGTCAGAATGAAAGGGTCAACACTGCAGGAATAAAGTCGCTGACTGTTCCAGATATTCTTAATTTATATTTCCTGTGCTTGGCAACAATTTAAAGGGCACCATATTTTCCCACTGTTGTCAATGGTTTTCACATATGGCTAGGTCCGCATTGTTGTGCAGTGTGGGCAGGCAGCAGAAGCTTAAGTGGTGCTTTGTCACCTCGTCCTACGTCTCTCATTGTGCTTTATATCTCCGTCTATTGACAGAAGGGTTGGCAAATTTAGCTTCACGCATAAAGCAAGTTGATATAAGACGACAAACATGTTGTGATTCTTGTTTTTTTTTATTCTTAGCGATAGTTTTTACCCACAGACGTGTTTTTTTTCATCTTATATCTAAATGCAGCACTTACATGAAAATGTTTCTATTTTTGCCTAAATAGAAATGCTGTGAAATTAAAAACACAGTGCACTAAAGTGTTCCAAAGGAAATGGCTCCAAATTTGGTGTATTTCAATAGCTGTTTTTCAGGCTATTGAGAGAAGATCCAGTGTGGTACATTACCATGGTACCTGTATTTAGGTCACCGCTTTGAACTGTGGAATACCTTTCTCTCTCTCTCTCTCTCTCTCTCTCGTTTACACACTGGCACATAACACCCATGTGCACATACGCTGCACAAATGCAAAGCATGCATACACTTTCACATGTATTGGGTCCACGCCACGAGGGAAAAAACTCCCTGGAAACCTCCCTGAACAATCAGTGGTTGCAGCAATCAGTAACGGGCGACTAGAAGAGGAAGGCAGTATGAAAAGGTGTCTTGATCACAGCCCAAAACCTGCGGCAGCATCATAAGACTTCCTGTTTAGTTCTTCAAGCCTTCATGTTCTGTAGTTGATCTTAAAGCGCGAATCTGGTGATATTCTGTATTTTTATTATTATCAACAAATCCCATAAAGATTAAAACCGTAATCGAACTAACATGTATTGCCTGATATGCTGTAGCTTATTCATCTGTGCAGCAAGAAGAAGACTAGCTGGGGCATCCATTGATCGCAGGGTTGGCGGTTCGATACCTGGCTTCAGCCAGACATTGAACCCCAAGTTGCTCACGAGGTGGAGGCCAGCTCCTTGCATGGCATGTGTGTTGTATTAATCCATGGCTGAAAATAGTCCCCAACAAATGCATGTCTTATTCCTGTTTTAGTAACGTTTGTTAAAAACTACAATGCCTATCTGTTTTAGGAAAATACTGAGCACCTTTTTAAAATATAACTGCACATTTTCTTACTTGTTTTTGAAGATTCAGAGCTTCTCAGTGTCACAGACAGGATAGGGACGTCTGAAAGTACGGAAAGACAGAATAACCCATTGTCGTTATGGTGATTTTTGTTGACAAGAAAAATAAACAATAATGCCTTGTCCTTCTAAGATCACTGGCCTTTCTGTCTTCTTCTTTGCATCAAACCGATAACAGAAGAGCTCCGTCCGTGTGGGCCGATGAAGCGACGGTTTATTTAAACATAAAAAGATGTCACCAGGCGAAAACTAGGAGAAGAGATCAACAAGACGAGCAATTAAGTTTTAATTGAATTGAATTGAATTTATGATATTTATTTGAGGCTGTAAAGAGACTCAGGGCCCAGACTTTTGGGTTTGGGACTTGTCCACACCCGGGCCAAAACCATCTGGTTTGGAATTGATCCTATTTTCCTCTGCCCCAATTAGGCAGAGATACTGGATCAGCCTCGCAGCATTTGGACTGGGACTCAGCCATCTGTGTGCTCAGCACTGTTGTTCTGTCGAAGGCTGCATATTTTCTGCTCTGTTGTATTGTGTTCATGTGTTCCCCTATGATCCAATATATACAGAGCTTTAATTATTTAGTTCTAACTAGTTTTGAATTTCTTCCATCATTTGTCACTTTTAGTATCAAATGATTAGCTTCAGCACTTTATTTGTAGACTTAAGTACCTGCCACAACTATATAAGTACTCAAGCAGAGCTGCAACAATATGTCGATTCATAGATTGGTCGATCAAAAGAGAATCTACAGCTATTTGATAATAAATTAATAGTTTCAGTCATTTTTCATGCAAAAGTTTTCTGGTCTCAAATGGGACGCCCCAAAAAGACAGCGAAGAAGAAGCCTGCTAGCTAGTAGACGTCGCTATCATCAATACAGGACTTATATTGGCCTTATTTTATTGTTTTAATTTTTTATTAGGAGATAAATGTATTCTACACCTTTGTTAGACCTAAAGGATACACTGAATGTCAACATAACCTTTGTTTGTTTTCAAGAAAACTCCACAGGGCAGCTTTAAGTTAAAGTTGCACATAAAACATGGAAATCTCTGAGAATGTTTCCAGCTAAAAAGAGTGTTTGCGACTTTGCTTTACTTTGCTTTTATTTGCTCTGTTTAAAGCAGAGCAGCAAAGAGTCTGATATATTTATTTAGTTATTTTGATCTAAAAAAAAAACAAAACAGGAATGTTTTTTAAACTTTTCCAATTTTACGAAGATGCTTCACTAATTATTCATTAGGGTTGGCCTCTCGCTCCCAGGCATGAGCAGCCTTGAAACGTCTCACTACCGAGGAAGGAATGGGTGAGGTTTAGCACAAAGGAAGAAAGAAACCGCGCTGTATTGTGACTTTAGGATTTCTGTTTCACCTGTGTGTCTTCAGCATAAGTAATTTATACTCTCTCTGCTCTTCTGTGTCCTTTGTGACAGTTATCTTGGCCCCTTTATGTTGTCTGTACTTTATTTGTTCCCGTGATGCTGTTTTTATACTGCCTTGTTGCCATTTCTCTTTTGAAAAAGAGCAATTAACAGTTACATAAAGAAACATTTTATAAAAACCTTTACTGAAAGAAAAGGAAAGAAAAAAAACAGGAATTACTGATGAAACAGTGAGCCTAAAATGTACTCAGAGTACATGCATGTTTAATTAATGCCATACATTTCGAAGCATTTAGCATGGTGGCAAAACAAAACTTTTAAGTGACAGATTGTAGAAAAGGGGAACAGCACATTACAGTTGTTGCCTCGGATAAGAGTTCCCCAGCTGGGATGACATGAAGGTTCGTCTCTTGGTGATAAAATGTCAGAGAATTGAAATAACAGATAAATGTAACAGTTAATGGCGGTCTCAATACTGTTAGATTTATCTGAATTCGACAAGAATCCACACTTTTTCAGTTTGACATCAGAAAGAGAGAAAGACAAACCTCAGTTGGTCTCCAAGACAGCTTTTTATTTCATCAAAGTTTCTGTGTTGCCTGAGTGCCGCCTCACCGAGGGGCATTCAGGGTTATTGTCATTATGCAGTTTATTGTCACAGTAATAGATAGTTCAGTTTCTCTCTCATCCCTATTGACACAACCGCTGTGTGTGTGTGTGTGTGTGTGTTGTGAGAGTTGAGTTATTGTCACAAACCAACAAATCATGTTACTGTTGATGGAAATAAATAATAGAAACAATGCTTAATTAAAATAGCTAGAATACAGGAGTATAGCACACTGTGACCCTCGCTACTGAGACATTTGTTTACGCTCCAAGTTGATTTTATGGCACTGGTCTCCAGTGTCTATATGTTCTGAAATTATTAAACCTGCAGTTAGTGATTTCTTGGTCACTTGGTGGCTGCAGGAGCATGCTGTCAACACGACACTCACGTATTAATGTATTGTCATGTTTTAATTTTATATGACGAATATGCTAGAAAACAGTTGCCTATTTAGACATTCAGGAGCAACATTAGCATTCATTTAGAGTCGTGTTTCTGGCCACACAGGGAATATAAGTGGGAATATTCACTCTCCTTTTATCTCTGTTTTTGATCTCTACCAAACCCTGAGGGAAATATCTGGCTCTTTAGCTGCTAAATGCTCCACTATGTTCACCAGCTAGTGGCTAATCGCTTGTCATGCAGTTACTTTGCTGAAAACGATGCGATGAGAGCGGTGAGAGTGAACCAAAACAGTAAAGTCGGAGGCCAGAAAACCAAAACAATGAGCTGAAAGAAGCTGAAAACTCTCTAAAGATGAGGAAAACTCCTGAGTTGATGATAATTGTCCATAAGTTTATCACTACGAGTGACCCCTCTCACATCATGTGATCCATTGTTAATAAAAAATATTTATTATAGCCACTTTAATTAAATCTGTAATGATTGATCATTGATCTTTTTTTGGTTTTGCAATGTAGAAAACAGTTGGCAGGTGAGATAAAATAAATGAATCAATAACTTCACTTGAAAAGTACCTTTTGTGTGTTGAATTTCTGGTATGAGCCAGTTTAGTAAAGACAATTTGTCCAGCTGGTGGACAGTGACGTCACACTTACTGGTGCAGTTAATGGGGTTAAATGGGTTGTAAATCAGCCAAATATTAATTATTGAGGTTTACTCTGGACTGGTTATGATGGACTACAGGATCGATTCCATCACTCTGCCATGACTCAGCATAATAAATGAAATGCTTCTTCTAATAGTTGTACTGTTGTGCTCAACACGCATCTGAAATTAATGTTATAAAGTTACTTTTTACCGGCTGACTTTTTAAGTCTCACACATCCTGATAAAGAAACACAGGATGTTAAGAGTATAAGCACTTTTCCTTCCAGCCAAGAGAAGGAATTTATTTATACTCTCTCAATAATTAAAGTTTAAATAAGATGAAATACTGAATCTGTCAATGATATTTCCCTGCATGTCTGTTCATTCCTGTGAGGTTATAAAGAAAGTAGCCGCCCTCATTACCAGGAAGTGTATCTGTCATGTTAAGTAGTGATCATGGCTGTATGCAAAGTCATTATCCTCTCAAAAGTGGTGTGTTTGCTCGGGCATGGAAGACAGGCAACAAAAAAATATGACCGGCGAGTTCAACTGTATTTATTCTCGAAACTGCAGGAATTTTACCCAATTCATTTTGAAAACCACGAGGCACCGGCTGCGCTTTTATTCATGGACAGTGTTTTGTTTAAAATATCACAAGCCCACATTTATTTAGACAGTTTACAACCCAAATGCAACAGAAAGCTGGGAAAGTGTCCTTCTCAGCGGATTGGTTTTGATATTGTAATGAAACATTGACCTCCAGAGAACAGCTCTGCCACCATGGGTCTGCACAAACGGAGGAAAAAATTAAACACATGAGCATCGTTCTTTTGAAGTAGCATAACAAATACGAACACCAGAGACTGCACGATGGATGTGATCCTTGCAGTTGGGCCATGAAATCCCACAGCCAGATTTTCACTGTGATAAAACTGTCACTTCTGCCAGCATCTTTGGCAGAAAAGTAGCCAGTTGGATGCAGAAATTAAATGTAATTTAGCTACTTACAAAAAAAGGTTGTTAAACTGTTGAGTAAAGAAGCCATGATGGCTTGTGGAGACAAAAAATTAATTTGCAAGACCAGTGTTAATTGCTCAAAGTTGATTAATTGCACTCTACATACTGTATATTATCACACGCCTTTGCAGAATGTGTTGTTTCTCCACCAATGAAAGATGATCAAAGGTTTAATGTCCGAACCAACGTTGGCGCTCCATCAGTAAACACATATTATACTCTTTATTCTTTTCAGTTGGGACCAGTTGGGAAGATCAAAGAGTTATATTTTTATTCTTATGTCTTTTCTGACGTATCTCCATTTGTTTACCTCCTTATATGAAACAATCCAAGAGGGAAAAATAACTTCTTGGTTAAACATGTTCATGTTCATGCTACTGTAAAGCTGTAAGTAGTTTCTTCATTTTAAGGTGTCACAAACCAAAAAGGTTGGCAATCACTGCCTTTTATAATATGAAGAGCATTTTCTACTGGAGACTTTACAGAGCTGCAATATTCATCTCATAGTATTACTGTATAACTGCTGTGCATCTGATAAACCTTCAAACTCATGGATGCATTAACTGGACTCACTTTTTGATAAAGTATCAGTTTGTTTTGAATTATCTTTTTTTTTTGCAGTCTCACTTTCTTGCAACATGGCTCAAATATTTCAGCTTTCGTTTTTCCACATTTCCAAGCATGAATTACACAGCTCCGAGAGAGCTGTTGTACTTGTTGCACTTAGCAACGCGGAGAGAGAAATGTTGTTTTTATGTGCGTTATAACCCTCACTGTCTCAGGGTTGTATTGCACCATTATTGAGTCCATTGTCTGTGGAAAGGTTGATATTCATTTCATCACGATTAAAAATGTCAATGTAATGGCAGATATTCTCATCATAGTTTACTACAGTGGCAAATACAGTTGACTTTGGTGTAATTGCTCTAATAGCTCAGATTTCTGTCTCACCTCCTCAAGCCTTCAATTATACGTATTCATTTATGAAATCTTTCTTTGAACTGTTCATGACTCAGACGTGCACCCAGGGGTCACTAGTACTGTTTTATGTAACATTGTTCAGGTTTTTGTGAATTGTTCTTTAAAGTGTCACACTTTTTATCCATTTTGTTTCCAGCCTCTCTCTCTCTCTCTCTCTCTCTCTCTCTCTCTCTCTCTCTCTCTCTCTCTCTCTCTGTTCCTTCATGTTTCACCCCCTCTCTAATTCCCTTTTGCCTTCATTTCCCTGCCTGCCAGTCTCATTTTCCATCCATCCATCCATCATCTGTGGTGCAGCCAGCGTCTGCCACGTAGCTTATCAAGTCTCACAGAGCTCGGGCTATGCTAATGTGCTGCTTTTGCTGTCATAAACAGTCTGTGTTCCCTGTTTGCATGGCTTAGCAGACAAAGACTGATGCCCCTTTACCAACCCCTGCACATGTCTGGCATCTGTTTTCCTCAAACCTCCAGCTTTGGTTTTGTAGGGTTTTTTTCTCCCGCTTCAGTGGTTACATTTCCACGCTGTATGCAGATGTTTCACTGCTGATTGTTTAGGATGTGACGAAATCCTCTTGGTTTGCGTTTGTGCTTTTCTTGAAGCTGCAGAAATGTTGTATCTGTGTCCTGCAACAACCTCAAGCTCAATTATATTTTCTTATTGCTTTAGAGCAGTGACCCCCATTTAAGATGAAGACACACTGTCGAAAATGCCTCATGACGAACTAGAAATACTGTAAAAAGACAACAGGAGAATGTGGTGATACAGCGTTCGTGCAGGGCTCAGACAGCATGATGTATTCCAGCAGCGGTATGTGGCAGCCTGGCATTTGAATATCAGCCCCATAACACCTGCGTCAGCAAATGTCTGGCAATACATCACATTCAGATTTTCCTTCTTACTCATATTGCTTTCATACAGCTGCCTGACATATTTCATGCAACAATGGAAACTCTGTTTTTTTCTTTCAAACCCCAGCTGACCAGACCTCTGAGTCGGCGTAGTGAGCAAAATATGCTGCAATACAAAACAATATAATCCTGTCAAAATTACACTTGCTTGTGTTTTGAGTGTTCATATTCTTTAATTTACGGAGAGCTGCTGGCTACGCATAGATTAATGACTTTCCCTGAAATTGGACATCATGAGTTGTAGTTTATTCCCAAAGTTTTAGATTCAATTTTGCATATGTGCTATCTAGTTAAGTCCGTCCGTCTGTCTTTTCAACAGCACATACATCTCCTCGAAATTCATTTACTGAGAAAAGTATTAGATAGAAGAAAGTACAAGAAACAATATTAATAAGTCATCCAAATCATGAGAGAAGAAACAAGAGGAGTAAAGTCTCAGATAAACAAACCCTCACACTGTGTATCTGAATGCAGGTTTTGTGCAAACAAGAGAGGCTCGAGACCTGCAGGCTTTGTTGTCGATGAGAGGAGCAACTGTAGCTCCCAGCGCAGGGGGCAGAAAGATCAGATTACCACGAGATGTGCTGGTAGTTTTATCACCCTCCTCTCCTCTCAATACTTTCTCACTTTCTGACTACTCCTCCCTTCGCCCTGTCTCCCTGCTGTCTCGTCGTAGCCGCGGCAACAATGATGATAAATATTTTAGACGCGGCTTCCAAATATATTCACAGTGATTTCTTGCTTGATACAGTTTTGGCCATTTTTTAATCCATCACTGACAGCCGTGTGAGGCAAGATGTTTTATGCGGAAATACACCAGACTTGTCAGCCTGAATCACAAAGTAGGGATGCAGCACGGAAGAGCAAATTAAGACTCCACAGGTCTATTTACTCGGTCATTGTCTACATATAGAACAGGGGAGCAAATTATAACTTAAAGCTGCTGTAATCTATATTCTCATATTAACAATGGATCGAGTGACTACGAGTTATGAAAGGTGATGAATTAGTGAGTCTGTCAGCTCAATGTTTTTTACGTCTCCTGTTTTGGTTCAATCGCTCTCCTCAGCCTCTTTTCAGTGAAAAAACTCTAAAAAACAACTTTACACTATCTGCTCAGCACCAGACTGCAGACAGACACAATAAAACGACTAGCACAGTGGAGCATTTAGCAGCTAAAGAGCCGTATATATTTCCCTCAGAAGTTGGAAGAGACCAAAAACAGAGCTAAATACAGAGTAAATATTGGACTTACATTCACCAGGTGGCCAGAAACACGACTCCAAATTAATGTTAATGTTGCTCCAGTTCAGCTAGATGTAAATGTAAATAGGCGATTATTTGCTAATATGGTTGCCACAAGAGCTTGGCGAGGATAACATGTCAGTGTTGTGTTTACAGCTTGCTTTGTGGCCCCCAACTGGCCAAAAAAACTGACTGTTGCTGCTTTTACTGTATCCAGTGAATTAGTAAAACACTGTCACTTAAATGAATTCATATAACACATCTTTGCATTAGCAAATATGTCAATGCAGCTCCACCAGAGTTGCCTGACAGCAGAGAGACTGAACGTATCTGTCGCCGTATTTAAGTTGTTTTTCCTGCTATATCTGCTCCTGGCCATTGAAGCATGATATACAGTTATGATTAGGCACCTCAGAGCTCTTGGTTAAGGTCAGAGGATTATCACTGTCTTGGTTAAATATTCGAAAACACCAACACTGACCTGAGGCAGGAGATGAGACTTTGTCAATATTCAACCCCAACCATGATCTTTCCCTAACCTAAACCAAGTTTTGTAGTAGCCCAAACCTACACAACATGTGGGACGCTGAACCCAAACGTCCACCCAACCTCCTCCCCCTGACACTATCTTGAACAAATGCTGCCAGTGAACATCAGGCAGCAATTAAATTTTCTTCCAAAATGTATTTGGCAAAGCAAATTACTAGTACATGAAGAAATTTTGTAGGAGACAGAGTGGATCAGTGTGTGTAGTGATATTACAATTTCTCAAGAGGGAGCGACAAGATTAAAACATAACATTGCTTTAAAAGAGTGACAGAAACTCTAACGTTACTGCTGCTTCCAAGCAAAACGGTACTATACTGACAGAATCCGCCTTTTCCATCCACATACCATGTTTTGTTTTTGCACGTTTATTTGCTGGCTGCCATTTTTCACTTTCCTGTATCCATGTTTTTCTGCCCAACATGCATTCCAATATAGGACGTGTGATTGCATGAAATGCAGGACGTTGTTGACCGTGTTTGACAGGTTCACTGGATGAGTAGCTGCAGCACAGCTCACTCAGGTTTCCACAGGAGAGAGAATAAAGTCGGCCGAGAGGAGGCAGAAAGATCAGATTACTTTGAGAGATGCTGATGATCAGTAGCATTGTCCTCCTCTCCTCTCTGTTTCTCTCTCTCTCTCTTTATCTCTGCATGGATGGAGATGAAAGAGCCTGTTGAACAGGGAGGAGAGGACAGCTGCTGATGGAGAGGAAACAAAAGAAGCCTTCTGTCCTTCCTCTCTCCTCCTCCTCCTCTCCTCCTCCATGCATTCCCTCTCTAACTCTTTCTGTCTGACCCGTTCTCCCTCTTTCCTGTCCATTCATTTTCCTCTATCTCTGCCTCTGCATACTTTCTCCCTCTGCCTCTCTTGATATCTTTCCCTCAGTTCATTATCCTCTCCCACTTTCCTCAGCTTTCTGTTTTTCCTTTCTTTCACCTCCTTCTCCCTCCCTCCAGCTCTCCTCTTCCCTTTATTCTTTCAGGTCTTTCAGAGCACTCTGTTGAAATCGGATCTGTCACTGTGTCTTTGGAGATGGATAGAGTTGGGTTGCCAGGGGTTTCAACCCAGCAGAAAAGCAAAACTGCAGTTACATCAGTTAAATCAGGTCCTATTTGAGCCACTGCCAAAGTCCGGGCATTTTGTGTGTGTGTGTGTGTGTGTGTGTGTTTGTGGGCAGTGTGTCATTTTGTGAATGTGGCTTTGAGATTTCTGTAAATGGGTTTACAGCCAAGTATTCCAAGTTTACGTCCAACTGTGATGTTTCAAAGTGGAATATAAACTTTTATTTTGAAGCTTATTTGAGCACAGATTGTTTTACATTTCTCAGATAATAAATAATGTGTTCAGTAACTAGTACATTTTGGCACTTTTGCTCCTGTAAATGCTGAACTGAAGATATGTATAATTATGTTATATAAGTGTTATATTATCATTTTGTATTATTGTATAGTACTGTACATGAATATGAACACCAGTTTATTAGGTACACCCAGCTAGAACTAATGCAGTTTAATACAACAGTCCTGCAATAAACCCTCCCTTCATGAAGGTTGTGATGTTCGGTTTTTGTTGAAACTAAAAATATGGTGTTTCCAAGCAGTCTAGCAGTTCAACCTTTTAATAAATCTTTGAAAGTTTGTGACGAAAGTCATTGCAAAAGTCTAAAGATCAAAAATAGCCAATTTGTTTTAATGTAAGAGGAATTTGGTGTTATAGGATTAATCTTGAGATACAATAAAAGCATGAAATTAGCCAGCATTAGCTGACACTATACAAAACCAATATCATGAATGCTAAATAATAGTTCTTGAAAGACCTTCTATTTCCCATTAAAGGCACAGCAACTATTTCACTGGTTATTTATTGTTATATATCAGATGTTTGTAAAGAATGATGGACTACTTTTGGTGGAAATATAACTCTCTCTCTCTTTACTTGAGACCACATTTGCATTTATTCCTACTTGTTCATTCATCATCTTTTTATTGCACTATTTTTCCTTCTCATTGCTTAAAGGGGACCTATTATGCTAATTTCCAGCTCTATATTTTCATGTTGTGATTCCACTAAAGTAGCTTTGCATGATTCACAGTTCAAAAAAGTCCTGATTTATCTTCTACTGGCCCTTCATGCGGCCCCTCAGTTCACCCTCTGTCTGAAACAGCAGTTTGAGCTCCTGTCTCTTTAAGGCCCCCCTCCCTAAAAACCCACTGTCTTCTGATTGGCCGGCCAAGTTCTGGAAGTCTTTGGAAGAATTTTCAAAGGCAAACTGTAAACCTAACGTTACCAATCAATGTTGACATAAACATAAACATCCGGTCTGTGCCTGGAGCAAAGATACCATATAAGGACATCTGTTCCTATCTGACATCAGATAGACGCGGCGGTGGAAAAAACTGAAACGGAGCGTTCAGAGCAGTCTGAAGCCTGAGCTTTGGGCTCACAGGGATTACTTTTATGTTTACCTCATTATTTGGCAACTTTGGCAACGTTAAGTATGAATATCCAACATTGTAACATTATATATATATAGATATACAGAAAATAAGGAAAAGCACAATAGATCCTCTTTAAGAAGCAACGTAGAAGTCCTGTGAGATCCATGTTTTGTTCTGCTGAATCAGTGATTGCTGTTGTTCGGGGCACAACATACAAGAGCAAGAGGTGAAAGGAAGCGATTTGTTATGAAGCCTTTGATATATTGTTATTAAGCGGCTCACGCTGTCTTCATATATGTCTGTGTGTGTGTGTGTGTGTGTGTGTGTGTGTGTGTGTGTGTGTATGTATCTGTAATTATATTGGCTGAGGTGTGTGTTTTGTCAAAACTGAAAGGAATCACACCTTACTGTCTGTTCTCATTCTTACAGATGGATATCATCATCAGCTACAGACATGTACACACACACACACACGCCAGCCGTGATGTGTGTGTGTGTGTGTGTGTGTGTGTGTGTGTGTGTGTGGTGTAGTTACTTCTATATCATTGTGCTGTGAACATCCTATCTCTCGGTATCAGTGTAAGCAAACTCTTCCCTCATTATGTGTGTGTTCTGCTGAAATCTTTCATTGTTCATTTGCAGCACACAGAAGCAGCTGCTAAAGCAATGAAAAGTGTGATTTCCAGGCCAGAAAAAATGTTTTGGATGGAGAATTGTTTTAGAAATTTATTATTTTTATGAATATGAATGCTGAACTTCTGCAAAAAAAGAAAGAGTCCAAATGTGCTGTCAGGTCAAATGCAAGCGTCTTTTAACAGCAGCTGCTGAGTGCTGATTTAATCTGCTCAAAGTATAAATCATTAACGTGTGCAGGTACTCTGCAGCTGAATGAGAGAAATACTGCTGTTTTTTTTCCTGGACTGCAGACCATGTTTTATCTGAGAAGTCGGGTTTATAAATGAAGAGAGAAGAGCGGGAGAGACCTCAGGTGTGGGGGAAGTCCGTACCAGCCTGTCAGGGCTGCTGGCTGGACAAACACCACCAGGTGGAGAGATGGAAAACATCCCTCCCTCTCGTTCGCTCTGTCTCTGTCTCTCTAACTGTCTGCACTTTCCTTCATACCTCGGGGTGTTGTCTGTCTGCCGGTTTATCTTTCTGTGTCTTCCTGTCTGTCTTACCTGCAGCTCTGCTTAAATAACATTTTCAGTGGGGACCAGTTTGTTTTCTAAATGACTCATTTAAACTCATTAGCCTCTTTTGTTCATCCATTATGAAGGGCTCTTATTACTTATTATATTCATATTTTCTTTTCATCCAGACCATGCTCTTATTATTTTGGGCACACCAACCTAGGTCTGATATCCACAGCCCTTTCAAAAAAGTCAAATTACAGCTTTTAGTGAATTTATTGCCTCTGTTCTGGGTTGCCAGAGAGTGTCTGGACAGATTAAGATTTGGCTCGGTAATTAAAAACATTTGCATATATGATCCTACTATTGTACTATTGTACGATTGTACTTTATCTACTGTGGCTTGGATTCTACCTCATTTGTACTTTTGCTTTGGAGAAAAGCATCTGCCTACGTTGGTGAATGTAAATGTACTAACATTGCGTGTGATTGAACAGCTGGAGAAATAGAAATAAGCTGTAGTTTAAGTGAAGCCACCCACATCGACAGCTTGGGGTCAGCAAATGCAGCCTAGCAAAATATTGCATCCCACCGCCGTCTGGTCTGTGTAGGCAATCACCTACATACCTACATACATTGTAGGTCGAGAGGTAGAGGTGGAGAGGGCGTGACATTGGTTTCTTTTTAACTCTTCGTAAGGCCTTTCGTGTAGACACACCATTACACTATTACCCACAAAATAGTGCCTCTTCCACACCTTTAAACCTGCTTTTCAAGAACCAAGAAGCCTGTGATGTTGTGGCTGAGCTATGTCTTCACCACTTCTTCCACCTGCACTAAAATAGTCCCGTGGCAGCCATAAGCACCTTCAGGCAGCGTTGTGAGCATCAAGACACAAACATGAACAATACAGAAATCTAAAAGGTTTTGACAATTCCCGACACTGTGTGCAAGACTTTATAGATTTTTATTTACTTATTGCCAATCCCTAAATCTTGGACTCAAGTGTGACACAGTTCAGACTGAAGCTGGCATCAAATCTCATCGGCAATGTTTGAGAAGCTGGTGCTCTAGAGCTCACTAACAGAGCTACTTAAATGCTTCTGTACTGCTATTTAAACCATGTGATAATAATAAAAATAATGTTAACATGAAACTTTAAAAATCTGGCACACTTGAAATCCCCCTTTTTTATTTTGGTTACTTCTATTTCTGCTATTTTCTGTGAGGACTCACCCGTGACTCTGTGTGGCTCCTCATTATGGTGATGCACTGTGGAGTAAACGAGTGTCTGACTTATCAAGCTGCTTTTGATTCACTGTGCTGCTGCTGCTGCTGCTGCTACAGTAGCTGTGAGTTTTCAGACATGCATGGATGACTTCAGCTGTAGTTTTTCTTTGCTTGTTTCCCTAATTGAGCTAAGTAACAATAAAAAAATGTCCATATGTTGCAGAGTTGAAAAACACTATAGCTGTTTTGTTCATGTCTTGTAGCTGCAAGGCTCTCAAATTAAAACATATAGCCTGCACTTTGTCCTCACAGTCATTAAGTCATTTTACACCCAAATGTAATACAATACAATAGAGTGCAAAATCATTAAACATTGAGCCACTGTGCAAACACAGGTCAAATTAAGCTGTTTGCTGTAGTGACGAGTTTATTGTTTCAGTGATGATTTAATGGAGGAATACACTCAATTTGAGGACCCCTTCACTTTTTGAGGCACAAACTCTTTCATTTCTTCCACCATTCATCTTCATTCAAAGCTCTCTTTGTGCGTGTGTTTAGAAAGTCATTCATGCCTTTTTCATCCATCCTTTTTGATTACTGTAACTTCTTATGTTTTAGTATCACTCATCCTGCTCTGTCCCGTCTCCTGCTGGTTTAGAAAGCTCTCGCAAGGCTTTTAACAAGATCAAAACTGGAGAGACCATCTTGCGATCTTACGACGCCCGACAGCATGTTGACGGTCCGACCCATGACCACAACCACACACTAACATACTGGGATACTTGGATGGATTCTTCTGTCCAACTTAGCATAACTGCTTTGAATTCAGAATCAGAATCAGAATCAGAAATACTTTATTGATCCCCGGGGGGAAATTGAATTAATTTACGAACTACATTTCTTTCAATATGTTGGGTCTACCAGGGCGTGTGTCTGATGTCCGTGTGTGTGTGTGTGTGTGTGTGTGTGTGTGTGTGTACGTGTTTAGCATTTTCGGACACACAGTTGGACGTGTGTGGATAGCCTTTAATGGTGACGGACGGACGAAAGAAATTCCAGGGAGAAAAGAAGGAAAGGAGATTAAAGCAGAGGAAGACAGACGTGAACAGAGGGACACTGATACACTGACACTGATACTCTCTGATGGGTTTATGTGTGTCTGTGTGTGTGTGCAGACACATGCAAATACACACATGCATCCAAGACGTGTCAAAGTACAGCCTTCAGAAATGTCAAATGTCAGATTCAGTTCAGCGAGAAATCAGTGCTCGACATGAACTGCTCCCTGAAAGAGTATTTAGTTTTTCCTTCTCCGTTTGAACCACTCCTTTGAGGTCAGGCAGAGATGATACACTCGCTGATAGATTCATTTTTGTGGGATGAACAGTTCATCCGGTCGTCCAGATTGATGTTCTAGTAGACATAAAGTATTGTTGGGATTTTGAGATTTGAGTCTTAAGATTTCATGAGTTTTAAAAAATTTTAATTAGCCAGAAAACAGCTCTTGTGCGTCTCCTGAGACTGTACATTGAATTATATATGTGCAAATTTTCAGCAGCCATTCTAAAACACGTTTTAAATTGTTCTGAGTGTTAGATGTCAAAGGACTTGGGGTGCATTCAGGCTGTTGTTGTTGTCGTGTTTTTTCACCACTAAGAAAATGTACCGACTGTACAAATGTTAGAGGTAGCTGTTAGCAAGCTAGCACTGTATGCACTGACCATTTCTATGTGTGTTCTATGAGTGTGGCTGTGTTTTGTGATTATAGCTCAGATGCTAGCTGATCTCAAAATTTGAATTTTTTTCTGTCTTAACATTCGCCTTACGATCAACAAAGTTAGCAGATTACTATTATTATTATTAGTTATTTATTCAAGCTTATTGTTAGCTTTTATAAAAAACAAAAGCAGTTAACATAACTGACATGTTAATATTTCATCTTAGCATTAGCCTTTATGATCAACAAAATTAGCATTAATACAGTGCATCCGGAAAGTATTCACAGCGCTTCACTTTTTCCACATTTTGTTATGTTGCAGCCTTATACCAAAATGGATTAAATTCATTTTTTTCCTCAAAATTCTACACACAACACCCCATAATGACAACGTGAAAAAAGTTTTTTTGAGATTTTTGCAAATTTATTAAAAATAAAAAACCTGAGAAATCACATGTACATAAGTATTCACAGCCTTTGCTCAATACTTTGTTGATCAGAATCAGAATCAGAATCAGAATCAGAAACTGTTTATTGCCAAGTAACATACATTACAAGGAATTTGCTGTGGTCTGAAGGTGCTATTGTTTTGATAACAAATAAGTAGAATATAAAAGCTAAAATAACAATAAGAATAAAAATAAAAATAAGATAAGATAAATAACAAACAGTGCAGTGACCAGAATAAAGTAAAGTAAAGTGTCCAGATAAAGTGTCCAGTAGGGGGTGAGTGCGTTAATGTAACGCAGTGGGGACAGGGGTGATGTACGTTAATATAACGTATAGCTTGCGGTAGTGTTCGGGGGGGTGTCAGTGAGAGTTTGTCAGGTTGACTGCAGAGGGGAAGAAACTGTTTTTGTGGCGGGAGGTTTTGGTCCTGATGGACCGCAGCCTCCTGCCAGAGGGGAGGGGGTCGAACAGATGGTGTCCGGGGTGGGAGGGGTCGGCAGCGATCTTCCCTGCTCTCCTCAGGGTCCTGGAGGAGTACAGGTCCTGAAGAGATGGGAGGTTGCAGCCGATCACCCTCTCTGCAGAGCGGATGATACGCTGCAGTCTGCGTCTGTCCTTGGTGGAGGCAGCAGCGTACCAGACGGTGATGGAGGAGGTGAGGATGGACTCAATGATGGCGGTGTAGAAGTGAACCAGCATTGTTTGTGGCAGGTTAAACTTCCTCAGCTGCCTCAGGAAGTACATCCTCTGTTGGGCTTTCTTGATGAGGGAGCTGATGTTCAGCTCCCACCGGAGGTCCTGGCTGATGATGGAGCCCAGGAAACGGAAGGACTCCACAGTGTCCACTGGAGAGTCACACAGGGTGATGGGGGCGGGTGGGGCTGCGCTCTTCCTAAAGTCAACAACCATCTCCACTGTCTTTGAAGCGTTAAGCTCCAGGTTGTTGCTGTTGCACCAGGTCACCAGGTGGTCAATCTCCCACCTGTAGGCAGACTCATCCTCTCCAGAGATGAGTCCGATGAGGGTGGTGTCGTCCGCGAACTTCAGGAGCTTGACGGACTGGTGACTGGAGGTGCAGCTGTTGGTGTACAGGGAGAAGAGTAGTGGAGAAAGAACGCAGCCTTGAGGGGAGCCGGTGCTGATCGTCCGCGAGTCTGAGACGTGTTTCCCCAGCTTCACGTGCTGCTTCCTGTCAGACAGGAAATCTGTGATCCACCTGCAGGTGGGGTCAGGCACGTTGAGCTGGGAGAGCTTGTCCTGAAGAAGAGCCGGGACGATGGTGTTGAAGGCAGAGCTGAAGTCCACAAACAGGATCCTGGCATAGGATCCTGCGGAGTCCAGGTGCTGGAGGATGAAGTGTAGAGCCAGGTTGACGGCGTCGTCTACAGACCTGTTGGCTCTGTAGGCGAACTGCAGGGGGTCCAGCAGAGAGTCTGTGATGGATTTGAGGTGGGACAGGACCAGGCGTTCAAATGATTTCATGACCACAGAGGTCAGGGCGACGGGTCTGTAGTCATTTAATCCTGTGGGCCCTGGTTTTTTGGGGACGGGGATGATGGTGGAGGCCTTGAAGCAGGCTGGCACGTGGCATGTCTCCAGTGAGGTGTTGAAGATGTCCGTGAACACCGGAGACAGCTGATCGGCGCAGCGCTTCAGGCAGGATGGGGAGATGGAGTCTGGTCCAGCAGCTTTACGCGGGTTTTGTCTCTTGAAGAGCCTGTTCACATCTCTTTCAAGGACAGACAGAGGTGTCGATGCTGGAGGAGTGGGGGGCGCTGTGGGGGGCAGCTGTGGTGGTAGGAGGTGTGAGAGTTCAGCCCCAGGTGTGATGAGGGGGTTGGGGCTGTTGGGCTGGAGCTGGTGGGTGATGGTGTGGGGGATGGTGTCAGGACTGTCCCATTGTCTTTCAAAGCGACAGTAGAAGTCGTTGAGGCTGTTGGCGAGGCGTCGGTCGTTAGCAGAGTTGGGGGCTCTTGGCTTGTAGTTGGTGATCTGCCTGAGCCCCCTCCACACAGAAGCAGAGTCGTTGGAGGAGAACTGGTTTTGTAGTCTCTCTGAGTACAGTCGTTTAGCTTCCCTCACCGCCTTGCTAAACTTGTACTTGGCTTCCTTAAACTCCACTCTGTTGCCACTCTTAAACGCCTCTTCCTTTTCCAACCTCAGCTGTCGCAGTCTTGCTGTGAACCAGGGTTTGTCGTTGTTGTAACTCACCCTGGTCCGAGTTGGTACGCAGCAGTCCTCACAGAAGCTGATATATGAAGTCACAGCCTCTGTGTACTCATCCAGACTGTTGGTAGCAGTCCTGAAAACATCCCAGTCAGTACAGTCCAAACACGCCTTCAGGTCCTCTGCAGCTTCACTGGTCCACTTCTTCGAAGTTCTCACAACAGGCTTAGAAAGTTTTAATTTCTGCCTGTATGTGGGAATCAGGTGGACCATGTCGTGGTCGGAGTGTCCCAGTGCAGCGCGGGTGACGGCGTGAAAAGCGTTACTGACTGTGGTGTAACAGTGATCCAGAGTGTTCCCCTCCCTGGTGGGGCATTTAATAAACTGTTTGTATTTGGGGAGTTCATGTCTGAGATTACCTTTGTTAAAGTCACCGAGGACAATAACTAAGGAGTCCGGGTTGGTCCGTTCCGTTTCCAGTATCTGGTCGGCGAGTGCGCGCTGTGCGTCCTGCACGTTGGCCTCCGGTGGAATGTAAACACCGACCAGAACGAATGAAGCGAACTCACGGGGGGAGTAGTAAGGTTTACAGTTTATGAAAAAAGTTTCCAGGGAAGGAGAGCAATGCCGTCGGATCACTGTCACGTCGTTACACCAGCTGCTGTTGATGTAGAAACAGATACCTCCACCCTTTGTTTTGCCGGAGAGGTGCGCGTCGCGGTCCGCTCGGAGAAGCTGGAATCCGTCCAGCTGCAGCGCCGCGTCGGGAGTTCTTTCCCCCAGCCATGTCTCCGTGAAGCACAAAACAGCAGATGAATAAAAGTCCTTGTTTCTCCTCATCAGCAGCTGGAGTTCGTCCATCTTATTCCCCAGTGAGCGCACGTTAGAGAGAAATATTCCGGGTAGCGGTGTCCGTTGTCCTCGCCGGCGAAGACGCACGAGCGCACCGGCACGTTTCCCTCTACGTCGACGTAGAGCTGCAAAGGTGAGAGCACCTTTGACCAGAATGTCCCATAAAACAGTTAAAGGTGCGAGAAATTCGGGAAACAAATCCACTGGAGTTGTTCCCCTGATGTTCATGAGCTCTTCTCTGGTGAAAGAGCTCCGTGAACCAAAACAAAAAACACTGTTTACAAACAAAACAAGGCAAAACAATGCGCTCCAACAGACCGAGGCAGCCATCCGCGGCGCCATCTTGGAACCCAAGATGCACCTTTGGCAGCAATTACAGCCTCAAGTCTTTTTGAATATGATGCCACAAGCTTGGCACACCTATCTTTGGGCAGTTTCACCCATTCCTCTTTGCAGCACCTCTCAAGCTCCATCAGGTTGGATGGGAAGCGTCGGTGCACAGCCATTTTCAGATCTCTCCAGAGATGTTCAATCGGATTCAAGTCTGGGCTCTGGCTGGGCCACTCAAGGACATTCACAGAGTTGTCCTGAAGCCACTCCTTTGATATCTTGGCTGTGTGCTTAGGGTCGTTGTCCTGCTGAAAGATAAACCGTCGCCCCAGTCTGAGGTCAAGAGCGCTCTGGAGCAGGTTTTCATCCAGGATGTCTCTGTACTTTGCTGCATTCATCTTTCCCTCTATCCTGACTAGTCTCCCAGTTCCTGCCGCTGAAAAACATCCCCACAGCATGATGCTGCCACCACCATGCTTCACTGTAGGGATGGTATTGGCCTGGTGATGAGCGGTGCCTGGTTTCCTCCAAACGTGACGCCTGGCATTCACACCAAAGAGTTCAATCTTTGTCTCATCAGACCAGAGAATTTTGTTTCTCATGGTCTGAGAGTCCTTCAGGTGCCTTTTGGCAAACTCCAGGCGGGCTGCTATGTGCCTTTTACTAAGGAGTGGCTTCCGTCTGGCCACTCTACCATACAGGCCTGATTGGTGGATTGCTGCAGAGATGGTTGTCCTTCTGGAAGGTTCTCCTCTCTCCACAGAGGAACTCTGGAGCTCTGACAGAGTGACCATCGGGTTCTTGGTCACCTCCCTGACTAAGGCCCTTCTCCCCCGATTACTCAGTTTAGATGGCCGGCCAGCTCTAGGAAGAGTCCTGGTGGTTCCGAACTTCTTCCACTTACGGATGATGGAGGCCACTGTGCTCATTGGGACCTTCAAAGCAGCAGAAATTTTTCTGTAACCTTCCCCAGATTTGTGCCTCGAGACAATCCTGTCTCGGAGGTCTACAGACAATTCCTTTGACTTCATGCTTGGTTTGTGCTCTGACATGCACTGTCAACTGTGGGACCTTATATAGACAGGTGTGTGCCTTTCCAAATCATGTCCAATCAACTGAATTTACCACAGGTGGACTCCAATTAAGCTGCAGAAACATCTCAAGGATGATCAGTGGAAACAGGATGCACCTGAGCTCAATTTTGAGCTTCATGGCAAAGGCTGTGAATACTTATGTACATGTGATTTCTTAGTTTTTTATTTTTAATAAATTTGCAAAAATTTCAAAAAAACTTTTTTCACATTGTCATTATGGGGTGTTGTGTGTAGAATTTTGAGGAAAAAAAATAATTTAATCCATTTTGGAATAAGGGTGTAACATAACAAAATGTGGAAAAAGTGAAGCGCCGTGAATACTTTCCGGATGCACTGTATTTATGGTGTTTCATTAACGTTCAATGTTAGCTTTTATGATAAACAAAGCTGCTAACGTAACCCACATTGTACCATTTTAACTCTGCATTGGCCACTCGGAGCAACAGTAAGCAGCTAGCATTATTTACTTTTCATGTAAGCTTAATCTAAGCCTGCACGATCAACAAAGGAGCTAGCATACCTGACATTGTATCATTTTAGCTCAGCGTTAGCCTTTAAGAGCAACAAAGGTAGCCACTAACATTAGTGAAATTTAATTTAAGCTTATTGTAAGCTTTAATCATCAACAAAGCAGCCAAACAGCATTGAATAAGTTTAGCTTAGCATTAGCCTTTATGAGAGGTGGCAGCTAACATAATAATAATGTTTCATTTTAATTCAAAGTTAGCAGGTAAGGTTACTGACATTATATCATTTTAACCTTGAAGATGGACAGTTCAGAAAGTATATACTGTATATTAATTGCCTCATGCTGCTTGACTATTTTAATGTGACTTAAACTCAGTTCTGGACTTTGATGAATATATTCTGCAGTGTTATTCCTGGCTGAAGCATCCTGGCAGCATGAAAAGTTGAGTCTACATTGTAATCCTCTGGCAGCCTGAACCCAGCAGCACCACCCTGACCACACCAAGCCACGCAGTGCTCTGACAGCATCACAACCTTGGAGTCCTCATGTGCTTGGCTACGGCTGTTTCAGGATACTGATTCTTCTGAGAATAGTGTTTCTAATGTGTGTGTGTCAGCGTATGTGCCAACTACCACATCAGTGTGCCAGCTGGACAGTGGCAGTGAGACCTGTAGCGGCACCACCAAACACACACATGCACACACAGACTCATGCTGGCATGCAAGTGTTGTCTCTGCTGCCAGTCATGCAGATTTGATATCATCTAATAGGGAGAACAGTCCAAATCATGCCAAAAACAGCATCTAGGGAAATACACATAAGTTTGTATGGTTGTTCGAGCCAGCACAAAACACAGTTCAACTGTGGCTGCAGTCCCTAGATTACTTGGAATAGGTTAATTCCAGATTAATAGGATGATGATAATCAAGGATTACGTTCGCATAATTGTCTGTTGTTTTTTTAAGAGGCAACTGAACAACAGCCCGTGTGATTAAAAACAACACATGGTTCTTTTTCTGCTTTTCTTCTTTTTCCTGTGATTGAGGAAGTTTTCTGCTTAATTTGTGAGTAAAGGAAAGCCCCATTCGTTTTATTGTTGCTATTAGGTAAGTATTTGTTAAAGTAAAATCTTTGTCCTGTATGTACTATATGTACTAATAATTGTAATGCTGCACTGTATTTGCTGAAATGTATGTATTGTACCATTCTTTAGTAACAGGAAATGATCAATGTCTGACTTTGGAAAGCTAATGCTAACCAACCTTAAAGTGTGAAACTAGAAAATGTCTGACTTTTGTATCATCTTGACTTGGTATCCATCCCAGGACACTGAGATAAACAGGCTGAAAGCAACACGTAGACTGCACCGATTTTCTCTGGTACTGTCAAATTATTCTATGAAAAAAAAACTGAGTATTCCATGTGAATCATTTGCGAGAAGCTCTTATCACATAATAATTAGATAGGAAATCTACACATAGAGAAAGCTAAATGTCTTGGCAAAGATTTTCCTGGAGCTGACTCACCACCATCTGCAGCTTGTTTTTTATTCCAGCTGTGAGTAGCTCATTTCCTTAATTCATAAAACTGTGGGGAAAATAGTGTCCAGCGTCACACTCAAAACTCAAGTGAATTTAGTCTCCTTACTGGCACCTTTTGAGTATACTTCATTTTGTTACTTTTCTCAATGGAAATGTACTATATACTCACAAATGGCTATAATTAGTAAAGCATTATGGAATTGAGACAAAACTACAGGGTATCTGCTAGCCTTGGAAAGTGTTAAAGTATTGAGTTTCCTCAAAAAAAAAGGCCTTAGGACGTCTTTAATGTACTTTACAAAACTAGTTTTCTCTTGCCTGCTGTAATGTTATAAAATGTTGTTGTATCTGATTGCAGGCTGTCGGGCGCCTGTAGCAAACACTACCACTACTGCTTGCTACAGTAGCTAGGATGCTCATCATCTCATAATGGCCAAGTGTCAATTTTAGCAAAAAATGTAAATTAATTTAAATTAATTTTTAATTTGTTAATCAATCCATCCATCCATCCATTTTCTGCTGCTTATCCAGGTCCAGGTAACGTTCATTTAATTAGATCTATAATTAGAAATTATTGTTATATACTTCTGGGAAGTAGTGAAACAATGTGCTATAATAATAAATTGTTCTACGCCTTATTGTCCCTGCTGGTTTTCCATCATACTTTCATGAGTTGGCAGGTATGACAATGAGACAGGTATTGAATTGCATTCGCTGTGGGATTAAAAATGTCTTAAATTTAACTTCGTAGTTTGGTGATAAATTAAGGGCTGTTGTGAATGTGTTCAATTTATGAGGTAACTACACTCTTCATCACTCTCTCTGGATATTTTCAGGGATGACAGCCTGTGATACAAAGAAAATTGCAAACAGTTACAGAAACAGTCCTGCAGAGTATTGAAACAACACCTTCATTTCACTGGTGTTGTGTTGCCTTGGCATTTGGCTCACGACCTCACTCTATCTGTCACGCCCCCCTTCACTTTGTATTTCCGTTGTTATTCTCCCATGTTTCTTCAGCTGTTTCTTTCCTGCTCCTGTCTGTTTATTGTCCCTCTGCGGTCCTTCTATCTCTCAAATCATATCGCTCTTCCTCTCTTCTTTCATGCTCTTTCCTTTCTTTATCCTTTCGGATGCCATCTCCGTCCACCTCTCCCTGTCTGCCTTTCACACACCCTGTTTCTCGTGCCAGGATACAGCGTTGTGTTACATGCATTCTCCATCTGTTTCATGCCCCCTACTCCCAACCTCTTCCGTCTCAGAACAAAAACACATTGGTGAACATACTGTGCACATGGATTCGAGCCATTAAGTGCTTTTTGCTTTGCTTGTTTGGGTAACGATCCACAACACTGGCTTTGAATAGAGCGTAGAGTAGCACTTCAATACATGCTGACAAAAGTACTGTTGCTTGATGTAAGAAACAGAAGGCTTTTCTTCCCAGAATCAGCGCTTGTATCTGAAGTGTTTCACACTGTAATTACTTTCATCAGCTTGCTTGAAATTCACACTCATTAATGAAATTTCCTGTTTACTTGTTTGTGTACACACGGGTTGTTTGTTGTACATTACGGCTGAAAATAAAAATACTTTTCCTGATGATTGTTACTCGCTCTATCCGTGGCTGCTAACGTGTCTGAACAAAACAAATCCATGGGGAAAACATCTGGAGCAGAGCTGTGAACATTATGTTTCTGTTGAAATTTAATGAAAGTAATATACAAAACAACTTATTTTTATTTAATCATTTATTTATTTTATTTATTTCTACATATGTACACTGCACAGTAGTTAAACAACCATATGAGGCATTTCTTGCAGAGCACTAAAGCCAGCGGATCAGTTTTAGCCTGGTCTTCACTACTCCGCTTCAAACAAGACTTTGAGGTGTCATCTGACAAGCTCTCACTCTGTCTCATAATACTGCAGCTGCTGGTTTTGCTTTGGTCCTACCTGTTTGTCACTGGCTGTGTTATTAAAACAGATGCAAAGTAGTTGTAGCCGCTGGTTCTGGAAGTAATTTTCTCCACTTTATATTCACATTTGAAGGTGTTCTTTTAATGATCTCCTCACTGTTTCTCCACATAGAAACCCTGGAGTCTCCTGGATAATTTAACAACACTGTAGGTTTATTTTATGGCCAACTTTGTTTCTGAGAAGTTTTTCAATAATCAATATAAACACTATATGACCATCATGTTTTTGGAAAGGCTCCACTCGCCGTTGCAGCAGCAGAATTTTATTCTTTGTGAACAGATGTTTTTATTTATTTATAGAAATGCACTTTGAGAGTCGTGGTTGACTTCTTTCCTAACGTCTTTATGTACACAGTGTTTTCTAACACAGTTGCTCCTCTTTTTAATGAATAAATCGGGAGAGAGTCCCGCAATCCAAACCTTGGAAGTCCTCCAACTGTCAGTCATCGAACACAGGACCAAAATAATCCCCCCACTTTGCAACTTTCTGTTTCTTATCTCTTGACTTGTGGGACGTGTATGCCATATCGTCTCTGTTGGTTGCTTTACTTCTAGCACACCATGAGTTTAAGTTACATAAGTAATATTTTTTTTGGTCAAGGTTATGCATTGACAAATTCAGTCGGACTATTTTTCTCTCACGGAGACTGCAGAACCTTTTTAATTCAAGACCAGACCAGTTTCACATTTTCCTTTTCATAACGTTCATGTTTTCTTTTTTGTCGTCTGGATTTTGTTTTCCGGCAACATGGCTCGTGACAATAAAGCTGTCGGTTTGTGCAAGGCGCAGCGTTCTCCGCAACCTCTTGTGTATTTCTGTTTGTGGGCTGTGAATACACCGCCATTAACCCTTTATCTCCTCTGCATTAATACACACCCACACAAACAGATGACTGGATGTTTTGCGTGATACCAATAATCCTCTGATCCAGTAAAGTCACACACTTGCATGCAAATACAGAAACACACACACACAAACAGGATTTCAATGTTGAACACAGCCTTTGACACAAATACGATCCACAATGAGGATTCTTGAAAAGAGGTGGCGAGAGAAGAGGAGGATGTCAACAAGGACAAAAAGAGATAAACAAAGGGAAAGAAATAGAAGGAGAAGTTTTGACAAAATGCATTGCACGTGTTCTTCTTTTTTTTCCCCCCCTCCCTCTCATTCCCTCCTTCACATCTCCTTTCCTCCCCACTCTTCTCTGTCTTCCTCTACCTCCATCTCCTTTTCTTTCTTTCTCCCCTTCTCTGGAAGAATAGCAATTACAGTCCACAGTTGGTCGAGGCACTTGTAAATGATTGAAAGAGAGAGAAAGAGAGGAGAAGGAGGGAGTCGACAGGCTAATAAGATTCAGAGAGCTGAAAGTCTCTATTGTCACAGTCTGTGTCAGTGGGAGGCAGGAGGAGAGGAACAATCTCTCCCTCCCTCTTTTTCTCTCCTTTCACTTTCCTTTCTCTAGTTTCCTTTCTCTCTCTCTCTCTCTCTCTCTCTCTCTCCTTTTTCCCCCTTTTATTCACCCACACTGAAGCCAAAGAACCAAACTCAATTATAAACTCAGAACATCTCCCTGAAATCTGACCCTGGCACTGCTTCAGTTGTCACTTAAGTAACATGAAGGCACAGAAAGTCCCAGAGCGAACTGCTGATTAACAGCCAGTCTGTCGTGTAGTTTATGTGGTCAGATGGCCTGACCAGTGACTCTGCGAGGACACTGCAAGTCACGGCGTTTTGTACATGGATTCAGACTTTAGAGGAAAAGTTGTTTAGTTGCTGTGCGGCTGTCACAGACTGCCACATGGAATCAAATGAGTTTTTCTTTTTATTCAGATTTGATCCCAAGCACCTGTGTAGGAAGATATTGGCATTCCTTTAGAATTCAGTTACTGCACAGCACAGTTTTAGACAAAGCAGTAAATACAGTATTTAACAAGATGACGCCTTTTTTCCTCATAAAAACCCAGAGAATAAAGCCTAATGTGAAGACTTTGCCAGAATTTCAAACCCAATGCAGGCTAACTGTAGACGTGATGACGATGTAGTTTTAACAAGTTAATCGATATAACATTTAATTTACTCTTAAAAGAGTACTCAATTAATTTAGCGTTACACTTCTGTAACATTTTTGGACTTACGATTGACTGGCAAAAAATCAATGAAGCAGAACCAGAGACATCATCTTTTTTATTCCATGCATCCTTCTTTTTGTCAAAACCTACATTACCCACAATTCAACTGGACAGCTGGTCTGAGATTCGGATGTCTTATACTAATAGTGGCTCATTTAGCCTTGAGCTCAGCAGCGATGACGAGCAGCTCACTTCTGTTTGAATGGCATAAAAAGTAATTATTGACTATTTTAATCATCGGTTTATCATTAAATTAATTGTCAAAATGTAAACATCCCAAATATTTGTTAGTTCAACGTTTAAAAATGTGTGGATTTGCTTATTTTTTTTTACAACTTTGTAACACTATAATTGAATGTGGCTGACCAGTAAACAAGATAAGCTATTTCAAAACACAATTTGGCCGCAAATAAATTGTGATTGCCATTTGTCGTTATTTTATTGGTGACATCTTTAATTAATAAAATGGAGAACATATTCCATAGATAAATAAATTATGAAAATACTTGCAGCCCTACAAGACATTCTGTAATTGGAACAGATTTTAGTCAGCAAATGTTTTTCCATTAGAGACCATTAATTAGAAGTTTTCACTGATCCAAAATGGATACATGGAAAACCTACCTAAACCCGGCGTGAATGAATTGATTTTCAAACAAGAGGGATCCGAGGATTATGAGACCCGATCTAAAATGCGGTTGACTAAAAAATACTCAGTGGAAAGAGAACACGACACTCCACCACTTAATGTTCACACTCTCGGTCTCACCTCAACAAATACCAATTCTCTCCTGCAATGACACACCACATGATCAGGGCTGATAGATGTATTGACACACAGACTCGATATCAGCAGAAATAGGGACATGGCCCTGCTTAAATCTCGGGTCAAGTCTCGGTTACCAGGAATCAGTTGGACCTGTTAAAACCTTCTACGCCTCCGGCCTGATGGAGAGTGAGCGTGAGCGATAAGAAGGGAGGGAGAGGTGTGAGTGTTATCTGTTATATTTCAGCGATCTTTCAGCTTTGATATGTGAGTTATGTGGTGAGAAAGGAAGAACAAATCAACAAAATGAGACGGGAAGAGAAGCAACAAGCACTAAAATCTGTGAATGGATTCCACGTCACACAAAACCCTCAAAACCAACAAAACAAAACACTCGTGAGCCCTCGTTTTTCTCCTCTTTCTGTTTCCTTGTTGTCAAGTCTGACCCAGGCTGAATCACAGCCTCAAATAGGCCGACTCGCTCTGTGTGTGTGTGTGTGTGTGTGTGTGTGTGTGATTAGACTGCTTCCAGCCTCAGGTCTGTTCTCATTGCATTGTATCGGTACATGTGCTACTAACCTAATAGCTCCGAGATTTAGTTCATTATTATTGTGGTGGGAAACTTTGGTGTGTATACAGAATGCGTGTGTGTGTGTGTGTGTGTGTGTGTGTGTTTGTGTATGTGGATGCCTGTGTATAGTGTATATTTGCAGACAAAGCAGTGATGTATCCCCCAAAGTGCAGTGGGTGTCCCAGATAGAGCGATCAAGCTGCGTGATTATAATGTATTACTGTAATATCACCACGTAGATAAGCATGAGATATTACAAGTGTGTGTGTGTGTGTGTGTGTGCCTGTGTGATAATTGCACCGCTATCAACCTACCACACATCACAACTCTCATTTATCACTTCCTCTTCCACCAATATTAACTCAAACCCACATTTTCTCTTTTTTCTTACATGCACACATACATGCACAGTCCCCCCGTCTCTCTTTTACAGTATGTGCACACACACACACACACACACACACACACACACAGTGTATTATTCATGTCTTCTGTGTCAGAGCACAACAGGATCATGTCAGTTGTTATTTTCAAAGGTCTCTCTACTCACGACTATTTGGAAGCTTACTGACCTCCACCTGTCGCCATTTTTTCCAATCTAAACAAAAATCATGCGTGTGACTGTGAACCATTTGTTATCAACAGAATCTAGAGACAGCTGTATTGACGAGGTGTGTTGGCGGTAAATCAAATGCAGAGGAAAAGCATTAAGCAAACAAGGACATCAATGTGAAGTTGGTATCTTCTTGAATTTAAGTAATAGTTTGTTATTTGGGGAAGTACGCTTATGTCTTGCCAAAAGATGAGAAAATTGAAAGCGCTTTCGTGTCTGTGCATTAAATATAGAGCTGGAGTCACGAGGCAATTAGCTTAGCTTAGCATTAAAACCGGAAGCAGAGGCAAACAGCTAGCAAACAGAAATGGAATAAATGACATTTTGTGGTTTTACTGGGAGTTATGTGCTGAAGCTATGTGCTGACAGTTTGTCCATCCTTCCATCACCTGACAACTCCTGGTTAATGTCGTCAGCGTACACAAAGTTGACAAGAGTCCTGAAAGTCACTGCACCCCTCTGCTTTTTGTCAAGAAGAAGTTACAGCACATAACTCCCCCGTAAAAAAACACAAACAGTAATTTCTACATTTCTGTTTGTGTGCAGATTAAACAAATAAGATTTATAATGTGAGCTTTAGTGGTGCTGCTACTGTAAGAGTATTTTTGAACCGTGGACAGAGCCAGGCTAGCCATTTCCCCCTGCATCCAGTCTTTGTGCTAAGCTAAGCTCCTGGCTTTAGCGCCGTACTGAACACACAGACATCAGAGTGGTATCAATCTTTCCATCTGACCTTTTGCCAAGAAAGTGAACAAGTGTTTTCCCCAAAATGTTGAACTGTTCCTTGTAAAACGATTGACGTTTGGCAGGTAACTCTCAACAGCACTACGCCATCCAAAAACAAACACCGGTCCTTTAAACAACGATTTAACGAAGTTTTGTTCCCTGAAGAGAGGTTTTAAGAAAAAGACTTCGTGCCTCTAACACTGATTCAAACTTGGGCCACATGTTAGATTTTAGTGCAGTCATGTTGCTGCATGCTTGTTTGGATAGAGGCTTCTCTGCAAGCCTAGTTTTTAACCCTCAAGAGGAGTTGTTCTAACACTAAATACAGCACTTTGTGATTTCAGAAAACCCAGTGTATACTGTGCAGCTACTAACTGAGCACACAGTGATATCATAGTCAGGGAGTCTTGTCTGCCGCTGAGACACAGTGCACTAAAAACACACTATGCTCTCATCGCCTTCTACTGGATTTAAGACTTGCCCTAAATAAAGCATAATATGTATTCTGAAGTGGGTTATTTGTTAAAATGTAAAAGAGATGGTGGTAAAAAAGAATTATATTTAATATGTTATATATAATTTACAGAAGACGTCACTGCACTATTCATCTGGTACTGAAAGGTAACTGCAGTGATTAATTAAACAATTTTAACACAACTCATCTAAAAATAGCGTCATTTTGCTAGAACTTGTATTTCCTGTCGTTGTGTCTCTCTGTTGCTGTCCGCGAGCCGACTAACAGCATTTTGAGACAAGACGCAAACACCATGTTTCCACTGTCTCATTAGTGTGAGAGAGGAAGAGGGAAAAAAAGAGGCATGAGAGTAGAGAGAATGGAGGGTGATGAGCAGAAGTGGTCAGGGGAGAGGGCTGTTGGGACTATTTGCATTCAGCTCTTGTGGTATAATAAAGAGGTGTGTTATGAACATGTAACCTTGTTGGCATCGATCATGCTCTTCGCCTGCGTGGCGTTGATTGGAGGAGACCTCTCAACACATAGCTCATACGTCAATGCTAAGTGGATTATTAAGTCATACACCTGGTTTGCCCTCGTGTCTCGTCTCTTCTCTTCTCTTCTCTGCAGCACAGTGCTCTCATACTGTGTACTCATACACAAATCATGCAACACAGGACATGCATTACCTTTTTATCAATGGAGACAGAATCCTGAAAACCAATGATACTCAACACTGTCTCGCTTCCCTCTCTTGTCTATAGCACTTAAGGCACCATTATGCTTCAAAAAAAGTGTTTTTTTATCAAACTAATTATCAAACAGCGTCTGAAAACACCCTCAGTCACACTTTATAGATGTCTGTGTCCAGCAATTTTTTGTAATTTTCCGAAACTGACAAGCTACTTAAAGCAGCATTTGGCCACATGTAAGGTGGTGAGGTGAGAGGAGGTGAGAAGTTTTGAACTTCTCCTTACAGCTCTCTTTAATTTTCATTTTTCGTGGGTACAACCGAGCACAACGCCACGTGAGCCCTTATTCCAATTATCATGTGTCGCTCCTCTCTAAGTGGGCTTTTCCCCGTCTCCAAGTGTTTCATTTGCAACAAGTAGAAGCACTTAAGCCTTTAGACATGGCCGAACAACTCTTAGTACAGCCCAGCCTTTAGCACCAAGCTCATTCACTGCTAGTGAAGCTGTAAATCTTTAAAAACAGGTTTATTTACAAAAGACGACTGAATAATTTCAACAGCTGGCTGCTGTATTTTTAGCAAATGTTACTCAAACAGGAGTAAATAGTACATTTGTTGGGGACTAATGATTGATTACACACAGTTACAACTAACATGAATGAAGTACCTTCTTTATTTTGGTACGTCCTTGATCAAGACCTTTCACAGACCTGATCTTCTATAGTTGTAGATTTTGAGTGACAAACATCATGTCATATGTTTTTTTTTCTTTTAAACTCGTGATGCTTTGTAAATTAACTAATGAGTTATTTTTGTGTCACTGACATTGAAGAAAAGCATGCACTAATGAGTGACATTTTGCATTTTGTGCTCAAAGTCTGGTTTGTTAAAATGAGGGTTATGGTTGCAGAGATTTGGTTGGAGCCCAAACAGCAAAGCTTGCTCATATATTTTAATGATCCTGGCTCCCTGAACGAGGGGCTGTATTTACCGTCCAGGCAAGGGATTTAAAGCCAACCCTTCTTTTAAATTAGTCTGAACCCGCAATCTCATGCACACAAACGCACATGCTTAGTTAGCATTTGATCCGTCAGTACTCAAAGGAATGATGGATAGATTTGTAGTGATATAGCATATGGTGTGGCTTCATCACTGAGCAGCGTAATTACCTCTCATGTTGTGTTTACACTGACTGACTTCAAAGTCTTTGTTTATTTTTTAGGAATATATGTTTTCCAAAGTCTGTGCATCTTATTAAATGCTGCATTATGCAGATCGTATCCCTTGAAACCATTATTTCTGCACACATTGCTTTGATACACGTGCAGTATTGCTTTGAAGCTAACAGCTCTCTCTCTCTGTCCCTCAACTCCCAACATCCCTCGTTCCCTCTCTTGCTTTCTGTTTTTTTCTTTCCACTTCTTTCTTATCCTCTGTTATCCTCTTCATCTTGCTAACTCTTCCCTCTTTCCTTATTTCCTCAGTGGGCCGTTTGTTGATCGAGTTCAGCTCCCAGATGACGATGGAACGAGTGCAGAAAGAAAACCCCAACGTGACAGAGGGAGGCCGCTACACGCCTCCTGACTGTCGGCCTAGATGGAAGGTCTGTATATAAGTCTCTCTTATATTATAAACATATTTTATATAAAGTACGTATACTTGCACATTTTATTATGGAAGCCCATTTCTGCCAGTAGAAGAAATTAAGTTATGCATAATAAAAATTTAAATGTTCATGGTAAGTCAAATGATGAGCTTGTAAGTAAAACGTATGAGTTACTAAGACAAACCTTTAAGTTATTAAGTCAAAATTACGAGATACAAAGTCAAAGTTATGAGCAACTATGTTACAGTTGTTAATTTTTACCTTTGCCTGGCACAAATGGGCTTCCATATTTTCTCTCAGTATTGAATTGAATTTAAAAGGGCAAACCAGAGGTCTGTACAGAATAGTGGCCACTTTTTTCACATTAAATGTGGCTCCATATTTGGCTGCTTAAAATAAGATTACTCCATACAAGTTGTTTGAAGTCTTTCTCCTCTGAAAAACACTTCACTGAGGTCAAGGTGTTTCCTGTAGCGGTGAAGATAACACCAAAATAGGTGCACTCATCACAATGCCAGGTCAATTTGCTGCCAGTCTTCATCTGAGTGCAAAATTACCGTGAATTTACAGGTAAATTACAGCTCAACCTTGGACTGTTTGGACAGCTGAGAACGACTCACTTAAAGCACAGAGATACAAGGCGACCTCAAATCTGTAATGCCATTGATAGCTCCTTCCTCGAGCTGCTTCATTCATAATGAATGAGAACCAACTTTGTGTACACTGTGACATTAACCAGGGAAATTATTTTCTGCTGCAGAACAGTTCACCGTCGGATGAAACAAAGCTCATCTAAGCATAATTACTCAAACAAACACACTTTGGAGAGGAAATAATAGGAGGACTGTCTCATAGTCTTTGTCCACGTTGACAATAGAAAAGTTTCAGTGCACCTCCACATCATTATTCTTTGCCAGCATTGATTTAATTATGCATTCAAATAGTTCGCCAAAATGGAAATGTGGTGTTTTATAGTAAATGTTCCCGTTGGAAGCAAACAAATTACCAACCAAAACTATCCCTTTTGTTTAGGTGGCCATCATCATCCCGTTCCGTCACAGAGAAAACCACCTAAAGTACTGGCTCCACTACCTCCACCCCATTCTCAGACGGCAGAAGATTGACTACGGCATCTATATCATCAACCAGGTAAATGAAAGAAAATGATAAGGACGAAAGAAAGTGAAGGTTAGAGTCTGTATCAGCTCCAGGCACGGGCTCCACGAGTGGCCAGCCCTATGGCGTACGTCGAAGATGCTCTTGTTCAAGTTTGTTCTTTGTGGTTGGTCCAAAAAGGATGTCGAGGCAGAGCCTTAACAGTTCTCAGCAAAAGACAGGTAGGCAAACGGGTGTAGGCTCCCTCTCAGTCCAACCGTGGCTCAACAGAGTCGACACCCCAACGCTGCTTTGCATGAGCACTACGGCCTCATGTCATGTGGGCTGGATGGTAAAGATGGGAAAGATTCCCATGTTAAGGATCACTGGGTGTTCACATCATCAAGACGGTTGTATGGTTGCAGAGTTTGTCATTGGGGTTTAATTACACTGAAATGTGGTCTTTAGCTGGCATGAGGTGGATATATAAGAGAAATCCCAGTTTCCCAGTCGTAATTCCGACTTGAATGCTATTTACAAGTCGGAAACTCATAATACCCGATATGACATGAATGCGGTATTAATACACCTGGGTCTCTGAGTGAATTCATAAGCCCTGCCCACTACCAGCCAGCCAAAAGAAAGAAGGAAAGTGATCATGTGAGTCATTGATATGAGCCAACTATGAGCCTACTACTCCACCTAACATAATCAATTAACTGTTAATATGGGAATGTGTGGATTTCTGCTTTCTCAAGCTCCGGTATGAGATGGGACGCAAAGTAGGTCATGGGCAAAAAATACTGATAATTTTTACTTGCAAAGACCTCTGTTTTATGATAAACCCTATCACAGATCAAGTAAAAGCTTTTACGTATATCTTGTTGCAAGCTCAGATTACTGTATGACAAGAACTAGACATGAACTAGATCTGTTGTAGGGCTTTTTTGCTATCTTTATTCAAGAGCGTGGCCTTTCAATTCCAGAGCACGACTTATTGATTTCACGTTCGGATTTTGTAATGCTTTCCCTCAAAACCCATGCCCTCGCACTCAAATAGTGCTTAGATTTGCTCTGCTTCTGCTCAAACTGTCTGCTTGCACTCAGATATATTGTTGACTTGCACAGATTTGGTGCTCTCTAGCTTCAGCCCTTCTCCCCGCACTCCCCCAACCAATAGGATGCCAGGTGTAGTGTTCCCTGCCTCGTAGGCGCATTCGCATTACTTCTTAAAGCATCTCGTACGGGCGGTTACTCTTTAATGAATGACTATTAAAAGCATTAGTAAATAATTCATTAAAAATAATGAAGCCGTTAATTAATGCTTATAAACCCTTCATAAAGGGCAGATATATATATATTACAACAGGGTAGTCAAACCCAGAGAAATTCAGAGTAGCTAAATGAAGGAGTAGTGAAGGAATAATTAGAACACTATTCACCTCCATCAGGTGTTTCAGTTCATTAATGTGGTGTAAAAAAAGTCTTTAACTGCATGTAGAAATGGAGACCAAGTCAATTTGCAGGTGCTTAAACCCCTAAAGACCCGTCCTCCCTCTTTTGTGGTCTTCATTGACTGTTTCTCTGACAAAAACTCATCTGCAGCATAAATCAGCAACATATTTACTGGCACTGCGCTCAGTTCAGCAGAAGCACAAGGAGCTTGATTTTCTAAACAATGTTGTGAGAGTGTGTGTGCGTCTTCCACACTGCGTTGGGTGAGAGTTCTTCTTTTTCTACATTATCGGTAATGAGCGCTCCTTTCTGCCCTCTCTCTCCCCTGTGGGCTCTGCGCAACGCCTTAATCACTCCCCCTGTGGAACAGACCTTTGGTTCCGCCTGCCCTGCTGTGCTCTACTCTTGATATGGCTATGTTCCAGTGTCTTACTCTCTCGCCTTTACACTTGTACACACACACATTCTGTCTGAGCATCTCTGAATCTTTCTTACCTCGAATGTAAAGCTGTTAGCGAGGGTGAGGGTGTGTGTGAGAGTAGACGCAACATTTTCTAACCTCACCTTCCCTTTTCCTTTCAGTTTTCGAGGCTTGGCTCAACTCTCATTGAGTTTTCCGTCACAGCTACAAGACTTTATATACTTTTACATTATCTTCAGTTTCAGATCAAGGCAGCTTTTTTGATTTGTGTGTTACATTCATATCATTTCCCACTTGTCTCCGATCAATCTGAACATTGGAGGTTCTTCAAAAGTGAAAATGAATAATTACAATGATAACAATGATAAACTGTGTTTATTTAGCACCAAACAACATTAAAACAATTAAAGCACTGCAATTCACTAAAACCAGCCATATTAAAGTACAGAGAATGATACAGAGTAAAATACCAAACAATAAAATAACATTAAAACTAAAAATGAACAAATAAAACATTTTGAAACTGGAAAAATAAAACTTTGGGCCAACATTAATGAAGTTTTCACAAAAAAAACGTTTTGAGAAGTGATTTAAAAGATGTTACTGAAAATGTTCAGCCGACTGTAAATATTATTTAAAACATGGTCGTTTGGATGAAAGATTCAGTCTTGAGGACAGTTTTGCAGTGCAGACTGCTGGCAGAGCTGAAGGACAGTCTACTCATTAAGCAAACTGTGTGTCTCGTGTGTTGTATTGTTTTTCTACCAACAGAAGTCTTTATGTAATGCCATACCACGAGATAATATGATTTTATAGTTGCCAGCGACGTCATTAGAGCTGCTGTTGCATCTTCAGCTCTTTCACCTGCACTTCAAACAGACACTGATCCGCTGCCTGGCTGTAATTATCTGCAAAACCATCATCATTTTCACCACTCTATGATTTAGAAGTTCAGAGAGGGCTTTGTTTGAAGTGGAAATTACTCGCGTGTATTTTTAAATGCATTTGAACTTGTCGAGATTCTTAAAACCAGATATATTCTCTCGTGTAACCGGCGATGCAGGTGCATTGTGTAGTGGGGTTAATTTCTGCCTCCCGTTTTTTGGATGAGTTTGAAACTGACCCAAAGATTACCAGTGATGTAAACACCACTACACTTCTACTAAGAGTAATAATGAATGCAGAGAGTTCCCCTCTTTAAAACTGTCTCCTAAAGGACTGACTCATCAGCAACTACTTTTGGGTAAAACACTGTTGGTTTCTCCTTGATTGAAATTTAGATTTTATACTAATTGGTAAGGAAGGGCATCTTGAGGTGATACACTTTTTACACAGCAGTTGCTCAACTAATATCATCATTGTGTAATTTTGCAATTAGCTCCCAATCTGAGCACTGCTGCTGCACTTCGCAGGATTTATGTTAGAATTGAGCTCTGGCCAAATGCTTCCTCCCAATTAGTCTGAAAAGTTAGGTAGTTTGAAAACCTCACGGCCTGGAGCCTGGATTTATAACTTATCTTCAAATGTGCAATATTGATGCCACCTAGAGTGGAGTTTTTATGCTGATCATACTTTAGATCATTTTTATTTCTAGATGCTTGATGGATATGGTCCCAAATTATAAAAATGAAAAAGGTACTTTGAGGCAGCCCTGTTTCCTTGAAAAAACAGCAACACAAAACAAACAGACAGGGGCATGTATTAAAAAATATCAAATGATCTTTGCCTTTTGTTATGTTTTATTCAGTGTTGTTTTCACCTTTAGAGAGGTTAGGCAGGACATGCGGATACACAAACTGCTTAAGAGGAAGTCCCAAAAACAGACAGTGAAGCAGGTAGACTACAAACAGGACGGACAGGCAGGCAGATTGAGAGGAGCCGAATCAAAGCGACAGAGGTGGGATTTTGATGACAAGAAGTCCTGATGTATCTGACACGATGGGCGATTAAACCTTTACACCCGGCGCCACTTTCTGAGAGGACGGTGGAGAGCACTTTTCCATCGTGATCACTCGAGTGTTAAATGAGTGGAAGTCTGGAACCTTTTAACACAGAGCCACTGGAGGGGGATCGGGATGGGGGGGTGGGGGGCAGTGATAATTCTCCCCCTCCAGTCTCATCCTTGCTAACAGATAATGGCTGTCATGTCCTTAGAGTCAAAAACAGTCGTTTTGTGGAAAGAAAGGCCCATTGGAGATAAAAAACAAATGCCCCGGGTGCACCTTCACTTCAGACACATGCATGCACAGACACACATGCATGAACACACACACACACATAGGCTATAATAGGAGGCAGCCCAAGTAAATGAAAGCTTGCCTAAGTAACATTACATTGATTAGCCATGTAAGATTACACCAAAGTGATACGTATTAGAAACCTTATACAATAAGATTCAGAGATACATCCAAATCCCCCCCAGACCCAAGCTCCTCCCATCAACCCCCAATTATATTTCAAACTGGCCGTTGTGAGCTCTGGGAGAATTCCCAATGGCCTGGAACTGCAACCAATGTTGTTGATTGATTTGACAATTACTTTCTCAATCGATCAATTGTTTGGTCATTTTAATGTCCGAAAATAGTGCAAAATCTTTTTTCAATTTGCTAAATAGCCAATTAATTCTGGTCTGTCATTTAGGCTCTAGGCACTTTATTGTGTTTACCATGCACAGGTCAGAGGTCACACCACAGTCTCAGCTCTCAACACCACAAACTGCTTGTCATTTACTATTAAAACCGGCTGAATTCAACATGGCTTCAGGTTGAATGGCCGGTTTCTCTGCTTACTGCACGTCCTGCCGCCCTTGTTTTGCCTCAACCGGACATTTTTAAGCTTGCTCTGAAAAGTGGTGTTGCTGGTGAGGTACGGTGAGTAGGCGTTGCAGAGGGATCATGCGGAAAGTTATATAGCAACCTTGCTGTTCTGCCCTGCTGCTCTGTGTCCTCTCTGCCTGCCGAGGACCGGGGCCAATGTTTGTTTGTTGGCCATCGGCTCATCATGTAAACTGGAAAAAAGCCCAGAGAGAGGGAGGGTGGGGGGAATGAGAAAGAGAGAGTGAGGGAGGGAGGTGAGTGACAAAAGTGATGAAGGAAGAAACACCCATCTGCTGTTATGTATTTTATGGGAGCTTAAGGTCGATAAAAGCTGGATATCATTATTGATTTATAACATCTAATACTCTGCAGCTATAGGGGAAGTCTATAAGGCAAAAGTCACATAATATTCTGCCTTTTCTCGTGTCTTCTCCGATATCTGCAGTGGTGGAAGAAGAACACCGATCCTGTAAGAAAAAGTACCAGTACAACGTTGTACTTACATTGTTGTACTGGAGCTTTTGTTTTAATTGGTGGAGAATACTCTTTTGAACAACACATTGTATTTTATTAGCTCATCATGTTTTTTTAAAATGTAAAATCTTATGTAAAAGTTACTATCAACTGTAGCTGTCAGATAAATTTACTGGAATTAAAAGTATAATAGATTCCTTTGAAATGTTGTGAGGTGGAAGTATAAAGTAGCATACAATAGAAAAAAATCACGTAAAGTCCCAGTACCTTCACATTTTATTTATGTACAGTACTTGATGGCAGCAGATATGTCTGGTCGGTAACACACCTCAACAATCAACTGTAGTAAGGACTCATAGTATGTTATAATGGTCCGTGCAGGATCATCAATTATCGCTGTATGTGTTAAGTAAAGTGTAGTACATAATTATGCATCTATAATAATGCATGCTAAATCATAAGCGCAAGAAGACTTTGTCTGCTTTAGGAATTGAACCTTAAGGTATAAAACCTATATGATATATTCAAAGTAAGAAAGAGACTTTATTTTCACTACAGGATGAATGCAATGACTTGGGGTGTTCTGACAAACCATCAACAACTGTATGCAGCCTCTGTAATAGTCACAACTTATGATACTGCATGGACTAGTAGAGCCTACTATGAGTCCTCACTACAGTTGATTACAGTTGAGGTGAGTATAGGTAGTCATAATGTATTACAAGCCCCATCAACCAGTCAACCTCCAGTTTATAACTAGTCCAGAGCATCCATAAGACACTTGAACTTATAATTCATTATAAATCACATCTATAATGTTGATATAGAGCATCAGAAAGCATTGTGTGTGTTTATGAGTGTAGTCATAAATCATTATGAATGCATTATGATTCACTATGAATGTTGCCATAACGCAGTATAGTCTTAGCCTCTATTTTCGTGGCATTTTTGCACCAGCAGAAAATCGAGAGGATAGAAAGGAAAGCGGGATAAAATGCAACATACTGGCATCTGGTGTCAACACACACAACAGTATAAGCTTCCGCTGGGCCCCTTGCTCCACTAATCCACCAAGATATGACCCGCTACCCCCTTTCTCCTTCTGCCACCGCTCCAAGCCTCTCACACACACACACACACACACACACACACACACACACACACACACATACACTTGGACTTTCCAGTAACTCCTCTGCATCAGGAAGCAGAATTCAGTCAGCTTTTACGCAGTTTCTTTCTTCTCGTTCATGTCTACACTGCAGCTCCAGCAGTGTCCGGCACTGAGTGGACACCAAAGGATCAGGATGGATTAAGCTCTGTGTGTTTCTGTCTGTCTGTGTTTGTTTGGGCTTTGTGGTGAAGGTCTAATTAAGGCGGCCCAGGCAGTTCATTGGTCTTGGAATGGCCAGACAGGCGGCCAGTTTGTGTGTGTGAAACTGCCAAAACACTTCTGGATGCATCCAGTTCTGCATTTTACTGGCTGACCTTTGTTATGCTGTGTGTGTTGCGTTGCTGATGCGCTCATTTCATCAAATTTCAAGAGACTCGTGTAAAGCTTTTGGTAGTCAAGTTGCATTGTGGGTAATGTTGGCACCAGGTTTTAACAAGGAAGAAGAATGCTAGAATAAAAAAATATCTCTGGTTCTGCTGCATTGATTTGAATCCTTTTTTTTTAAACTCTCTGTTGAGAGTCCAACAGCGTTATAGGAGTGTGATGTTAAATCAGTAGAGAAATTATTGCTGCTATTATTGGGTTGCTGCATTTTTCATTTCATACTTCGTCCGAACAAAACGTTTTTCTATATTTGAAGGAAAAAACTATTGGGTCAGTGCTAGTGTCTGTTTATATTAATCTATTGCCAAAGATTTTAAAAACTGTTTTTCTAGTTTCAGTTTCATATTCAGAAAGAGTGTGAGAGGAAAAAAACATTCACCAGCGTTGAACATTCAATCCATGGTACTCTTTATCTTTAGTCTGTATTAGCATTTTTTTATTCAGGTGATAGACGGAACAAAGTCTATTTAATTATAACATTCATTATTTTCTTATCTACTTGGAAAGGGTGAGATATTTAGACATAAATCTCTCAGAATAAAGGAAAGGCTGTGACAGACCTGTCCTTCAGTCTCCATTTCCCTCTCTTTAACTTTCTCCACTCTAGCCCATGCATGGTTGATGCACTTTCAATCTTCTACGACTAGAAATTGAAAATGTTAAAAGAGAGAAAAGAAAATGAGGGAGTTTTTGTGCAGTTGACCATGGAATAGGGTATTGATCTGATGAGCAACAACTCTGTTCCTGTCCTCCTCCCTCTCCCCCTCCACCTTTCTCCCTCTTCAACGTTATGTTTCAGTGTTTGCTGGAGCGTTGTTACTGTTTTGTGGAGCAGCTATACAGTAAAATAATGTTCTCATTCGCTCTGTACCCTTAGACCCTATTGAGTCCCAGGTGCAAAGTGCTTGATGTGATTGCGTTAGCCTGTGCTGTGATGAATTATAGATTAGGCTGCAAACTCTTTCTCTCCTCTCACAGCAACTCAGACCTCTAGTACTGTTTTGTAAGTTAAACAACCTGCAGCCTCTAATTGCATTGTACTAAATTCACAAACTTTTCAGAGCATTTTTTGTCAAAGGTAAAAGCAGCAAAATGTGGGATGTCTATGACTGTAGGTCCAGATATCCATTAACACCACCTGCAGTGGATCGTAGTTGGATAAAAAACTGTGTGACCTTTTTTTGAATCCAAAACTCCTAAAATGGTTTTCTGAGTAGTGACTTCAGGCACATTTTCACCTTCTTCCGAGGTGCATGGAGTGAAGGTCTGAAGAGGTCTCCAGCAACGCTTAGTGTACAGAATAATTGTCTGACAGTACAGTTTACACAGAATTGGTCGACCCTGATTAATTTTAAAATCGGGCCGAATTTCTTGCCGGATCAGGTGTTAGCTTATGTAACGTAATGAGCTTACATTCATTGTGAGCAGTCGATGGATCTGTACAGTGTGAGCAGAGGAGTCATACATTTTGGAGTCATACAAGTTTTACTTGAGTTGAATGAATTAAGTTTGTATTGTGTCATGCATATAACAATGTCCGGCCTGCTTTCAAGACACCATAAATTCATATAAGCCAGATCCAGAGCCTACATATAGACGATTTCTCAAACAATACCACCAAAAAATAGATCAACTACAACAACATCAAAAAAATGTACCATACAATACTAGAGAGTTCAGAATAAATACAAATTAAATAGTATATTTTGCCACAAAAATAAACAACCATTCCAATTTTTCAGGGGTTCTGAGCCATTTCATGGAAAATTAACTCCTAAATCATCAACGTTTGTTCAGTACAAAAGAAAACAGGACTCACTGCCCTAAAGAAAACATCGTTAAACTCAATTTAGCAGCTGATCAACCACAGTAATGATCGATAAATCACAGAAGACCCGTCACACACATTTGACAAGCCCAGTATACACATGCATCTTTTTTTGTGCTGGTGCGCTTTGCAATAAAAATGCAAAACATTGGCTGCGTGTTTACTCTGATGAAGTGCACAGACGTAATTTGAAGCATGGTGCAACAGAGAATTGACATTTCAGCATTTTAGTGATGCATAATTTAATGTGCCTTTCTTCCCTCAGTGTCCCCTTCAATCAAACGTCCATTAACACCAAGCTGTTGAGACAGCAAAAGACAAATATACTACTATGTGAGGCCGTTATTTTACTTATGGAGTTTTGTCTCACTTTTTATACTCAGTTAAAGTTCTAGTCAACTTTATTGTCCCAAGTGGGCAACAGGAGCTGCAGCGAGCAAACAACATGAATACACAGCACTCCACATAGACCCGAGAGTAAACAGTACAAGATGTACAAACATGAAATGTGGAGGAACTGGCTCCAACCAACATTTAGAGTATAGAACAGCTTTTCTGAGGCAGGTTTGGCTGTCATAAAGACACACTGTACAGTGAATGTACACTGATGCAACATATCAACGAGAGAGACATCATCTTCTGTGTCTTCATCATCTGTGGGGTCGGCTTGTCGGTGCTTCATCCTGGGAGTGGAGATTACGCGGAGGGTGACGCTTTGCTCTGTAAACACCTTCATTTCAGCAATTTTCATTTCCAACATTAATGAAACAATTACACTGATGGCCGTGTGGTCCAGCTATTTATTGCTGGCAATTAAGGATGAGTGGATAATAGTGATGGAGGGATGTAAAATATATATTTCAAAGAAGATATTACACAGACACATGCATTACAAAGGATTGAATCATCAATGAAATCTTGAGGGTGTGTGTGATATCTCACCTCAACAACATGTTGGGGTTATTTAGTCCCTCAAACTCTGAAATCACCACCTTTTCCTGAAATCACCACCTTTTCCTTTTCCTTTTTCCACCTCCGCTCAGGGCCACAGGGCTGTGATATTTGGACAGCGGCCCTTCACCGCTCACACTGCACTCTCGCGCTGTCAGCCAAGCAGCCAAACTTGACGACCTTGCTATTCAGAGAGCTGAGAACAGCTGTATGAAACCCTCTAACCACCTTGACAAGCCCTCGTTAAAACGGCCCGGAAATGTCACTCTGATTCAAACCCATACATTCCTCAGCTGCCCTGCCCCCCCTCCCCCCTCCCGTGCCTCTGCTGTGTTTCCCTCCTGCACACAGATTTGGCAGAAAAGGCCAGACAAATTAATGTTTTCTTTCCTTCTTGCTCATAAAGGTTGCAAGAGAGGAGAAATCATGATCCTGCTCCCTTGCTTTAATGGTGATTGAATAGATTTTTGTTTGCCTGAAGGTGGCTTCAGCGGCTGATTGAATGTTGCTCATATTCAGCAAAAAAATGTTTGAATTTATGGCAGTTGCCTGTAGTTTATAAACAAATATTTCAAAGTACAATTTCACAGTTGGACTATTGTATTTCAAGTTCACAGACGTCAGAATGCCTTACAAATGTGCGTCTTATTTTGAAGGTTTGGTGGTTTTGGACAAGGCCGCATGGTTGGCTAGTGGCTAGCACTGTTTGCTCACAGCACAGTGGGTCTGGGGTTGAACCTAGAGGCCAGCTGGAGCCTTTGTGGCTGGAGTTTGAATGTTTCTCCCCTTGTTTCAGACATGTAGGTGAGATTAATAGGCTCTAAAGTGAACAGTGTCAACCGCGCGATAGACCGGCTAACTGTCCAGGGTGTGCCCCGCCTCTCGTCCACGGTGTGCTAGGACAGTTTCCAGCCCCCTGTGACCTATACAGAATAGGTGGGATGGGATTTTGGAAATCATCATGTGAGAAATATCTTTACACTCCCTTTTATTTATGAAATTACCATTTTAAGCAGGAGTGAACAGAGATCTTATGGAACATTAGATTGCTCAAGATGATTTGTGCTGTAAACAAACCACAAAATTTGTCATTTTTAAACATGTTACTTTAAATCGGTGCTCCAGCAATTTGATATTGGTCTCAACATGCCCCCAGTGTGTAACAGGCTTATTGTTAGAAATCTCAAAGCCTTGAGACTTGACAAAGCTCCCTCAGAACCACAAAAGACAGTGTGGCTCTGTCAAGACTCTGTAAAGGATTTAAACGATACTGTTATTGTTGAGGAGACATGAGCGCCAATCTGATGTCAGCGTGGGCACAGGAAATCAATATTAATGTGGAGTGTGAGCGTAATGATGGCTAGACACAGTGTGCTTACGACACACATGCTAATCTCAGGTAGGCGACCTTAGATAAAGAGATACAACTGAACAGATGAAAGCAGAGAGAGCCTTTCAATGAGGGTTATGCTTCATATTTAAAAAGGGAGACACATTATAAACAACCCACACGTTTTTTAATATTCAACCTTCACGCCTCCTGATGTATTTTGTTATAAAGGCAAACTTCCCCCTTCAGTTATCTCATTCTGCCATCCTTTCAGCCTACTAGGGGCAAGAAAACAGGCTGCACTGAAGACGGGTTATAATAATGTCAGCAGTATTAGAGATTACCAGCGGGGACAAGATCATTGTGTAAAACATACTGCGGTGAGCTATAAAGCACAAAAGTGGAATGGGAAGAAAAAATACTGTTAGTCGTAATTGTTGAGAAAATTGGCCCAAAAATGCTTCCCATTTATTATCGTTTCCTCCTAATGGCTGTGCTGCGTGATTCCAAAGCAAGATGAGGATAAGTGAGACTTCCTGTAAATTTCAATTCTCTCATATTAGAGGAGCACTTTGTTTTTTTCTCTAATTTCCAGACGATCCTTTGACAACACTGTCGCTGTTTCTGAGAGGATGTGTGTGTGTGTGTGTGTGTGTGTGTGTGTGTGTGTGTGTGTGATCTCATTTTTCGAGCACAATAATGCTGCATACTACAGCATCTCATCTGTGTGATAGCGTTGTGCTTCAGCATGCCGGATGAGGTTTAAGTACACAACAGAATCATGAGCAACTGCAGCTTGTCCCACGATGCATTTGTACCAATATCACATGGAACTATTTATCATGGATTTGTTAGTATTTGATCTTGATAAAAAGCTCCCTCTTCTACAGAGGAACACAGTTAATAGTATATTACATAAATACACACAAGCACTGTGTATTTATGCAGCGTGCTTTATTATGAAATGTCTGTTTGATCCTGCGATAATGACATAAACTCCTAACATTGTGGTATTAATCACTACACTGCAACACTCAGTGATTTTGATAAATGTTTTAAGTCGTTTAGTTCACACAGAATCTAAACATAATGTCAAGATGAGATGAATGAGGTTATTTATTTCTTTTAGTTTTCAGTCTCTGTTTCGAATAAGGTAATAAAACCTACCGTGTTTTGCTAAGATATTATACCGCTTCATTACAACTTGAATCTTATTTTTGCAGTTTTGATCATCATTTTCATCAATTATGATGACATTGTATTCACCAAAGACAAATCTGAGATCTAGGAACACAACAACAGAGTTTTACTAGGCAAAAAACATGAGCGGTGATACATGTCCAAATCCAAATTTGAACCCGTATGAAGACATGCTAAGGTCAAATCTGGACGTTTATTTTTTTTATTGTTTCATGAACAAGCCATGTAACTAATAAAGGCCTAACCCTTTTATCAAAACTCCTCAACCTACTGCTCCTTCACATGTTTGACATCAGGTTGGAAACCAGTCAGATTCACTTGACTAAAATTGAAAGTGAGCGCACCAGAAAGCTGGACCAGGAATTTGTCTGTAAACTAATGGTTTACAACGGACATTTTGGATGATAATTTTACTGCTCGACTTTGCTTTCTCTTCCAAATAAGTTTGACTAACCAGTTGGTTTGTTGACAACGTCTGATTTTCTGACTGCTCGAATTTTTGGTTTCATTATAACAATGTTGTCGCACTATCAGATCTCAGCAATTAACTTTGAGAGTACAACGTTACTAATACCGATAGGAGTGATGCCCAAAACTACGAAAATAAAACAAGTTGTAAACCGTCATTATTCTTAATTAGTGTACAGGTTTTGAAGGCAACAAGGTGACGACTAAGAAGCAAAGAGGTGGAAGAAATGTGACAGCGAAGCACAGGTGATATTTGTATGTTGAAGCCCCATCTCTTTTTGTCTAGAGTAATCGACAATTAGTGTATTTACTGTATATATAAGACAGATCTGCTGTATTATATGTGGTGATAACATGATGTGGCATGTGTAACGAATGGTATAACATCTGCATTTTGGCACTTTTTAAGCTGACCTTTCTCTTTTTTTTGGAAGAAAACTTGAAGACAAAGATTTGAAAGGAAAATTAATTAGTCATTAATTACGTGCATTGTTATTTGTCAGACAACCTGCAAAGGTTTCACATCTTCCGTGCAGTACTCCCATGCACTTCATCCGAGTGTCCCACTGCATGGTAAAGTTTAGTCATATCTTGACATCAAGGACAGTGCTGTTTCCATTTTTGATGATGGATGTTTAAGCGGTCAATAACGTAGTGTCGGCATGACGGGCCATGGGATGCAGTATGATAGCCAGTGTTATACCAGGCAATATAGAACCAATCCCTCCGAGCGGACTGACCTTCAACTTGTTTATCTTTGCCTTTGTGTCAGCAGACCAACAGTCAGAGAATCTCTGTGAAATGAGAAAAGGCATTCGACATCTTGATGAGGGGACCCAGGAGGATATGAGCAAGGGATAAAGCACCATATTAAATCTGCAAGAAAAAAAAACATTCTCTGTCAATAGCAGCTAACACATCTTTGAAAAGAATACATATTGATTTGGCTAAATGGATCTGATATTGTTCCTCTCAAGGTCTCAGCGGGAGAAGCCTGTTGTCCTCGGAGCTGCGGCACAGCAAAAGCTTCCTTTTTGAAAAATTAAACAAAGAGAGGGAATTGTACTGTGTGTTGGGAGAGAAGAGCATGCTGTCAAGATATCTGACATGACCTTCACTCTGTGAAAGATGCCATTCTGTCTCTTTTTGTCAGGGATTCTGCATCCTTTTTCCTCAGTGGTTTTGGAGAGGGAGTTAGAATAGAAAAGTTAGAAGTGAAGACTGACTTCGATTAGCGCTCGGCGAGGAAAGCAGAAAGAGATAAATCCTGGAAGTAAAGACAAAATTGTCGTTGTTCAAGGAGATTCGAGTTGTTGTTTCTGCTTCCAGTTGGTGTGTGAAAAAATATATAGTAACTGCGTTCTGTATGTTTGTTGAGTCTATTTGTGGTAGGTTTCACATCAAATGCACATGTGCAACCAATGTTTTTAAGTTTTTAAGAACAACATAGGAAATACAACACAGTAATTAATTTAGTGAACATACATATAGAGTTACTTAGAATGGTGTATCAGCGCTCAAGCAGCTAGTATGATGGCTAGCTTGGTTAGCAGTAAACTGATAGCAGAAAAACTAAACTGACAAATCAACAATTACCAAATGGCTATAATACAGATAATTCTCCAGCAAGTGCATTTGGGGAGTAGATAGAAAATCCCTGGTGATATTTGCTCACAGATCTGGCAAAATGGTGGATGTAACAATGTCAGTTAAACTGTGATGGAACTCTGCCAGTAGCGGTTGCTACTAGCAACAGAATGTACAACTGAAAACAACTGCTGGTGTCCGTCAGTCTGACCTTTCACAAAAAAACACAACAGGAACAAACAGAGCAAAGAAGAAAAGATATTCATCTTATCACTGGGTGAGAATGAATTAAGACTGGGAACTTTGCTGGGAACGAGCTGGGCCTCAGACTCATTACCTGGTTAGCCTTTTTAGTGAACCCACAGCGAATAATCCTTATTGTCAGCTACTGCAGTATAAAATCACTGGGTTTTGAATGTGCTGCCCATTTTTTTGCAAATTAATTTGAAGAAAAGTATCAGAATAACTCTACGTGCAGACTTTTGTGTGTCCATAATGTTTGTATGTAGGGTCTTTGGTGACAGTCCCCCTCTTCATACGGGCTGCACTGCGTTAAAAGGAAGAAATGGGGACAAACATTCAGAATTTGCTAAAGCAGAGTCTTTCCAAATATGAATTTTCCTCTTTGGGCTTTTGCTGTACTTTGTTGTTCTTTGGCAGAGGAATTTATCATGTTTGTCCCCACAAACACACACATAATATGCCTACGTACACACACTGGAAAGGCCACAGCCCAGTGACATTCGACTCACCAATTGGAAATAACAGGAGTGGAAGTGCGACAAGGCTAATGGGGATTAAGTTGGGGCAAGAACCTTGACCCCGCTGACACCGTTTCATTCACCTGCTAGCTCATAAAGTCATATAACAAGCAGAAACGTAATGTTCCCTGAGACATGCATTTGGAAGAAAAAGCACCTTCATACATAAAGAACAAAAGCTCTTTTGTGTTTGTTTGTGTGCGAGTGAGTGTGGATTGGTGGGAGGATGTTTATTTCAGCAACTTGCAGCAATTTGAGACGGCTTGTCTGTTGCTAAGGAAGCAGGCATTCAACCCTGACTACTGTGTGTAATAGGCTAGTGTATCTCCGTCTAGCCTCGCGCTCCGCTCTTCCTCCTGTATTTTGTGTCTTTCTGTTTCTCTCTTTCTGTACATTTATTTCTATACGCTCTCTGCCTGTTCCCTGTCCTTCCTCCCTTCATCTTTCCCCTCACTCTCCACCACCTGGCATCTCCCAGAAAGAGTGTGGTGGCTGCTGATGACTCAGGGGAATCTGTGTGTGTGTGTGTGTGTGCGTGTGTGTGTGTGTTGGAGGGGAGGTAATTCAGGGAATCATGGCCATTCTCCCTTGTCCTCCTACAAGATGGATTACCAGGCTAGGGAGAGACCTCACAGGGCTGAAACCTACTGTACCATGAGTCCATAAAATTTTTAACAAACTATTCAACACAGAGAAAAAACACAATGTATAAAGGCCTATATAGGCATACAGTATATATACATATATATGTATTTGAGTATCTGTCCACTGCTTGCTTGGTGAGCTTTGTTGCTTCGTTGTCCAGTAACTAATGTATGAACCTGCGAGTAAAATTTTTCATTTCATTTTTAAATAGTTGTCAAGCAAACATGAGATTTGTCTTTCATGCATGAACCTTTTTCTGGTTCACTGTGGTCAGCACAAGCCTGGGTCACGTAGGTCCAGACTGTCACTTGAAGCAAACTAAAAAAAATCTAGCTAGCAATCTCCTGAGCTGCATTGTTCATTCTTATCATACAGTAATTTAAGTTTTAACATTTAAAAGTCCTATGAAATGTTATTATTACTTTCTAAATGAGATGTATTTCCTGTTGAAACAGGTCAATCCAATATGTAAACCAATTGGTCCCACTTATAGAGAGAAAGGCAGTTTGATTTTTGCAAAGTTTCTGATGACTTTATTGCTCTGCAAGAAACTTGTGGACTTACTGTGTTACAGTAGGATGAGTCATTTTGAATTTTTCACAGACTTCCAAATAAACTACAAATGAGAGCGATAAATTGTTAGAATACATATCAAGGTAGCAAAAAAACAGTAAAGGAAGTCAAATTAATTTGTTTATAGAGCACATTTAAAGATAACAAATGTTGACCAAACTGCTTTTACATACAAGTTAAAAAGAAAATCAGACAAAAATAATAGGCTCATAATTAAATATGTTAGAAATGGAAAAAGTAATTATAGAGTTTGAAAATACAATTGTGATATTGCACAGAAACCCAGTGAATAATATACCAGACCAGACTCCAACCATTGCCACTAATGTCAATGAAATTCAATAACTAAATGGTTATATTCAGCATAACCTGTCTGTTCCCAACATGACAAAAACCATAAGAGATTATCAGATCTTCACAAAGCCTTTTTATCTTGCAGAGGAAATCAATTATTTTACTTTAACTTTTTTGAACAACTCTTCTCCTTCCCAGACTCATTAAAGGGTGCCAAACATTACTGATGCAATAAATCACTACCTTCAGAAATGTTTTAGCACTTTAAAAGCAAGTTGAAGGTTTCCTGGGGTCTTTAAATGGATCCCAGAGACATATTGTTGTCTAGATATAATATACATTTCAGTGGTTGCATCAAAGCAAGATAAACAGCGCTCAAGGCCAAAACTCTAACAGAATTAGCGCTCATATACTGCAGCTTTGCACACACACACACACACACACACACACACGAACCTTTAAGAAATAAACAAATTAAAGTGCTCAACTTACCTTGTCAACCATCCAATAACTATTTTATTCAGGGACAATTTCTTTTGCTCATGATACTTATAACTAAATAATCAAGCTCTAGAAACATACGTGAGGAGGAAAAATCAAACAGCAGAAAATTGAAATCAGCAAGACACATTTAAAGTTAATTTAAGATGAGGACTGCTTCATGTTGCCTTACGGTACTCCCATTTCCCTGAGATATCAGTGCCTTGTACTGTACATTCCTCTGAAAGATCTTAATTTGTGGTAAATGTGCACTGGGGAGAGGGAGCTCACATGCTGTGTTAGCCTGCTCTGTGGGATATTGCCATTTTCCTCCACCATCCTTCTTTTTTCATTTTTTACCCCATCATATGTATGACCTTTAAAACGTTGCAGAATGGAGGGCAGCTTCTGTTGGGGTTTAATTATAAACTGACCCGAGGTCACATCATATCACCGAGGGCCCTTGCATATTATTCAAGGATTGAATGACGCCCTGCTGCCGGGCTACTGTGAGCGGACAGATGATGAAGGAAAGCAGCACAACAAAGAAGGAAAGGACAGTAACATGTCATTTATCAAAAGTGGTTTTAATCAGGCTGATGTAATAAAGATGATATTGTGCTGTGTAGTATTTTGGTTTCAAACCTGTGCCCAATATTGAAATTCACTGGCGTTCTCAGCATGTGGCTAGAAAGGTTCTACTACAAAGATTAACTAATTCACTCTAATCCCCTTATGATCAAACCAATTCTGATCCTCTTAATCCAAAACAAAGATATTAATTCAAATCCCTTTTAATCCACTGAAGCAAACTTTCTGCAAACGAAACATCAGTATTGTGTTTAAAAAGGGGTTTAACTTAGTTTTGATTAAATTTCTTCTGGAGATTTTCATCATAATTTCATGGTTAAAGCTAATTGGACTGTTAATTAGAAGTTTCACGGGTGTCTCCAGCTATAAAACACCTTCTACCCTGGGAAGGAATGCCAAGTCATTAATACATGGATTAAAGAAGCGATTTGTGCACATTTTAGTACTTAGCATAAACAAAATTGATCTCTCCCAATATCATATCCTGAGTCTGCAACAGATGGCAAGTATACTTGACCAAAGTGGATCAATTCTGTGTTTAAAAGATTCTGGTGTACCCATCATGCCACTCTCACTCTCCACATGTAGACTTGTAGCTGTTGCAGATCTCCAGAGGTAGCTCGTTAAAACACAAAACTTTTGATTTCTGTCCGACCGTTCACTGAGCCCTGCCCCCCTTAGTTACTGTTGCTAGCCGGTCAAGCATTCCATTCTAGAATGTTTGCATGTTTTTAATGTTTCCAGCTGACTCATTTTAAATGAGAATCTTGTTAAAATGGTCTTAAATATGCACTCGATGAGTACATACATGATATCGTGCTAAGACACTGAGGCTAAAGCTGCATGTCCCAGTTGAGTCAGCATCTTCACCAACTGCATGTAGAGGAGATGGAAGTAAAGAAACAGCATGTTGTATTGCAGTGTTGCGCTAGTTAGCTCTGGCGTTATACTGTAAGTATGATAAGGAAAACTGTAAGATCAGACCCTTTTAACATAACCTTGTTTGGCTGCTCAGCTTACATGCGTATTTTCGAACGGGATGTTTTCACTATTAATATTAAAAGAGAACAGGCTTCCAGGATGAGGACTAAACCATGGTGTTTGGCAAACGTAAAGTTATCTTGGGTAACAGGTTTGGCTGTAGTCTGTTGGACTGTAAACAAACCAAACAAAGAGCAGGACAGAGTAGCGTTTTGGCTCCCACCCAGTGGGGACATCCACTGTGTCCAGTCCAGAAATAGTGTGATTTGGTTTTGAAAACAAAGTTACTACTGTAGGTTGTAAGTTAGGTAGAGCAGATAAACACACATTTTAATCCATTACTTATAATTTTACAATACTATTGTATTTTTGGTTTTGGTGAGGCTAAAAACGAAAGACACCATCCTCCAAAAGTCTTTATAAAGAGAGTATTGTTCTACAGCTACAACTACAGCTCCATGAACACAACACCAACATACCTGAAACTATGTTCTCTGTGCTAGTAAATTGCACAATATCTTAACTATGTTATAGCCACCAGTCAGTTATTGTTTGGGATTTCTTTGGCCATGAATGGGTATAATTTCCACTGCACATTTTTGAACATATTGAGACAAGAGCAGGCAGATGGTTGCAAAGTAATTTCTCATGGCATCCTGATCACATTCCAAGACTCCAACCCTACTGGGACCAGTGCTCTAATTTTCTACACAGTGCTTAATAACATGAACTTCTTCAACAACCACTTACCAGGTGTGAAACTGACTGGAAAACATAGAGCCGACTGACCTCAATGACATGCTTGTGAATTATTTATTGAATCACATTTGGTTCATTTACATATCAAACTGCAAAGCGCAGGAATGTATAGCTGACTGTTGGATGACGAGAAGCAACAAGCGAGGTTCATATTTTTCAATCAGAGCTTGTTTTTGTGTATTGATTACTTTCAACATTACATTTCAAACCGGTTATCTCTGTTGTGTTCCGCTTTATGCTTCCCTGCTGGGTGCTAACAACAAAATATTAAAGGTCTGTTAGTGCTATAATGTTTGTGAAATGCAGCGTGAGAACCCTCTGCCTCTCTCTTGTCAGTGCTATAAGACAGGAAATTTGGACCAGATTTTCAAAGTCTGCTACCAACAGGGAATAGTGACATTTATCTTAAAATAACCTTTTGTCAAATGGCCCTCAGTATCTCACAGCAGTGGCTCAGTCCTATTTGGCTTATCATATAGAGAGGGTATAATGAGGACAGCGGATAGGCGGAGGCTTAAGGAGACACCTTAAAAAGCCACAAAGCACCGGTGGCATTGAAGCAGCCGCTCTCTGTAACAAAGAGAAGCCAGGGTGTTTGCAAGGATAACGGTTTGTTACTAAGAATAGCAAAATGCAAATGAACTTTAAACCACTGAAGAGTTTTGGTGTAAATGTGAGCTTATTTTTCAGTGGCATTTTTTGCATTTGAAAAGTGGTCATTGGATTTGTTCACTCAGAGTTTGTTGCCTTGTTGTGCTTCTTGTAGTCTCAAGATGTCAGTTCTTCCATTAATTATTCCCTTAATTCCATTACAATTAATAGCCAGAAGAGCTATTTTCCCCCACTTTGTTGTAATAGCTTTTTTACTTGCTGCTAATAGTATTTTAACCAAATTTAAATCGCTTCTTAATGCAATTTCTTCAGAAAAATTAAACCACCATAAACCACCATACAACGCACTGGGACCTTATATCCTACTGTAGTATTTGTTGTAGCCCTTCCCACAGTTATTTTCTGACATTTCCAACTAAATTCTCAATATTGTGACAGACAGTTTGGAGTACTTTCACTGTTTTCCCATAAACGTCTGTCTATCAATGTGTGTGTGTTGAGGCACATCACTTGTTCAGATGCAGATTTGAAAATGTAAAAACCATTTACTTGAAAGCACATCTATGTGCTTTCTACAGTAAATGCTCTCTACCACATACATTCATTCTTCCTTCCCTACCTCCTTTATTCATTCTTTCTTTCCACCAGACTTCCAGCTAAGCTTTCTGCTCTTCCCCGCATGGATAACATTTTCTTCCACCACAGCCTCCACCGCTGCGTCGGTAAACTGGTGCTGACAGCTGGAGTTCAAACTCCAACCGAGGCACTTGACTGAACAATCCTCCAGGAGCGTTTCAGCAGCCAAATGTAACCGCCAGCCAAAACAATTCCGTCATCTCATGAGGAGTCGTAGTTGAAATACAAAAGATTACAGTACAGTAGTTCTTGTGTGCAGCTCGTCGCAGAGCGCTCCTCCAACGAATCGGATCAGAAGGGGGTCGTCCCTTTGGAGCGGCAGCACATCAGTCCAAGACAGAGGAGATGCGCTCGCCTGTCAAGGACTGAAATATGCCCAGCCATGCCCCTGTGCAGTATGGAGCGGTTTTACCAAATGGTTTATGGTTCAGCGGACATATTTGAGATTAAACACTCCAGTGGGTTGATTATCTTTCCATGAGTGAAGGTGAAGCTCACACACTAACCTACGCTGCTGCCAACATGCTGGATGACTTTCTTCTATTCACTGTTCCCTCTACAAAAGCTGGGTGGACACAATGACATGAACACCTGCACAGTATAACGCAGTCCAAGACAGAAGCCCTGCAATAATTACTTTTGTTTTGAGACCGTGGCAGAGAGGTGTTGATTGAACTTGGTAGCTTGTTGGATCAAATGTATTTGTTCCTTGTTCCAGATTTTCTCCATGCAGTGATGACCAAACCAGGGCACATTTAGTGCAGTTTTTCTTTTCTTGATGTATTTTCATCTTACACCAGAAGAAAAGTAGATAAGTAGCATTGTTGCAGGCCTTTGATATGGACAGACCTCATGTGGTTAAATTTATTTTGTCTGTAAAATAACTAACCATCATGTTATCCTTTTTTTTTGGGTTAATCTTCCATCACAGCGGCATGTCTTTCATAAGAGTATTTAGTCTCCAAACTCTCAGAGAAGGCGCTGATTGTTATAATAGCATTTGTTGTTGTGCTGTGTAGCTCCTGTGAGTGTCGCTCTGTCAGAACAGTAAATTGTGTCTCTGCTGCATTTTAGGCATAAATTATCAATTTATCATTATAGACCATGTAATCAAGCCTCAGAGCTCCAGCGCTGGACCAAATGAAACTGACGAGCATTTTGTTCCTATGTAATTATGTTACCTTCAAAACTCAGGAAGTTAAGAAACTAAAGACTTCATCTACAGTTTGGGCATATGTTCTGAGTATCTTCTGAGTATGTTCTGAGAGCGCAGAGATAAAATGATTTCCTTGAAGAACAAAACATTTCCATGTTTTTAGAGATGTTAGAAAAAGGGTTTTCTTCTCTTTCTTGCTACAGTACAATTCATTACATCTTGGTCTTGGATCTCATGGGTCAGTATGATCCAACAGCACTGACATGATCAATCTTAATGAGGTAACAATGAAAACATTTAGCACTCTGTAAATTGTAGTAGAAACGTATTTCCTTGTTTTCTTAGTCACAATTCTGGTAACAGTTCGACAAAGTTGTTTCACTCTAGAAAGTCTTATTGACAAGCACACAGCGCATAAACTCGAAGAAAAAATTAAGAATCCTTTACACCGTTGATCATTTTATTAACAATGTTTCGGTCCTCGGACATTCGTCGGGTAAAACTCACATAGACAAACAGCACAAGTCAACACACTTGTCTCTGGAGTCTCCAACAGCTGTCATAACACACGACCATAACTCACATCTGTGGCTATTTATAGCGCCCACACCACTAATCCATCATCTGTACCTGTAAACCATCATCTGCGGCGATCTCTGTCATCATTATTTAACATCAGAAAGATGATCAATGATTTATTTATAGAGCTCGCATTGAGACTTTACAATGTGCTTCACCATTCAGGATAAAATGAAAAGATCATGGACACGGGGAAATGATGGCTCCAGTGTTAATGAACCGAGCTTATTTTTTTTACACACAATTTAAAATTAGTTTTTTTCTCTCTGCCCATTTTGCCTTCATAAATAACAGTTTATGTGGTTTTTGTATGCATCGTTAATACATCTGAACTCTTGGAGTTGCATTTATAGATGATAATCACAATTTAAATGACAATCGCAATATTGGTCAGATTTTCTTCAAATCATTCAGCACTAAACGGATGTGAGGCTGTGAGCCGAACACATGATATTATACAGCAGCAGTGCAGATGGAGAGCTCCACCTGTGTAGCCTTAATGACATATGGGTCTCTTTTAAATAGTGGTATGTGACAATGACTCCCAGCACATATAGATACTCTGCATACTAATGTATAATACCATACTGGATCATATAATATCATCTTATGACATCATATGCAACACATTATCTTAACAGCTCATTGAAATATGTAGAAATTAGCATATTTATTTCAACACATTTAAAAAAGTAGTCTGCGCCAGTGAGTTGGTCCTCTTGTCACAGATATTTGTGTCCTGGAACAAACTCTCCTTTCAAACTCTGCGTCAGTCGGCTCTGAGTTGAGTATGTTTTAGTCCTGTTTGATAATGTTATTTGCTGCCAGAGCGGGTTTTAGCCTCAGTAATGTCTTTCAACTATCAAAATGTCTCTGAAGAGTTGCTGCCCTCCTTCTGCTTCCATCCTTGAACATCTGCCTTTCGGTGTGAAAACATCTTTGAGAAAATGTGGTCAATATTCTGTGATCAGTTGGGCTAAATGATCTTATGAACCTACCAATTAAAGTAACATCCGGTGGTTATTTACATTACACGGCATGTGAAGTCAGTAATCTTCTCTCTCTCTCTCTCTCTCTCTCTCTCTCTCTCTCTCTCTCTGTCTCATCTTTACTTGTTTGATCATCTGCCAATCATAAAAGTTGATTTCCATCATCTACATCATTAAATCACTGCTCTCTAAATTGGCGGATGATGTGAGCTGAATATGTAAAATGGAAAAGAAAAACGTCAGATTTCTCTGAGCATGTTAAAAGTGGAAAATCTGTTGCACTGACTGCTTAGCAAGTGTTGTCAAGTTTAAAGCGTAGTGGGTGTTTTGACATGAGAAGTGCAAGTCTGCATACTTATTAAGTGCATTAAGGTACTTCAAAGGGAGCTGAGTGCAAGTACATTTCTTCATGTGCACATACAAGATGATGAGAGAGGATTATGGTACAATTAGTCCAACATATAAATATTCTTGCTCACAGAAACCAATGTAGGTTTAAGACTGATGCATGAATGACACACGTTATTGTCATGTGATATTGCATATTACATCTTTGGTTACATGTAGCCTGTCTGCTGTAGCTCACATGTCCATCAGAAAACATTCTCCCAGCAATATTCGTCTTACTCACTCTCTCTGCTCTTTGTTTCACTGTTGGATCAACAGTTTGTATGCTTTATTGTGGTGGTATTCAACTAATTTCTTGACTTGAAAGCACTCAGCACACATAAGTCTGTTACTGTAAGGTTGCACAATGCCCTAAATAGAAAATATTAAGATATTTTTATTGCTGATCTGGATCTACATTAAAACACACACAGTCATAGACAATCACGCTGACTGGCTGATGGTGAACGTGATTTATCTCAATCCTGTCCAGGAATAGTATAGAAAAAGTAGAAAAGAAACACTGAGCTCCATTAACTTGTCAAATCACCATAAAATGCCATACAATTTTGCAGGACTACTTTGCAATTTAACCCTTTTTATACCTCACACTAACATGTAATTTGAAGGTAGATATTCTATCTGGACAAGGAAAAACACATGTTAATGCAAGGTGTAAATGGAATCCAATCTGAGCAGCCAGACCACATCTGGAGGTGGAAAAACTGGAAAAATCCAGTCCCAGCATGTTAAGGGGTCACCTGACTCCGCATCTTCCTGCTAACTCAAGCTGCCTGGCAAAAGCTACAAGTAGTAGCAGTAGCTAAATGCCTTGAAAGAAAAGTAATGATGCCCGTCCATGGCATGGCTTGCCTTGACGTGAAATGCACCGCGTTTGTTGACAAGTCCGTCAGCCCCGCCTAACTTATTTGTACATTGCAGTGCTTGTCTGCTTGTCTCGGATAAATTGATTTTTGGTGGAGCAAGTGGAAAAAGATTAGCATCAAAGTCATGAACAAAAAAGAAATACCAGTCAAAACACTACTGTGTGACTCACAGGTCAGGAGTTTTGAGCTGGAACACAAACTGTTTTGTAAACGGTCACATGGAGATGCTTTTTGTATGCAGATATGCACCAAAGACTAATCACTAAAACAGAACCAAAAGTTATATATCTGTCAAGTACTTTTAAAGATAACCTTCTAACTATCACACAAATGATAACGCAGACAAACAAACAAATGAGATCAAAATGATATTCTCCCCAGACGTTTATCATTCAGTAATTTTCCAGTTTGAGAGATCCAGTATGTCATTTTCTGTTGTCTCAGTAACATAATGTATTGATTTTTGTAATGCCTTACAATGAAGCAGCACTGTTTAGAGACCAGCCTCTGTAGTTTTTTGATGAAGCTTTTCCCATATTTATGTCACAACCTCATTCACTGCATTATTTTTGAGAAAATCCTACAATTAGCATCGTTTTTAATTCCAAAACTTATTAACAGAAACCAACTTCCTATTTATGTAGCTTTTTTCTATTTCTCTGAGTTTTGCTGTTGTGGTTTACGGTGTGTTGTTGCTGTTACTCTATGATGATGGAACCCCTCTTCTCATTTTCACTGCATCATTACCCCTTAGTGTACACACACACACACACACACACACACACACACACACACACACACACACATATACATACATATCTAACCACAAACACACACCATCCCTGCTGTGCAGTAAGCTGACTGGCCACATTCTGGGCTTACGTGCCCCATGGGGTTCGAGCCTTGCAGTGCTCAGTCTGAAAACTCCTTATCTCCACTCTGTCTCCTATCTCAGCTCTGTGCTTGGCTATGGCAAGGGCAAACCGCGGGCATATTACTTTATTGGATGGCAGAACAACATGCTTCCATCCAGTTATGAGCCAAAGGTTATGGACTGTGATTCAGTACAAAACACATCAACATAGATTCGCGAGCACAAATGAGGTCCACGCTCGCGGATGTAGAGGAGCCGCGAATGCATTTTATTTTGGCTCATCAGACTGCTTCCAGAGGATGTTAAACTTATTGTAAACAGTCTTAATCAATAACATTCTGAGTTAAACCCAGAGCTGATGGAAGTAGCTAACAAGGGATCCATCTCGCTTCCTTCTTATCTCTGTTGAGAGTTGCACATGCGCAGTGCTGATCAGGCAGGACGTAAGGATCAGATAGCGACAACTGCAACCAATTATATTTAAGGACACAATGGTGACTGGGTCCGCCCACTTACTGCCAAAAATAATATGCGTGCGCGGCTGTTTGAGTTTCTAGCATGGCTGTAGACTTTTAGTCTTGTTTGATCAGATAATTCTTGTTTTAAATTATGATTTCGGTTATTTTTATATTGTATTTTGTACACATGCATTTGAGAAGATTTGGCATATTTTGTTTGATCAAAAAAAAATGTACCAAGAAAGTAGAGTTAGCTGCTGGAAAGCAACTTTGACCAATCAGATTATTCAGCTGAAGCTCTCCTGTGAAACTTTATCATCCAGCAAGCATGCTCTCTAACATAAGCAATATTCAGCTAAGCAGGGTTACAGATCCATGCCAACAAAGTTTATGGCCCTTTTGGCCTTCCGTAGCCATCGAGTTAACATATGACACATCATTCACTTAGAAGAGATTAAGCTGATGGCTGTAAAATTTATCTAGAATGATACTGTGCTTTTAGACCTCTCATTCCCTGAGCGGCCATGTTGTTGACCCCCGCTATACATGGCTATGAATAATATGGGGCAACTTTAACATCCCAATAGATCATCCTGCCTATCTGTTCTGAGTACATCCCCTGCACATTTGTTTGAAAAGTCTGATTTATGTTTCTTTGCCCATGTGGACCTTATTTGCATCCAGCGACGTGCTGATAATTAGTGAAGCTTACGGTGTTCTAATCATTGGATATAAAGTTGAAAAAAAGAAGAAAAGATAGAAAGAAAGGAAGAAGAAGAGACATATGAGGAAGCTTTTGACGGCTGCAATGACTTATTATTTTAATTAGAGCTGATTGGTATTCATACCGCATCACACCGCAGCCATGTTACCAAAAAACCTTGACAGCTCCCAGGCTCTCCATGCTTTCCTCTTTTCACGCCAACATACTAATTAATTAGTCCTCGAACGGCTTTGATTAGATACTCATACTTGTCCTTACACTGTCCTGATGGCAAGAACAGCTGATGTAAGCTCAATTCAATTGTCTAGAAGTGCTGCTGCTTGCACTAGCTTCAAGAAGAAGAAAAAATAAACTTCATTGTTTCTGAAAGATGTCATGGGTTGGCTGTCCAACTTTAGCTTGAAAGCAGCCAGGAATGGAAAACAGTTCTATTCTTTTTAAGATTTAAAAAATGCAGCAAGAGACAATGCTGTTAATGATGGCAAGTAAAAGAGAGATGTGCAAATATGTGCTTATGAAATCGAAGCATTGCCATCATTAAAGATTTTATGGTGTGAAGCACTTTAGCTCTTGACCCAGCGCAAAGGTTTTAGCCCAAAGTTAGGAAAGGCAGACTTAAGGAAGAAAGGAGGGAAGGAAGAAAGGAGGAAGGGGAAAAAGAATGAAAGATGACAATAAAGAAGGAAAGAAAGTGCAGACAGAAGAAAGAAGGAGATAAAGAGATGGAAAGAAAAAGAAAAGAAGGAGAAGATGTGGAGTAATGTGGTGAATACACATGACCGTATCCTCACTTTTATGAGTTGATATAATTTTCCTTCAGTGTCTCTCTGCCAGTAGATCATCTGTTGTTGTTTATGCGTTTCTGTTTTGTGAGCCTCTTCACAGTAGTGATCAATGGGACATGTGATTTCTCACTATTGGGTCACCCTCCTCTCTGACAACAGTAACAGTAAATTTTCATGGGACCGAATCCCACAGGATGACGACCAAAGAGCTCCTAAGCTCGAGTCTCGGGGCGAGACTAAATTTCTAATGTGGGGTCCTCTGACAAAAATGAAGAGCTCCCTGCTTCACAGGGTTTCGTCTCACTGGATGGGTTTTCATTATGTGACTTTGTGAAAATCAGAAGCAGAAGTTTGAGATGCATGTGGAGAGAAGCCCCGAAGGTAAACTGTTTTTTCTGAAGTCAGATGAGAAATGTAGTCTCGCTTCAGAAGCTGAGGCTCAAGAAATGTGGTCTCCCTCCATGACACAAGTTTAATCAATAAATAAAACACCTAATTACAAATGTCATGTTCCATCTTCAACTCAGCTTAAAGCTGTACATCAACAATGAATATACATAACAATGAATAATGTTGTGAAAAAACCCTCTGAAACCAACTCTGCAGCTCTAAAGAGAATTTTAGCATCTTTCAGCTTGTTGTTTTGGTTTTACACCCCACAGCTTTGTTGTTTTGATAACATCGCTTTCATCAACCTTTCCAGCAGCTGCAAGAAGTTTTTAGCAAAATAAACAAAAAGGGATGACTTTCCCAAAGTAGTAGATAATTTAGCTGCTAAAGAGCCGGATATTTTTCTCAGGAGTTGGTGGAGACCAAAGAAGAGCTAAAAGGAGAGTGAATATTGGACTTGCAAACAACTGTTTGCTAACACGTTTGCCATATCGACTTTATAAAGTGATGCTGTGTTATGGGCAAGGAGTGTGTGGTTGATTTGTCTGAGTTTGTTTCCTGAAAACAGCTGTGTGCTGCTGGAAACAAGGTTGATGAGAGTGGCACTGCCTCAGCCACAAAGTAAATCTGCTGTTAAACCAAAACAATGAGCTGAAAGAGGCTAAAAAGCTCCATAAAGCTGAACATTAGTCATTTGATTCTTTAATATAAAAGGAGCTTTAAAGATACACTCCCCGATTCGACCCATAGCATCTCTAAACTCTTAAATTTCCTCTGTGAGATGTATTAAGTTTCAAAACATCTACAGTGAACTGAGGGGTTTTCGGTTGGTTTCGACTTCTCAAACTCAAACACACTCTCTAACACACACACACACGCCGACAAAAGAAAAGTGATAGTGGAAATTGGATAAGTCTCTGTCATTATTAGGGCGAGGCAGATGGTGTCCCATATTGGTCCTGATGGGAAATGGGGAAGGATGAGTCGTCTGACTATATCGAGCTATTTGTTTGAGGTACATGCAGCGTGTGTTCCTGTGTGAATGTGTGTGTGTCTTACCTGACTTATAAAAAGGCGTAATACGAGAGTGATAGAGGTTATATCTTCATGCTGCGTGTTTTAGGCACATCATGGCTTGATGGTTTAAACCTGCTGTGGTCACGTGAGAGGATGTTGTAGTTTCTGGGTTAGTTATCCCTCTTTTGTATGTCCCTTCCAAGATTACAGAAACAAACAGTAACAAAGTGCTACTTGACACAAATAAGTCACATAAACAGTTGGATCACATCAGAAGTTACTTATTTGCCCAATGTTTGAGGAGCAAACTACTTGCGAGTGTAGAAATGCACACAGAGGGGAGCGAGAAGTGACGGGGGCATTGTTGCATGATTTGTTTGCTTGCAGTAAGTCTTCACCAACAATTCTGATAATCAAATAGACCATTTAAGTCATTTGTTAATTAAAAATGCCAAACATTTGCTGTTTCCAGCTTCACAATTTTGATGATTAGCTGCTTTTCTCTGTTTTATGTTTTGTCGTGAATTGAATGTGTTTGGGTTAAAAAGCGGTTTGAAGCCATCACCTCCTCTGGAAACTTGTAATGGCCATTTTTCCACTGTTGTCTGACATTTTATAGACTAAACAATTAATCAAAGAAACAATCGACAGAATAATCAATAATGATAATAATTGCCTCTCTACATGAGTGCTTTGTCTACAGTAGAAGACACAGGTACCGCAGCTTCAAGATGGATTGAAAAAATCTGTTTCCGTCAGGCATTGTCTCTTTTTTGAGATGCCACATTTTCTACCTCAGCCGAGCATGAAAACCTTTGTCATTCCTTTTGTCTTTGGCCCCAGTTTGTTACTCTTTCTGATACGTTCTGCTATCGAGTCCTTCCCTAGTGGTCATAATGCTGTCAATACCTTTCTTTCTTTCTTTCTTTCTTTCTGTTTGTAATAAAACTAGTGGCTGCTACATCTTACCTGCATTTCCTCTGTGGATATTTAACATGTTGTGTTATCATTGTGGATGCATGTTTGTATTTTTATCTGGAGTTTTTATTGACCATTGTAAGCTTAATGTTGGAAATGAGTCAGTGCTGCTTGGAGCCTGTTGTCTAACACTGCAACAAAGGTGGTTTGGAGGAAAATAGTTTCCTGCTGGGAGTGTTAGAGTCTGTGTGTATTGAGTGCCCTTGATGCTGAAGAGGTTAGATGTGATGAGGCACGCTATGGCTGTGATGCCTGAGAGAGAGAGAGAGAGAGAGACTCCTCTGCCTCTGGAGAGCGCCCCTCTTTTGGTTTTTACAGCATCACAGTTGTTTTCGTAACAGCCAGAGCCCCATATGTCTGCGAGAGCAGGTCTGGCACAGCGGGTCAAAGCAACAAGCCACAGCAACCATCTGGCCCCGTATTTGTCAAAATGTCAGGTGGGTTTGATTCTCTGCCCTTCACCTCCCCGCCGCTCTCCTTTGGCATTCCAGCCTCTCTGTCTGCGCATGTCAGGTGGCAGCTCCTAAGTACGATGTCTGTATGTGTATGTGTGTGTGTGTGTGTGTGTGTGTGTGTGTGTGTGTGTGTGTGTGTGTGTGTGTGTGTTTTCTGTATGAGTCTGCTATTTTTCTGAGTGACACATGCCGGCCAACTCCTACAGGGCAGCTCTAACCTTTGCTGTCATTTCTCTTGGCAGTTACTCTGTCATTATCATCATCATCATCATCATCATCATCATCATCATATTTTTCTTTTTCTTTCTCTCTCCGTCTCCCTTTTTGTCTGTATGTCAGTCTTTTGTTCTGTCTGTCTCTCTGTCGGTCTTTCTTTCTGTTTCTGACCCTCTTCCTCTTTGGCTTATGCTGCCATGTTGATATATCCGGTTCAATGCTAGTCACTCTTCTCTCACTCTGACCTACGCTGTCCTGTCAGGGTGCTGCTAACTGTACTCTGGTTTGTCACACTTTGGTCCGACACCACACACTACTCTCTGTATCGTTCTTGGGTTTCCACATGTTGTCAGAGTTTGCTGCCTATGTTCTTCATTTCAATCCAACCTAACATGCTAAAATGTACTCAGGACCAGGGATGCTAATGCAAACATAACAGGGACAATAATAATGAAAAGATAATTAGAGACCATAATTGCCATTGGGCCCATTTTTACAGAACCTTATTTGAATTTCTAGCAGAGAGCCCAACATTTCTTATAGATACCAAATAGTCAGGCTAAAGTTTTGGGAAAATGCGTATAAAATGACATCTAGAGTAGCCATAAAAAACACGAGTCTTGGGTTTGAATACCACTTTCAGTGTGAACATCCTATAGCCTTACAATGGGATGCAGTGTTTATGTATTTATATTTGGTTATTTAGTAGTGGCATGGATCGTATTTGTACAGTTCTGTCTTTGCATAAATTTGTCTTTTATACTTGGAATCAAATGTATTCATTCATTTTCTCTACTAGTTTGAGTTGCCTTTGTGAATTAGGGGCTTCATAGTAAATCATACTGTATACTGAGATTTTAATTTCCAGTGTTATTTCAGCTTTGGTCTCTTGAGACTATCTGGCCTTTCCAGTGAACCTTTCGAATCAGTAAAAGCTTTAATTAGGAATAAAACCGTTTCACATACTGTACGTGCCAGTGTATGATATAGAGGGTACTTAAAGCTCCTTTTGCACTTAAATGTAAATGTTTTTATGTTCTTTCCCAGCATTTTGAATTCAGCCTCCACACAATATCCCAGAATTTAAAAAGAAAAAGAACATAGTGGACTCTTTTTTATTTCCATACGGACATCACGGTCCAGATCCCTGCAATAAAACAAAAGTTACTGTACAGTTAATATTGGACTGCTGTCCTGTACTTATTTACTCACAACAAATTACTTGCTTCATTGTTTCAGCACAGCAGAGTAGCATATCATCGCCAGCTGTCGTGTTGATGCTGCCCTGATCTGCGTCTATCGACTACACCGAGCAGGAAAATGGTAATTGAATTGCCCGTCGTGGCCCGGCCTTTCGCTTTATTTGGGAGCTCCTCTGTGTCCGTACTGCCAGAAAGTCATTACAGCAAATTAGTTATTCTGGCCCGACGCCAACTCTGTCACACTCTTCCCTCCTCACTCTTTGTGTTCTGTGCCAAGCGCTCATAAAGCAGGAGTCACGCTGCTGCGAGTATGATTGAAGACTGTAAGGTTATGAATTAGATATGTGTGTTTGTGTTTGTGTGTGTTTGTGTGTGCATGGTTGACTGCAGTATCTAATCAAGCTTTGATGAGCCTCCTGTTTCCCAGGTGGCGGTGGAATGAAGGGATCATCATCTTTTATTAAGAACGCATGGCCGAGTGCATTTAGTCGCAAATGTTCTCGGAGGTTCTAATGAACACAATAGCTCTCTTTCTGCTTTTCTCTTTCATTTTCTTACACCAGTTGACCATTGCCTTAGTTACTGTTGCTATCCTGCCGAGCTTTCTGCATATACGCAGTTTAAAATGAAAGCTGTGGCAGATTTACCCCTCGAAATTCGTAACCAGCTTCTCATTTATAGCCAACATAAATTTTGCCCCCTGAAATGACAACTGTTGCTATCAGCTATATCAGCTATAGCTAGCTTGCTAATTAAGCTAACTCTCACGAACAAATCTCACAACAAATAAGAGGAAGTCTCAAAGCTGCTCCTTCACGAAAAAATATAGTTACATATGTTAAATAGCATTCTCTGCACACAAGACAAAGTCAGAACAAACATTTGGTCCATAAACGTTACAGACAGCCCAAAAGACACAGTTTGCGTGGCTTTAGTTAACGGAGTCACGCACACACAGACCTCTCCAAACTCTCAAATCACTTTTCATGTATGTTATGAGTCTTGGCTCATTCACTTTACTCTGCAATTTCACATCTATTACGAATTGAAAGTTTTGTCTGTAACAGGTAGATGAGGCTCGTGACACTGAAGGTTTTGCCAAAATCTTAACAGGCCTACTCTCCATCTCTCCATCCTGATAGTTTGTGGATTTTTTGTCCAGGTCTTTTAGGTTTTTAAGTGAATGGAATTTAATGTCTGATGCATTTTCACAGCATCTGAAAAAAAAAGCATTTGAAACATCTCTTTTCAGAATCAGTGTTCAATACCGTGGAGCTGAATAGAAAATCCACAGAATTAACTGTCTACAATTTTCATGGGAATATTTTCCACTGAAGAAACCAGTTCATATGAAACTGTCCATGGTGAGGTGCATTGGAATTTACATCTCCATTGTATTGTGAGAAATCCGCTGTCATTCTGTCAGACAGCATGTTTTTACTGTCAACAGTACAAGAGCGAATGCTTTTATGATGAGGACTGAATGATGTGTTTGTAAATCTAACGCCATGTTTGATAATGTTGGCTGCGGTTGCTGGAGTGTAAACTTCCCAAAGTCCAGTAAAGTAAAGTAACGTTAGCATAAACTCTTAGCATCCAGGACCAGCTTCTACACAGTGTAGAAATACTAATAATAATAATAATAATTTTAATGTAAACTGTATCCCCATAAACTAATGTGGTTTGTAGCTAGTTAGCTGGACATGCTAACAATTGCAGCTTACGTCAGAGCAGATAAACACACAGTTTAATCCATTCTTTACACTTTCTCTCTCCTGTTTTTGGACACTACCCTCCACACTCTGTAAAGCCGAGTATCACTCTTACTACAGCGTCATGCACACCTCTCAAACATGTGGAGAAATCAAAAGGCTCTCACAACTGCTAAGCTACGATTCGGACACTTGCTGTTTTGGGGTCAGTTCCCCCTTTTTTCTTCCTAACACATATACTCATGCGCACACACACACACACACACACAGGACGCCATGCACACACTCGCACACATTCAACTCAATCTCCATTAAGTGAGATAAGGTGAAATCTCTCTACCTCTCCTGTGGTCTCTCTTTCTCTGCACTGACTGACCGGCCAAATGATAAGATGAGAGGCTCCACCTCCGTCTATCTGTAGAAGCCTGATAAACCCTGTCACACACGAACTACACACACACACACACACACACACACACACACACACACACACACGCACACATTACGTTTCAAATACACACACTGACTCGCTTTCTGGTGACAATCATTCAGGCAGGGCACTGGCTGGGCCTTAATCCATCTCCATGGCAACAGTCCAGGTATGTTGTGAATGTGTGTGTACGGTGACCAGACATGGGAGAAAGTTATATGTTGGTCTTCATGACAAACACGCTCACACACACACACACACACACACACACACAGAGGGAGAAGCAATGGATTTATCTGGTGATACTCAGATATGGCTGATAGGGTTAATTGGTTTTCAGAGGGCATGTAGAGAGAGAGAGAGAGAGAGAGAGTGACACTGACCAGATTACTGCAGACACGGGGGGAGCACTGCAGGAGACACATTCTCTGTTTTTGTGTCGATGAAGGCCTTTTAAACTAAATTCCCCACCTCTTAATTTGACACCATTATTATACATATACATTATTTCCCTCTATATTGATTTGCGTTTGGATGCAAAAGGTTTGAATGAGGGCCCGATAAACAGCAAGAAATAAGTACAAAAGTACAGAAAAGAATTTGATCTTACCTCAAGGTCCATTTAGTGGTTGTTCTGGACCTTTTGATCTGATCACATGATCCTTATCAGCACATAGAGTTTTGCCCAGATAGCGTGGATTTGTAGATGTATGTCAGATCATGTGATACGATTGAAAGCTCCAGTGCAGCTACTAAAAGGACGTTGAGGTGAGATTGTTTCGTCAACTGCTGTGTCCAGAGGCGCCCTGTTGCAGTTCCCCCATCTCTCCTCTCCCCTCGTTTCCTGTCATCTTTCGACTGTCGACTCATTAATAAAGTCATAAAATGTTGAAAAACACACTGAAAAAACTGCTGTTTGAAACGTGTTTGAGGTCAACAAGAACTTTAAATTTGGATGATTCCTTCCTTTAAAACATTACTCTTTTCATTTTGAGATTCACAAAAATTACCCACAGCGTGTTATACCTAGAAGTCAAGGACGACTGGACTTGCTTTAGATCCTTCAAGACGTTTCATCTCTCAAGCAGCATCCAAAAGGCTTCTTCAGAACCAAAGGAGCCTTTTGGATGCTTCTTGAGCAGCGACTCTCAAGGTGTGAACGACCCTACAGAGGTTAAATGACTCCCCACCAGTCAGTCAGAGCTGAAGAAGCTACAAGGATTCAAGGATCTAATAAGTCCAGTTTTCCTATGTGTGTGTGTGTGTGTGTGTATATATAAATATATATACAGTATATATATATAAGCACATGCTTCATTGAAGTAGGAGTGGGAGTGTTGGAAGGTGATGTTTAAGATTTATGCCTCTATTTCCCTGAGCGTAAATGAGGAACAGGTTTTCCAGACACTACAAGCAAAATGTACACATCTTTGCTTTTTCTGTGAAATTTCTGCAAGCAGATGTGAATTACACTTTCCATCACATTCGACAGGTGTGTGCAGAAGGATTTCTAACACTCCGGCAGTCTTTTTGAAAAAGTTTCAAGAGCACATTGAGCCTTCAAGACAGCTGAGATATCGGCTGCATTAATATTTCAGAAAGACAGAAAATCTGATGGCAGTTTTATCTTCAGGCTTGTTGAGATGCTTAATTATCGATTTCACTGAAGTTGATAATCAGCTCCAGATGGTGCAAATCTCACGTTTCTTTCAGCGGTGCTCTGCCTCACACAGACTGTTGAACACATTACAGGGAGCTGCCAACAACCACAACAGGGAGCTTTACAACCACAGTTTCCTGCTGTCAGTCACTGAGCCGCTGCAGCGGAGCAAGTGGACACCTTGATGGCAGATGATGAGTGCTCTCCATTCAATTACCCCACACGTATTTTCCAGGGCAGCCAGTGATTCACCCCTGCAGCTTTCCAGTCAGAGGTCTTCTTTCCCAGCTGCTGCCGGCACTTTATCCCAGTTATTACCCGCCCGGGATGTATTGGGTATCGGTCATCTGTGCTGGTGCAAAAGTTTGTCTGTGGTCTTGTGTCTAGACTTCTTTTTAAAGCTGCTGTCATCAATATTTGTATATCAACAGTGGGTCAGATGACTTCATGTAATGTGAAAGATGTTGCTCGCAGTGGCGAACCCACAGAGAATTTTCCCCTGACTCTGCAGTTCCCCCAGGTGGCCAAAAATAAAGAAAAAATTGCAGGTTTAACCCATAAGAACCCATGGTGACACCAGTGTAACACACACTTCAAAGGCCTCAGAATCTTCCTTATGCAGCTTTGTGCTTGATCTTAACTCATTAAGTCCCTAAGAGACATATACAAAACATCCTGGTGTGGTGGTCATGTCACAGTCATGTGACTGTGACAGGTCGGGACCTTTTCAAAATGGTGGTGTGACATGTAAACACAAGTGAAGGAAGCAACTAATTTCAAAAAGCCTGTATTTTGATACTGAAGGTAAGTTAAAACCCATTTAACGATTTAAATGCTTTAATAGTGTGTCCTGTATACAGTCAACCTGTTTTGACCATGTTTCTTGAACAAATTAATATAAAACAATAAAATAAGTAAATTTACCACAAACGCCCAACGTAACGTATATGTAACATCACAGATCTTTGACATTAAGGGGTAGTATTAAAAAAAACCCATCAGAAATGTCTTCAATGTGGTCCACTTGGTCTGTGGTGTATTCCCCATAATTGTTCTTTGAGGGGAAATGGGTCTGGGTTCTTATGGGTTAAGGGTACAGGTTAGAAATTGAAGCAGAAACATTATTGAAGAAAGGACAGATGTGCTGTGGGCTTCTGTTATACGTCAACCCAATAAGATTACATTTGGGTGTACTGCTTTTAGTCGGGTATGTACAGATCCAAACATGGATAAAGTACATAAATAAATCAATGTCAAGCAACTGATCACATTTTCAGAAGAGCAGTTTGAAATTATATATAATGTTTAAGAATGAATTATGTGACAAATGTGGGGAAGTTGCAGAGGCAAAGTAAGGGACTGTGCAACACCCTAAAATGAAGGTTGATTTCAAACATGCAGCCAGCTGAATGTCTGTCTCAGGAGCTGATGACATTTTCTCCAGATATCTGTGAGAGGCAGAGGTCTAACTCAAAGAAACCATGTTTGAGACACACACACGTACTTGTCACACTTGTCAGTAAACTCATTTATACAAGGCTGAGACCGCATGCATATGCACACTGCATTATGTACAGCCTGATCAAAAATTAATGGAGCAGAAATGTCCTTGAAAGTTAAAAGATGCTTGTGAAATTGCAAATGAGGAGCCAAAAAATCGCCCTCTGCTAAATTGGAGTACCCTTTTGGAATTTCACCCTGTCAACATGCAATTTGTTGATTTGTCAAATATTCACACATGAACGGTTTTACTATCCCCTGCAGGCCTCTGTAGGCAAATTGTGGCAGTTCTTTCCAGTGCATTGTGGGTGAGAAAAAACGGAGACGGGTTTTTTTTGGTCATGAAACAACAGCCCGAAGCAGTCCACAGAAAACACTGCGTCATCAAAATAAAACAACCAGTACTGAAAAAAAACTCAACATGGAGTGGTGGGAGATGGACTGGTCAGAGGAACAGAGGAAGACTGCACCATCCTCTTCTATATGGCCTCTTGCCAGTTTATATTGTGGCATAAAAAGTGATGCAATTTATATATTAAAATTTTAAATACTGTACCAAACAAATACAAAATACATATCAATATTCAGTTCAAATAGTTAAATAAAATTACTCCTAAAAATGTGGCTAAAAATCTGATCAGGGCATCAAAATAAGAGCACCCACCCACACGCTTGAAAACCATGTATCTCTCAATCCCATTGCCTCTGTATACCCACACTGCTTTAATGGCCTGTCTAGTACAATGGGTGTCAGTTTACCTCCCATCCTACAAGTGACGTGAACTCGCTTGTGGCAGGAAGTGATTGGGAAAGATGTAGAGTGCCATAAAGCCGAGATCCAGGGAGGCTCACACGCAGACGTCTTATTAAAATAATATACAATGACCGCCATAATGCTTAATGAGGTTGGGAGCACAAAAAGAGGGCTTGTTTTTTGTAAAGATTTATTGGGTCATCTACAGAGAGAATCTCTGTCTTTATTTCTGCTGCACTCCCTGACTCTTTGTTCCTGTCTTTCATTTTAAACACACAAACAAACGCATATATTGTCAAGAAAATTAGAATCTGTGTCTATATTGATTGTAGCTCGCAGCACAAAAAGAAAGCTCAGTCCACTTAAGAGATTAAACTTTTCTGTGCAGAGACATTAAGTAGTTGTTGTGGAAGGCAGGAAAATGGAACGTGGTTTGTAACATTTCTAAAACTGTTGCAAAATAATCCAGTTTTATGATGTGACAACACTCTGGTTCATGTCTGGTTAAGTTTAGACATAAAATGACTTGGTCATGTTTAGGGAAACATAATCATGGTTAGAGAAATAAACACTTAAGATTCAGGAACAATCGTCGGTAAAAGAAAACAAAGTTGACTGTCAGTTGGAAAACAGGAAACAAACAGCGTCTGCTGTGGATGTTGTTGTCCTGTTGGAGAGCTGGAGAGCTTTGTCACTTGAATGTCAACATATGACAAATGTCATTTGGGGAAATCTGCTGAAACGTCTTATTCTGACATTTTTCTTTTTCTATTAATATGTGTACGAATTGATGTTGTTGTGAATGTTATTGATGATGTTATGGCCAGTAGCTCTCAGTTGGTGTCAAAGTGGAGTCAAAAGATGGATCTTGTAACTCCATTTTCCACAGTAAGCCTTCATTTAACTGGCTCCTGAAGTTTTGTGTCAAACTCAGAAAATACTGGTGGTAATTTGGAAAACGTAGTGCCACTGCAAACTACGTATGTTAAGTCTTAGTACATAATACATTATATATCAAATACAAGAAAAACATTACAAAACCTGCCATCACCAGGGTGGTAATTGTTTCATTGTAAACAAACAGGAAGTGGTTAAGGGGTCCTCAAAGTTTTAGCTGACCAAATGGTTTCCTGAATTTATCAGACTTGAAATGCCTGACAGTGTTGACACAGACTCAGCACGCAAATTCAATAGAAAACAAGTAATGTAAACCATTTTGAAATGTTTCTCTTTTAAAGCTTATCATTTTAAATATATGCGTCTATTAACAAATATCACAACTTTACATAACTGTTAAGCATATTGAAAGTATGAAACTAGGTTCAGGACACTGTGTTTTATGGGAAGAGTGCAGACATTTAATCCTATAAAATCTGAAATATTTGAGATACATTTCAAAAATAATATTTTCTTGTGCAAAGGTGTCCCAGTTTAATATAATGATTACTTTAAGAGTTTAGATTCCCAAGAATCATTGAATATTATATTACTTATGTAAAATATTATTGTCTTTGAATATTTATTTCACTTTTTTGTTCTGAAGTATCAGCCGCAGATCTTTTTGCTCTTAGTTTCTGGGCTGACATCAGTCATATGTCGCTCTCCAAACCTCATATGATGTTGTTCTAACCTACTGAACCGACTGTTGTTCAAAACCAGGCAGGAGACCACTTTACCTGATATTTGGAGCCCCAGTGGATTTGTGACAATAGATTTTTTTTCTGCTACCTGCACAGGGGATTATGCTCTCAAATCTCAGGTATTAGTGGGCTTACCAGGGGGATTACGCATTGTACTTGATTCACGGTCGGTCCGAACAGATAATGCACTAGTATGGAAGCGTACCTCCAAAAACAGAGAGAAGAACTGTATCCTGAACAGAAGTAAGGACAGGAAGCAGATGTGTTAATCATCTCCCAGATTTTCAGTGCTGTCGAAAGTGGGTGGTTTTCCCTGATGGCCAACGAATATGTGACTGCAGCAAAGGTGTAACAGTGGTTCATTGTTCTGCTACATTCTGTAGATACCGAGGCATTCATCCAACTGGGAAGTCCTTTTTATGTGATATGAGGAATGAAGCTTCACACTGGGGCCCGGTCTCATTTACATAAACACATGTAATCTTGTCATGTGGGGCCCCTCACATCTTGGAGATTTTGCATAAGAACTTAACACAACTACACCAGTCGGATTTGCATGAAAGTCTACGTTTCAGTCATGACAACACAAAAAGCTCATTTTCCAGTGTAAATACGGTCATTTCTTTGTAGCCCACTATTGTTACTGTAACTGTATATCAGGACAAGAAACGTACACATATTACAATGAACAAATACATTTGTTTTTATTATTATGTCATGCATACAACTACGCCTAGCCACCGCTACAAGACAGCACAAAATCAAATAATCCAACAGACAGTCCTGAAATAAAGAGCAATTTGAATAATTTCAGACCGTCATGTCTGTACTTATGTTTGTCTATTGCAACTACTAGATGATAAGGAGTTGTCATGCTACTTTTAATGATTTGATTTCCAACCCTGCTGGACCTGATATTGCCTTATTTAGTTGTGTCATATGTAGTTCCTTTATACAGGAGATTTTATTTAATCAAATAATCTGAAATAACAGGATTAAAACATTAATATAATCTATGACTGCACCGATTAATTAACTGTGTTTTTGTTCACCAATTAATCTACCAATGTGAGAAAATGGTGAAGATTGTTCGTTTTGTCCGACCAACAGTCTGAAACTGTCACATAAGATGTAAAAAGAAGCAAATCCAGCAAGAAGCAAAATCAAAATACTTCATTTTCTATCAACAAACTACTCGACTGATCGTTTTAGCTCTAATGTGAAGGTTATACTTCTAACTACATCTGTTGACTCTTTTTGTAACGGTCAGTGTTTTTCTGTCCTCTGCAGCTTTTTCACACAATGTGCAGAGGTAATGGCCCGAGTAGTTGTTGCTACGATGCATATAAAGATTGTACTTGCACTTGCTCAGGAACATGAGGCAATTTGCGGTAAAATAAAAGGACTAGTTGTTCAGTAAGTGAATGAAAGCGTTTCCTGCGGGGAAATCATCTTGATGACGCATGCACTGACAGTACAAAGGGTTTGAATTTTTATCTTGCTCCAGGACCGCACACCTCTGTCTCTCTATCTACATCCTGGGCTTCTTCACTGCACTTGTCATGAAAAGTAGAATAAATTCAGAGAGTGTTGAAGAGGATGGACAGTCAACGTGCGTCAGAAAAGTGTCTGCCAAAGAGTGTCAGGTTGCACAGTAGCTTCACTTCTTGCTCGCTGACCTTCCTGCAGCTTGACAAGGACTTGGATTTTCCCAAGCCAAGCTGTTGCAGAAGGAGACATACAGTATCTTGTACATTATTGAATTTATAACTGTCATATATATTAACCTCGACTATCTCACACCGTTCTGCTGCTTGGCAAGGATGCATTTATCTTAGCCGAAGTGTTGAACCTGGGCCATGCAGAGGAAAAAACAGATGTATTTCACTGCAGCAGTCAGCACTCGTGGGGTCAATACGCACATCAGTTCATACTGCATGTAGATATAAATACAGACCAGCACTGCAGACACTAAATACTGATGTTCAGTTATTCTCTAAAACTGAAGCGTCACCTTAGCTGGCGATAACGTGTTTGGCTGAGTTTAAGGAAAATTCAGGTATTTTTCAACCTGGGTCTTATAATATAAATTGTGGCAATTCTGAACCCATTTACACTTTGTCATTTTATGCGTCTTGGGAACTATTGATATCATAAAATAATGTTATAACGGCAGTTGAAGTTACCTCTTTGAAGCAACAGGGAAAAGGGGCTCACACAGAAGACATAACATGCTGTTGTAGTATTTATCAGATCCCAGATCAGTTTAAGTGTGGATGAGAAAACAGAGCATCGATCTGTATGGATGTTAGTTTATGGGTAGTTGTGAGCTAGCTAGCTAAACTAAACAGCTAAAGCACATGTTGTTCTTCTTCTGGGGATTTATTTTGGCAGTTAAAGTACCAAAACAGCTTCAGGTGCCTTCTCATCACACCTGTGGACTTGCACATGTTAAAAAGTGTAAATGAATGAAATCTCATCTGGATTACATCTTGATAAGAGACACTTCAAATGACAAAAGTGGAGCCTGTAACTATGGGTCATGTGAGATTTGGGGAACACAAAACAACGGAGCCTCCTAAAGCTTTCTAAATTTAAAGTTTAAGTTAAATAAATCATTCCAAACATCAGTAAACACAAATTAGACACCTGGATTAGCTATTTTTGCTAACCAGCCAGCTGTTTGGTTAGCTAGCTAGCATACTACCTATCCACCTGCAGTCTGCAGTAATAATAAACATGTATTCCTTATTGTTTTATTTATAGCATGAATTTACTTCAACAGTGGCAAACTGATAAAATGGTTGAAGAAAGATGGAATTTGTCTGTAATGTGTTAAACCCGACTCCGACAGTCTCAGAAGCAGATGTGTTGATGTGTGATCTTTTCTCGGGGTCAATAAACACATCAGTTCACACCGGATTGATACAGAAAAAAAGACTTTTGATGTGAGTCTGACCTCAGTTGGCTCGGTCTGACTCATTTTCTCTTTGTTTATGGTAACACTGTCTGAAGCAGTTAAACATCTGGTTATTGTTAGCATGCATAAACATGTAAAGGCCCAATTCATAATCGCAGTTGGCTTCTACAAGACTCTAACCAGGTTTTATTGCATTTTACTGTGTTGAAGTATAATAAAAGTAGCATGTTATATATTTTGGCATTATGAATTCTCTCCTTCTCATCTAGTGCTCTTTCAGTACCCACTTTAACTTGTATTAGTTTACATTTAACCTTACAAAGTGGCAGGTTATCACAATTTAAGGGCACCTGTTGTACATTATAAAAACAGAGTTACGGAATAGAATCTGTTATCTGATTAATTAAACGTGTTATTAATATCGCACATCCTGATTTGTGTGTCAGACGACAACATGTTCCAATCTGTTCATCTGACAGGTGCTGATGAAGCTCCTCGTCTGTATGCCATCAATGAAATAATGCTCTTTCTTGTGTGTTTTCTTGCAGTTGGGTGAGGACACTTTCAACCGTGCCAAGCTGTTGAATGTTGGCTACACAGAGGCCTTGAAGGACGGCGAGTACGACTGCTTCATCTTTAGCGACGTGGACCTGATCCCAATGGACGACCGCAACCTCTACCACTGCTACGACCAGCCGAGACACTTCGCCATCGCCATGGACAAGTTTGGCTTCAGGTGAGGTGGCGATTTTCAGCTCGGCGTGTGATTTTAGCACATGGCGCCCAACTTCTTAGCACAAGTTTCTGTCTTAATAAGTCTTGATGCTTAGCAACACTTCAGTTCAGCCTATTTGAATGCAATAAGGGATATGGCATTTGCCAAAGTCTAATTGCTCATTTTTGTTTAGTAAAATGTAAACATGTAGAATTTAAATATGCAATTGGCTGCCTAACAAAAATAAATTAGAGATGCCTACAGTATTTGTTCTCACAGACAATTGACAGAGCAGTATTTAATTTGACTAAATCTCATTATACTCTGAAATCTTTGTCTGATGCCTAAATTAGCATGGAAATACACCACAGTTCACTGCTGCCTCTTTTTATGTGGTCATACTTCTGTAGTCCTAACAAGAGCACATGATACAAAGCATAACTAACAAGTCTAGACTACAGCTGTGAAAAGACCCTTACTGACTTTGAATAGACCAACCTGTAGGAGGCTCGCTGGCAATGACAGTCAGAAAAACTTTATTGTCCATCACAAGGCTCACAGTGAAAACACACAGTATACTTAGAGTAAACATGATAATTGTACACATTGGAGTTGAGAAAATGATTCAATTGGCTAAAAAATCATCTGCAATTATTTTAATAATCAATCAATTATGGGATTTTTCAAGGAAAAATGCCAAACTTTCTCTTGTTCAAGCCTCTCAGTTGCTGCTTTTCTTTGACTTATGATAGTAAACTCTTTGGGTTTTGGTGTCTTGGTCGGACAAAACAAGCAAATTGATGACATCTCCTTGAAATATGTGACTTGTGGTGGGCATTTTCACAGTTTTCTGACGCTGTGTAGACCAAACAATTAATCGATCAACGATTAAATAATCATCAGATTAATCGAAAATGAAAAATAATTAACAGTTGCATGCCAATACTCAGAGAGTAAAAGAAAATATACACATACTGAGTGTAAAACAGTAACCCCACTAACTCTGTAGTCACTGGTTAAAAATAATCTCCCCTCAGCAGATGAAACTTGTTGCATTATTATTAATATGTAGAAGGTCAAAGGGTCTCTCATCTTGGCTTCATGTGCAGTGAGATCAGAAGTCATCCCTGTTTGTGGAAACTCTTTTATCACAAACAAGTCTCTAAGGACTTTACAGAAAAACTAAACTAAACGCGAATAAGATAAAAGCCTAAGTCGATCTAACTAATCAGCAATCAGTCGCAAAACAGAATGAGAGGGCATGTTTAAAGAATGCAGGGCCTTTCAAAACGTTATCATGTAGCCTTTACCACCACCATGAACCTTAGACCTGTTAGAGGGAGGAAAAACTACCAAGGAAACCTGAATAGGAAATATATTGAAAGAAACCTTTTTCAGCACAAGTCAAGAGAGGTACGCCTCATCTGGACCGCCGAGTGGGCAATGGATGCCAGTTGAAAGCCAATGAATAACCAGGAAAATAGCATCTGTAGGAAATACTGTAGGCCCCATCCTGTTCATTCTTGAGCATGTCATCAAAATACAGCGTAAAGCACCAGAGTTTGCTGCCAGCACTGAATGGCTTGGTCCTGTTTTAGTTGTGTCTTTTTGCATGACACCACACCTGCCCTTAATTATCTAAAAGCACTAGAAGCTATGATTAATGGCCTGAACGTGGCCAGTGAATGCGACCTACCCATCCAAGAGCTGTCAGTCCACAAGAGTTACCCTGTACTGGAAACCCTCAGGGGCTCCAGCAGGTCCCTGATATAGTGCTCAATAAGCTAATGCTATCTGGCAACAAATACAATGCCAGGTGGTAAGCAGGGTAGTAGCAAACATTTCTTATTAGCAATGAATCAGTAAAGACTTTAAATGGGTTCACCAGAGTTTTTTTGGCCTCTAGAAAATGAAGGAGGGAGGGAGGGATAAAAGTAAAGCCTGGTGGTTTGAGTGAGTGGAAGGTCACAGAATTGATTGTAGTTAATTGCTGATGTAAAAGTCAGATCCTTGTAGAAAATTGGCTCCCAAGGTTAAAAGTGGTCTGAGTCAGCTCACCAACTTTTTCTGTTTGGTCCTTCCAGTTATAGCATTTAGGAAGCTTCCAAATTACATTAAATAAAGTCAGCGAGCAAGAAACAAACAAACCAAAGAACTAATGAAACTTTTGATTCAGGCATCTTGACGCTGACTTGGAACAGAGGGTCAATTTAGCATTTTCTTTAAACTGCCCCCTAATTGTAAAAGCACTGGAGGATTTTTGATAAATGGTGAAAATATTGCCAGTGAAATTCAGGTCACATTAAGTGCTATTCCATTACCTTAGCACCTCACAACACCTGACAGCTCTTTGAGCAGAAAGGGTCACCTTGAGGTCCATTTCACAAAACGTCTCTTTCAAAAACATTCCACAAATTATAGACTCTCACCGGACCTTATGCAATGTATTTATATCACCAGGAGTGTTGTGGATGTTTGAGTACTTGTTCCCTGGGAAGGTACAGTGTGAGTGTGCTACAGTCCGTTTGCACATTCACAGAGAGCACATTTATGCTAGGTCCAGGCAATGTTAGCATGCTGTTCAGTGACTTCCGTGGGTCAACATTTTCTGCCAATTTTGAGAAAATTAAAGAGAAGGTGAAATAATCAAAGTGGTAAAAGGTGACAATGCATCAATATAAGAGGAGAAGAAGTGAGAAGGAGCCAGCAAGCCGATGTAAAAACTTTGCAAATGCTGAATGATGCAGGAAATGCATTCAGCTTGTTTGATGGAAAGACAATCAATGTTTCTTCCCAATGAGAACTTCACAGGTTAAAGCCCTGAAAAGTTGGTTTCACAACTTTAGTATTTCTCTGTAACATTAAATACTCATTACTGAAGAAGGAACAATCAATGTTTGAGTTAGAAAACAAACTTTGTATGTTATTAAGAGTAATAAAAAGCTCAGCTAACGTGCTAAATCAGGACTGTGTGGGTGTGGTTTCATTAGACTTTATTGACGGTTCTATCAACATAAGCAAAAAAAAAACCCCGGAAACATCAGATTTGACTTCAAAGGTTGTTAACTTCTGACTGGTGTATGAAGTATCACAGTTTTCAGACTGAATTTCTGTCACGTCGGCACTGTCTGAGTAGTGTTGGAGAGTTTTGCATTTGATGAATATCACACTTTAATTAATCAAACCGATATGACGTTTTTGGAGTCACAACTGTTGAAGTTTTTACGTAAGAGTTTTGTTTATCCTCTTTCTAGTGACACTCAGTTCTCAAGTTCTCTACATTCAAACAGTTTCCAGTCTCTCTCTCTCTCTCTCTCTCTCTCTCTCTCTATCTCTCTCTATCTCTCTCTCTCTATCTCTCTCTATTTACCCACCTTTTATTTTACCACTACATCCCCTCTGTGATTTTTTGTCCAATTACTGTTAATATCTCTGTTAATTTCCTGCCCCGCTCTCTCCCTCGCCCCACACAGCAACAAACTAAGCTAGACTAGTGCAGGCGGACTTAATCCAAGAGGTTAGGTGGTGTAGAAATACAGGACATTTGTCTTAATTACAATTTTTCTTTATAAGGGAGGACCCTCTTTCTAAGTTTGCTCCCTCATTTTAAAATATAATCAGGCGTCCGTGCACACACTCTCCACCATATTGTTGCTAGGAGAACTTGTGCAGAAACATACGGTCTCATTAGTTTCAGCTTGTCATCTTTCAACAGGGAGCTGTCATACGTTTGACAACACATACTGTACAGAACACACACACACACACACACACACAGAAACACACATGCATCACCCTCTGGGTAGACTCCAGGCGCCTGTCATGACACTCGCAGCTGACGTCCATCCCACTCCACTAGTCTCACGACTTTTGAGGAAAAAATAAAACGCCTGTCCACCCTCTTTTGTCCATTGTCCACACACACACACACACACACACACACACACACAGGACACAGACTCCCCTCCATCATTTTTATTGTCTTGTTCTTTCTGACCCTCTGTCTTCCCCTCGATATTCATTTTCATTTCTTTCTATTTTTCTCACGATTTCTCTTCCCTCTTGTATTTCTTCTCTTCATTGTTTTCATCTTCTCTTTTCCTCATTCATTCTAATTTCTCTTTGTCATGTGTTTTTTTTATCATTTATGTGGTCACAGGATTCATGTTGGGGCAGTTATGAAATTAAATTTAACGCAGGAAACTTGTCATTAAAGACTTTCTAACATTCAAGCTAACAATGTTTGTTCGGCTGCTTGTAAGCACCAGTATGCAAAGATACTGTGGACCCTCTTTACACCCGGTCATTTCATGTGTCTTGAGTGGATTATATATGGATATGGATTATCCACTTACTGTAGAAAGGCACCCATAAATTATCCACTTAAAAACGCATCCAAGACAAGACACATTAAGAAAAGATCTGATTGCCTAAAACACTTCAAGATGTTATTCAAATCTCTACGAGCCACATAACCAAAAGTCCACTTAATGCATCACATCATGTGACGCTGCTGCTGTTCATGATTCATGATTCATGGTCAACTTCAGATGCACAAGCAGAGAGAACAGAAATAATTAAATTAGCAATGGTATTATTAACTATGATCTGAGTCGGTTTGTGTCTTTGAGAAATACAATTTTAAATCCTTTGACACAGAAGGTATCATGCAGCGGAGCAGAGAGCTGAGGCTGCCAATCTTCCTGCCGTATGAAGGGTCTTGTTTGTTTATTTTGTAATCATATATTAATTTAAAATTGTGTCACCTATCCTCAACTGCTTCTCTAATAACTTTTCTTGCCCCCTCACCTTTTCTCTCTCCTCTCCTGCAGGCTGCCCTATGCAGGCTACTTTGGAGGAGTTTCAGGCCTCAGTAAAAAACAGTTTCTGAAGATCAACGGCTTCCCCAACGAGTACTGGGGCTGGGGAGGGGAGGACGACGACATCTACAACAGGTAACCATGGACGGATGTAGCATGAGCAGCTGGTCCTGATTTCTTCACCAATAAAATGTGACAGTATGCTACCTAACTGATTAATTTTTGATTTGCTATAAGGGAAGTAAAGTTTTAAAACCCAAACTAGACTAAATTACTTGTCAAGATTAGCATATTGAGTACATCCCACAGAAAAGACGGCAATAAAGCATCTGTCAGGGTTACGTTCGGTAGTCTGTTTGGAATAAAATCCTTGTCAGGCCACTAACTGCAACAAACACACACACAGTCGCACACATTCATGTGCCCACAAATATGCACATTATTTCAGCCTCCACTGGAGATTGTAGCAGTAAAATGTGGTGAAGTCAAGTCTCTCAAGTGAAAGTGACACTGGAGTTCTTCATGGAGTGGATGATTTATTGTAATTGTTCAGAGAAGGAGAATGATTAGTAAATAAATTAACCTTTTGAAGCACTTCAGTCAACTTTTAATGACTTGCACAAGTTCACTAATAATATTACTGTGCCAGTGAGCTGAAATCAAATCCGGGGGAAGAATATCTGTTTGACAGGAAGACGGAAAGATGACTTAAGACTGCTTAAATGTGTTGAACCACTTACAGGGCCATTAGCTTAATTTATGGTCTACTGAGATGGTTGTTTGGACTGAAAATTGTTTAATTACCTGATGAACTGATGAGCTGACAAATAAAGTAATGATTTAGCATAGAAATAATGAAACTAGCTTTGCATTGCGCCTAAATCACAGCTACCATTTCCATCTATTCCCCAGTAACCGCTCTGTTACGTCTGTCAGTCACATCAACACACTGGAAATGTTCGCTTCATATTACTGAAATAAACATTTAAGGTGGCGTAAAGATTTTCAAAATTGATGAAATTGTCAGTTGCCGTGTCGAATTAGCTGCAAAAGAAATGTTATTTTAGAAACATAAACGGATGCTTTTGCATTCAGAGAATTGGGCTCGAGTACACTAATTATAAACACGCACACAGTGGGATAGTTCTTCATAAAAGACAAAATGCGACATCCATCTTTATTGTGTCTCTATTCTTTTGTTTTTCTTTTTCTCTGTCTGTGTCCCGCTGTCACTCTCACACTGTGAAGCTTATCTTTCTCCTTTCAGTTTAATGGCATAATAAGAAAACTGAAAATAGAGCATTTGAAAATTGGTGTTTTTGAGAATGGACTGTGTCAGTCAACACAGTATTCAGGAAACCACAGTTGTTTGTCAGCGTCAGATGTGATAAAAGAGATCTATGTGTGGTTTACTGAAAAGTCATGTGTGTGTCTGTCTGTGCATGTGTGTGTGCATTGTGGATGACAGATAAAGTTAAACCTCTAACTTTTTTTTTGGATGATAGCTGCAGTTGGCCATTAGATGCTGTAGATTTCCCTCAAGATATTTTCTGCACTCAAACTGAGCTATTTCAGCTGCTGTGAAATGTGAAGTGACGTGCGGCAATATCATTGAAATCATTCAGACTTTGACTTCTGCAATTCAAATGTACCTCCGTGCATAGTGTCCATACATACACTCAAAAGGCTAAATTAATAAGGAGTGAAACTTTTCACTGAACATGTAAAAACCGCAAAATGTTCATACAGTATTTCATTGGATAAGGTGCAAAATGTCAACAAAACGACGTCCTGTTGAGATATCACCGGCACAGCTACAAAATTTGGATGTAGTTTCCTCTGAATCAAAGAGCAAGAGTTTCTTTGTAGTATTTTGTACTTAAAGTGAGACTATGTAATGTAATTTTGCTGAACAGTGGACGCTCTGCGCACATGTGGCAGTTACAGGATAATGGCTAATTGAATTTCCCTTCCTTTTCCAAGATTGTCTGGGGTCAGTTGCTTTAATGATATCAGTGAGGCATCCTGGTGGCATAGAGGTTTAACATGCTATCCATATAAGCAACTTCATTATCTCCGATGTTGCAAATAATCCTTAATTCTGCTTGGAATCCAGTGATAGCTGTCTATACATCCATGGGCACATATCAAACAGGAGCTTGTAATGGCTAATTTGGCATACATTAATGGTGCCAATTTGACAAAATGTAAACAAATACAGACTAAAAAGAAAACGGGGCTTAAGTTGTAGTTGCCCACAGCGCAACTCACTGAATCCATGGCAACATTTTTCTCATTGTTTACATCCCCTACAGCATCATGGCAACTGTACTCCCATAACATCATTATCCTAGAAATAGAATGGGGCCTGCAGTGTGTCAGACTTTGAAAACCCCTGCTGTATAGTATCCAATAAAGGCAAAAATGCCGGAAAAAAACCTTTAAAAGGGCATTTTTGTTTTTTTTCACAACAAACATGTCCCCCGGTGAGATGCAGTGTGTTTGCTTCTTGTTTTATTTTTAAAAAAATGTAAAATGTATCTGTTACATGCTAAAATGTAGTGTAATCATAGCAAAAGTCTTAAAGTCAGCATATAGTCTCAGTAATGTCAGTTACAGAGCAGCAATATCTGTCCAAATTTTTCTAACTAAAGCTAGCTAACATTAGCCACCATGACCTACTGGTCATAACAGACCAAGTGAGACTGTAGCTGCAAAACCCCTCAGTGTGTTAAACTGAGCAAGGGTGCATTACATTTCTTCTTTCTGTACGTAATCCAGGGATATTCACAGGTCAGTAGCTTCAATAGACAATAATGTAATTCAGCCATCTTGCATTTTGAGTTAGCATACTCGAACTATGCAACCACTTGTTATACCCACCTACTATATTTTTCATTAAACCCTAATCTGAATGCAACGAGATCACATCTGTGTGTTGCCATTCCCCACTGTCATTATGGGAAAAGGCTTAAAATCACTAACCAAAGTAGAACTACAGTAGATGTTGCCAGTTGAGGGAAAGTGAGTCCGCCAAAAAAAGTTTTACTTTGCAGCCAACAGCAGCAAACATACTGAGGTTGAAAAGAAAGGCAAGCAGCCAACTGTGCTGTGTGTTTGCAACATATTAAGAGTACAGATGGACGGTGGTGGCGAGAGAAGTGGGTTGTGCTGCAGGAGTTGTCTGAGAAGTTTCTTTGGACATTTTTTCAACATGAATCTGGGTCACTGTTGGAATCCACTGTAAGATTGTCAATCCAAGCCGACTATCAGGGCCGTCTTCTGTAGGAGCGAGCTACAAGCCCACAGGCAGTGAGTATCTGATGGACTAAAGGTCTCTGGTCGAGTATTTCTTTGTTGCATTAGGTAATATTTCACATCACATCCAATAATCTGATAACATTGGATGTAGTTTGGTCGTAACACTAATCCCTATGAAAATTACAGCATTTATCTGCTTTTAGGATGTTGCTTCAGTTTTACAGCCCAGAGATAAACATCTAGCAACTAAACCTTCAAATGACTTTTCTCAGAAGTTGGTGAAGACCAAACCAGAGCTAAAATACTGGTAAATATTGGACGTACAGTCATTCGGTGGCAAGAAACATGACTCCAAATGAGATGTTTGTGTTGTTCTGTGTCAGCTCGATGTGTAAGTTGGCAGTTGGCTGCTCGTGGTCAAAAATAGCTCAGTGCACCTTGAAGTTGCACTGTAGCAGCTGATTTAAGATTCTGCTGGCAGTAGCATTTTGTAAATAACAAAGAGAAGTTGGCATAAACCATGGCGATGGGTTTAATGCATAGAAAAAAACTTAAAACCTGAATTATTTTCATTTCTATACACAGCTTCAATGTATTGAACTATACCATAAATATACTGTGACTTGTCTTGTCTCAGAGATTTATTGACTGTCAGTGGACGAATAAGGTACAATAGAGAGCTGTCCTTAAACCTCACTCTGTATAAACAATATGTCAAAAGCATTTATATATCCTGTTGTGTGTTTCTCCAGTGGTGCAATCATTGAAACATGCCACACACTTACCACAAACATACTACACAAATGTAATGCGGTTATAGTCAGTTCTCTTCTTCTCCTCCTCCTCCTTTTTCTGTCCTTGTTGTTTGTTACAACTGAGACTGTAGAAATCCCAAAGTCAATCTTATAATAAATTAATGAAAAAAACATTGGCAGTAACAAGCGAATAAAGCTGAGCATGAAGGTTTTGTCTTGCTTTTCCTCTAAGGCTCACACCCCCTCCCACCATCCACCTTCGCTTTTCAGGCCTGGCTTGTTTTTCAAGCCTTTCACGGAGCAATCGAAAGGGAAATGCCCTTGAAAACACACTTGGACAAGCTGTTGAAAGAAGACGGTGTGTGGACAGGCCTGTGTGTGGATGTAGCAAGCAAAATGGCCTCATATCAAATCTTGTAATTGAATTTTTGTGGATTTTTAGATCCAGATAGAAATATCTCAACAACTATTAGATGGATTGCAGTGCAAATATTCATGTTTCCCATAGGATGAATCATCCGTTCATATAGCGTCTCCATTGTGGTTTTGAGTAAAATGTCTCAACTACTATTCGGTGGATTATCTTCAGATTCAGTATACACATTCATGTGCCGCTCAGGATGAACTGTAATAACTTTGGTCATCATCTGACTTCATCTAGCGCAATCATCAGGTTCAAATTTGAATTCGTCCAATACTTTGATTTATGACCAAATCTGCAATGTCTGAACTGTACTTTGTCTTTAGTGCTAATTAGCTAATTCTAGCATGCTATCAAGCTAAACAAAGATGGTTAAACATTAGCTGCTAAACATCAGCATTGCCATTGTGCGTGTGTTAGCTCAACCTACAGGCCAGGCTGTGATCATTCTCTTTGGCTGGTTCATGTAGAGGCACATTTTCCCTTCAGAGATCAACAGAAAAGCGTATTATTAGTTTCTTCTTTAAATTTTCTCATTCTCATGAGATCTGATGCAGGAATAGTCCTTACAATGAAGCGTGCAGCGGGGAGGATGGAGTCTCCGGCTGAGTGAGCTAACAGACTCAGTCTCTCAGGACTCAGTAAAACAAGCAGAGGAGGAAGGTGCAGGCATGGAGAGATAAAAGAACAGCGGTGTAGATCAGAGAGTGTGGCGTCCGTGAAATATGCCCCTTGTTTTTTTCCCCTCTGTCGTTAAAAGGTAGCAAAGTTCACGGGTTTGAGCAATGTAAGTGGCCAATGTGTCCATCAGCCTGGTGTCCGGTCGAAATGTCCTTGACTGGACGCTGAACCTCCATCTGCTCGTTCTTTGAAGGCTGCTCTGGAAAAAAAAGGAGCATCACCTAAATTACTAAATGGCTCTTTTACGCCACACCTCAGCATCCCTCCTCACTCCATTTTCCCCCTCCTCTGCCCCTATAACTCTCCACGTCTCTTTGCTTATCTCCCTGTCTTGCTTCCCTCCAGCGATTTCCTTTTTTATGCTGGTTGTGATGCCACAGGCCATGGCATGGCTGCTGCCTGAAATGGGTCCTGCTAGTGTAAAGCCAGCCCAGGGGAACTAGCTGTCCCTGCTGCTCAGTGTGACCCGAACCCATGGCGGAGAGGACACATGCCACTTTCACAACTGCCAGTGCCCGCTTGCCCCCTCCCATCTCTTGTCTAAAAAGTTGGTGGATATTACAGAGAGAGAAAGAGAGAGGACAGGGTTTTCTTTCTCACCGTCCTCTCACCCTCTCTGAACATGCAGCTGTAGCCTCGGGCAAAGACTGTACCTGTCCCAAGGGCCTCCATGGCAGACCAGCCTTCAACACACACACACATACTCTCTCTCTTCCTTACCCTTTCCCCTTCCTCCCTCTAAACCTCCCAGCGGTGGCTTTCAAGAGAGCCTGAGCCAGCATCATGAACACATGCAGCCACAGCAGCACAAGGACTGCACGTGTTTTCTGTGAAGCCGCGACAATGGCGTTAGAGTCAGGATATTTTGGGCTTAACACTTTGAGAATGCCAAGCCTTGATGAGTTCAATCGCACTTCCAGGTTGTGGAAGTCACCGCCCCCTCGGGTCAGGTCAGCAAACACTGTCGAGTGTTTTAAATCTCATGTTTAGATCTATTTCTTTCTCTTTGTTTTTTACTGATGTTCTCGCTTGCTTCGATTAGTCCTTGAGATCTTGTTTGGCTCCAGCTTCATCAAACATATATTATTATTATCGTTAATGTGTGTTTTGTTTCTCCTTTCATTTCATTTAGAGCTGTGAAACACTTTGAAAGGTTTCGATAAGGCTCTATAAAGCCTTATTTAAACAGAGAATTGAAGACACACTGAAAACTATAGGTGGATGGATCGATACCTAAAGTAATGATTCAACAAATGCTTGGTCTTGTCTAGTATGAGTATAATTACCAGCATCAGCATCACTCTTTTTGGCTACATTTTTTGTTATTTGTTATTAAAACTGTTTTGTGTAAACTGTATGTGGTTCAGTAATAAACAGAATAGTAAAAAGAGTTCACTCAGTAGCAATAAAAATGAATTCAGAAGTCTATTAATGATGCATTAAAGTCGTCAAACATGAGAGTGCTGGTATTGGTGATTCTGGCCCTGGTATTACTTTGGTATCGGATCAGAGAAATTGTCTAACTTTCCAAAACCGACAACCTGACAAACATACCACATAATTATCCCCCAGTTTACAGAGGTGAGAATGTAGTCGGCCTCTTTTTTTTTCATTCTTACTGCCTCCGAGGACCATCTGTCCGATGTGTGTGTGTTATTATTCCACTTTGTATCAACCATTGCTTCTTGCCTCTCTCTATAACGACAAGGCTTCACACCCCACCTTTGAGCGTGGCCATTCAGAACAGCTGTGAACACTTTTACCTTTAAACGTTGTCGTACTACGAGTCATTGTTTTAAGCGTACTGAGACAACATAGTCTGCAGGAATACAGATTGTTTTTCCTGGATGCCCCCATCAGTCATTGCTTCCATTTTGGCAGCTGATCTCTGGTCCTCAAAAGTTGAACTGTTTTTCAACTTTTTTCACCTTGCACCCCCCCCCCCCCAAAAAAAAAACTTGGGTGGCAGCGCTGTCTCAAGCTTCAGGAAGGCTGCAGGTTGAATTCTTCCATTATTTGTTTAGTACTGGTGGCAGGAAGCAAACAATACAGTTTCTTTTCAAATATTCCACTCGCCTACATATACGGACAGAACAAGGTCATAAAGAGGGGGTGTACGGCGCCTCTTAGCTATCATGTCTTAAACAGCAAAATCCAGTCAGATCCAGTATCCAACATAGCACATCTCAAGAAACTGACTGAACAGTCTGAACCTCATCTCATGTCAAAGAGTGCACAAAGGTTGCATCGACCCTTTTAGAGTTATTCAGTGTTTCAGCATTTTCATATACATTTCAGCAGCTACAGTAATTTTGTACCACAAAAAGTCACTTATTTTATTCTGTTTTAAGTACCAAAGGGGTCACGCACTCTCTAGCAAGCGGTAATTCAGTCATATCTGCCATTAAAGCCTCTTCTTTCTAACGTGCTCCCTGGACAAATAAAAGCAAGCATCCGCAAGGCTTGGCGAGGGAGAACAAACACCCCCCCTCCTCCTCCTCCTGGGTAAACAGAGCACAAGCGGGAACATTTTCTTTATGATATGAAACTTTCAATACAACAGTCACAGAACAGAAGTCAACACGACACAGCGCCTCCTTGATAGTGGAGTAGAATCGATGTTAAGGTGAAGGCGAGGTGACGGAGGGAAGCAGCAGCAAACAGAAAGAGCAGCGTGAAACAGTGCAGCAGAGTCAAGTGTTTGGTGTACATCATTGATCAGCTGATGTTTTAATGTGCCTGAATGAGCGTCCTGTGTGATCTTCTGCAAACTCCACAAGCTTAAGAAGAGGTTATTATGGAAAACAAAAGTTGTCTTGTCTTCAGTTGGATCTTGCTGTCAGTTACTTAAAGGCTGTTGAAGCATGAAGGTGGTGCTCTTCACTGCTTCACCATTGTTTTGAAATCTTAGCGCTGGGTGCAAAGGCTCAGAGGCGGCAGGTCTGTGCCTCTTTGGAGCCCCAATCCCAAAGACCACTGACCAAGTCAAAAACCAAGGAATCAGTAATGTTGCTGACCTGAATTTGTGTCCACACATCAGCAGCATCACCAAAATAACCTTCCATCCTCTCTGGAATATCTCACAAATTCAGAGCTCTCTATCCCAGTCAGATTCAGAAAACATGTCCATGCCTTTGTCACCAACACACTATATTACTGTAACACCCCGTTTACTGGTTTTCCTGTGAACGCTCTTCACCAGATGATTCAAAATACAGCCATCAGCAAATTTGATCATATGACTCCGATTCTCAGACATCTCCACTGGCTACGTGTTGATTACAGAGTTGATTTTAAGATTTGGTCCTGGTCCATAAAGGACTTATTGATCTGAATGTATTTCTGACATGCTTCCAGTTTATCAACCCAGCAGATCCCTCAGGTCACATGACAGACATTTTTGTTTAATTTAGCTTTTAATTAACATGTTGTCTGCCTATGTCTTTGTTATAACCAGTGTGCGAAATACAGGCGACCTCAGGGGGTCTTGGACCACCTAATTAACATTTGTATCTATTCTGTAAAATGTATTTTCATGTTTTAATGTTGAAAGGTGAGATGTAGTCTGTACTGGTGCTGCTGCACCTACTGGCATGCATAATGGTGCCGGTTGTAGTTCAATCAATTATTAATGATTTACTCAAACAATACAGTTAATACAGGAAAAATAATACATTCTGAACTCTGAGATTCTGCTCTTTCTGTCCATATTTGAAAACCCTCATTTATATCCTCAGAATACAGATCTGAGGCTCTATGGGATCTGAAATGCGTACTTTCATTGCATGTGACCTTCCTAATAAGTGCTCAATCTTCTTGGAGCTTTAAAACCGGATACATACAGCACTTTCTCTCTCTCCCTCTTGTGTCTCTCTGATGAATTTAATCAATAATCAATAATGAGGGATGCACTAATAACAACATCTGATAGAAAAGGAGGAAGGGGGGATGAGCAGCAAGTGCAGGGAGTGGAGTGAGGAGGGAGGAGGGGGAGGAAGACAGACAGAGGGAGGGAGGTTGAGAGAAATGAAGTACTGAGCGGAAGGTATGGTCGAACAGAAGAGCCAGCAGCTGCTGGTGCAGGAAATCCACATGCAAGGAAACAGTGGTGCAGAATCTGACCAAAACTCATCTTATTCACCTTTTTTAGTTGCAGAAAAATGAGCCTGCCTTTGCATAAAGACACAAATCTTTAAAACGTGAATGTCAGTAAGTGGAATTAAACTGACACAGATTCATTTGAGGATTATTGATTTTAGATGCATATTAGTGCTTTTATACATGGATAAAGATGGAGGATAGGAAATAGACAGATACTTTTGCATTCTCGTGTTAAAATTTTGCATTATCAAATGAAAATTTGGTGGTATCTCACCAGCAGCAATAATAAGATTTCCAGCCTGAATCCTTCAGAATTATACAGCACCTCTCAAGAGACAATACAAAGAGCTTCACAATAAAAAAAATGACATGAAATTCAGACGTAAGTGGAGTAAAAACAACATACATAGAAATAAATAAAAATTCAACACAGGCAAGTCTAAACAGGCAGGTTTTCACAGTGTCACAGTGTGTTAAATCATCACCCACACAAATTTTGACTGACTTAGAGACTTAAAATATAGCAAATAGATTGAAGAAATTATGTATTAAAATAGCCCTCATAAACCAATACTTTATCCTTGCAAAAAAACTGGATGTGGTCTTTTTTTCTCCTTCCTTGTAAAATGTGTTTGCCCTCCAGGGATCCGTACTTTTCTGATATTACGTTTTGACATTAGCTGATTTGGAGGTCATAGTTTATCCACCTTATATCCCTGCTTATGTCTCTGAAAAAAAAGGCAACTTTTCAGAAATATTTTATATGACTTAAACAACCCTATTTAAAAAGAAAGTTTGTGTATGAAAAAGACAAAAGGCCATTTGAAAGTTTCTCTTTCTTCACACCTGCACACCTTCGCTTTCTCTCTGCCGTGTACCTTCCAGCCCTCCACCCACCACCACCATCATCACCATCCACTCCTCCTCCTCCTCTTCCTCTGCCATTTCATTTCTGCAGGCAGAGGGAACTGAGGCAGGACATCAGACTTAGCTCCCAATTCTCCTCCACTCCATTGCTCTAATGCAATTAACTCCACTGGTGGGAATAGAAGAGGAGAGCTGGAGAAATTCCTGATTAATTCAATCAAATAGGTCCATGCTCTGCAAGTGTGTGTGTGTGAGTGTGTGTGCCCAGACCAGTGTCAAAACTGCTATAATAATGTTCTTTAAGGCGCACACACACACACACACACACACACACACACACACACAGTCCTCCTCCTCTGCCTCAGGCTGCAAATGAAACTTTTCATGGTTGATCATATTAGCGGGCAGATATTTTTCTAAGGAGAGAGAAGTGCTGGACAGTCCACTCTGCTTCACAAACTAAGGAGCTTTTCAAATGGACAAGGTGCCTCTGTTAGTTAAGTAGACTGTAATGTTTAATGGATTCGCTCCAGGAGTCCAACTGTAGCTGCGTTTATACGGAGCTTTTTACTCCACTAATGACCAGAGGGACAGCTCAATCAGAATAAAAGTGCCTTATATAAAGTTGTAAGCCTTCTGATTTCAAGTCCGAACAAATGCATTGCGTTTCCTGTGGCTGCTTCACAATAAAAGCCACCCCGTCTTCGTTTTTAATGTGAAGCAGCAGCAGCAGCAGCAGCAGCAGCGGTGTGAAGTGTTCGGTTTGCATCAGCAATGATAATGATAGTAATAATACAGCTGTGAGTGTGAGTCTGATATCAATGAGAAAAAATGAATAACACTTAACGCTGGCTCATATGCTGCATTGTTTCCTGGGAATCCCTCGTGTGTAGGTAGATCACTTGAATTCAGCGTGGGAATGGTGGACTAACACTAACAATGAAAACTACTATATAGAGAGGTCATTTCTGAATGTAAATAGGCTATTACTATTATCAACAATTAATAGTAATAAAACAGGATTTGCTTTCATGAAAATCTTGTTGTTATAACTGTAACCACTCTATTATATGTTGTATATGTTATATTATATAACCACTATTATATGCTGTGAGATTCTGCACAAAAAGAGGTGCTGTGGGTGACTCTTCTTTATTCCATTAAATAACTGCATATCAGTGTACTTTGACTGACCTGTCAGTAGAAAACACAGCAACAAACCAGTATTAGTGGCCAGCAGGTCCTGTTTATTAAGTTTTATGATATGAAATTAAGCATGTTTTTGCAATTGCATGGATTTTTCTCCCTTCAAATTAACTTGGATCAACTGATTTTATTGGATTATTTAAGAGAAATTTAATTTCCAAACCAAGCAGCTGCGTTTTGTACCATCAACAACCTTGATCAATTTTTATTGTCCAATCGGACAGAAAGAGTTCATCAAGAGGCGATCAGTCATGTTTTAAATATTCTTTTTTTGTTTAATCAATGTCCTCAAGCCAAAAGCAATTGCATAATTACAGAATATGTTTTCAGTGAACCTCCCAATGTGTAGCCCCCTCAGCTGAAAAGAAATAAAAGAATGAATCATGAATACATGATATACACATACATTTATAAATAGATACAGCATGCTCCTTATTTTGCTTTCATTTAACAATCTAACAAACACAATTCAACCATTGCATCCATCTCTTTCACACAAAGGTTACCTCTCAGTTTATATGTTGTTTTATCATTTCTCTCCATCTTGTTGCAGCCTTGTTGCAGTTGCTCTTACTGCTCTTAAGATACAGTCGTCCCTTTTGTCCACCGTTTCTCTCTCTATTTATATAAAAGAATGAGAATGTGAAATACAAGTATGTCAAATAAACCAAAACCAAAGAAATGCAAAGGCCACAAATCAGAAGCGGTTGCTTTCATCTTGCTTTGGCACGTCTAATCCTGACCCAGTCTCTCTCTGAAAAACACAGTGGTCTACTTCTGTCTCCATTTATTTTTGCTCTACTGTTCCCAATAGTTTTTACTTGACTCTCCCAAAAAAGTCTTAAAATGCTTAAAGGTCCTGCACAGTGGGGGATTTTACAGCAGCCACCCACCTGCTGTGTTTCGGTGGAGGTGGCTGTCGAATGAGTCGGCTTCGGATTATATACATCACACAGGGGACACTAAGGCTTTCCATCCTGCAGCTCCACTGTATCCTCGGCCCTGTCCCTTACATAATATTCACACTACGCTGTCACGCCATGTTACTGCCTACTGCCTGTCAGAGTAGTGAAAAATAATGACTGCGCTGATGTGTGGTAAGTGTGTGTTGGCGCTCCAGCTGAAGTTTTGTTTTGGTCCAAGGACACAATTCTGTGCTGTCCACAAGAATGAAGAGAAGTCGGTTGATTGGTTACGCAGTTCATTACAACACATACATATGCATACACAAAGACACACTCACAAAAACACACAACCCTTCAAGGTCACAGCCGAAGTGAATGTTTCTTTTAGACACTTTTTTTGCACACAATGTCCCTCTGAAACCAAATGAACCCTATTAAACATAACAACCCAAACAATGTATGAAGTTATTCAAACGTGCGTATGTGTGGAATAATAACGGGGGGGAGGGGGGGGGGGTTGCCTTGTGTGTGTGCGTCCCTTTTGTGAACAAGAATATTGGACCGGCATTTAATCATCATGCAAAGTTTCATATTGACAGATGATGAGATGGAGAGCCAGCCCACCCTCAGAGAGTGTTTCATGAGACTTTCAAAGAGGATTTTTGAAAGCAGGCAGAGATACAACGACGCAGCAAAAGATACAGATTTCAAAGAAGCTCTGATAATATTTTACACAGCAAACACGCTCTGATCAGTTTTTGTTTGAGAAGCCAGAAAACTGCTTCCATTCCCTCTGAGGATTGTTTACTTCATTGCCAACATTTGAAAACACAACAGTCTAGTTGACCATCACCAAGCTTTTAACGTCCTCCTATGCTATAAAGTGTCCACATTGACCTGAAACTGTTTCTAATCAATTAATAAACAGATTATTAATTGGGTGTATTGCTTCACCTGCACGTTGGTGTTAGTAGTCCGAGTCACCCATTTCTGCTGTGACTTAACTTAAAGCTCAAGTAAATCCCAAAAACTAAATTTGACAGCTGTAAACACGGATGTAATAAACAAAAGACGAGGTGTTGAACACCACATTGACATATCACCATAAAACGTTGTTGCAGCTAACGTGTTAGCAAACAGTTGGTTATTTTATATATTTGTATGCTCAGCAGATAGGAGAATTATTATCATTCATTTGACTGATGAATGTAAGTCTGATATTCACTCTCGTTTTAGCTCTGTTTTGGTCCTCACCAGCTGCTGAGGGAAATATCTGGCTCTTTTGCTAGTTGCTATTATATGCTGGACATGTAGTGCGACATGAAGAGATTTATCAGAGATGTTTCTTTGAAAACAGCTGACTGCTGCTCCAAACAAGGTTGATGAGGCTGAACCATAACAGTAAAGTTGTGGTCAAAAAACCAAAACAATGACCTGATATTAAAACTCGTGACTAGTGTTGGGGGGAACTGCAGTAATTCTCTGTGGGTTTGTGACTACAAGCAACCCCTTTCACACGACACATAGTCATGCGATCCATTATTAATATAAAACTCTTGATTAGAGCAGCATTAAACTGTGATAATTCAAACTCTGCTTTAGAGAGGAGAAACTTTAAAGCACAAACTAAACGCCTGGAAGCGTTTGTGCCTTCACACCTTTTTCAAGCTGTCAGACGCCACTAATTACGTCATCTGCAGACTTTGACTCATGATTTTTCCTCACCTTATGCACACTTCACATTTGCATAGTGAGTAATATATTTGAATATCTATACTGTACACGAGTAAAGTGGCTATACATCAGCCCCTGTAAGGTCCACCACAAGCACAAAAGTTATGTCAATGCAACGTTACACTCTGTTTCAGAATCACTGTCACCTCAGTAATGGTTTTATGTCGAATGTTCTGGGACATTTTCCTATTTCTCCCAATATTTGCATTTTTTCAATTGCTGAAAGGTAGAATGTAAAACTACAAATGGTTCTTTACAGCAAAGAACAAAACAAACGAATAGTCGATTTGCTCTAAAACATCTGAAAATATACCAATAACTTATTGAGATTCACACTGAATCAGACGAAGAAGAGAAGGGATTCACATTTCTAGCTGATATCACCACCGTCGAGCCTCACAGAGTCTGCAGGGCAATGGGCACAAAGCAGATTATTTTAAAGATGCAGAACTGTGCATAATGTATAACTAAGCTCACTGCACTGAAAAGCTGAGGAGCTGAGAGGACTGCCTCGCTCACTCTCTCACTCTCATTTTATTTGCACCATATTAAATCTCTAAATTATGCAAATGCTTGCATGCTCATATGTGCATGCGTAGACACGCTGACAAAGGCACTCTTCTACGCATGTGCGCCAAGTCAGCAAAGTCACCGAGACTTGAAAGACAGAGGCAAAGATGTGTTATTTAGTTTTCCAATGAATTTATTTATGGGAGGGTTGTTTTGATGGAGTTTGGGTTTCGCCTCTCACGGGTTGATGTGCTTTTGATGGCGCAGGGCGACATTCTGGGGTATTTACATTTTGCTGGTGTGTGAAGAAGAGGTGAAGAGAGGAAAGAAAGTAGAGGTGAAGAGGAGAGGACAGAGGGGAAAGGAGAGACAAGCCGAGAGACAAAGAGAGGAGAGGAGGAGGAAGAAGGAAAGTGAAAAAAACAGAAGAGAGGATGGGAGGAGGAGAATACATGAAGAAGCTAAGAGATCAGCTGAGAGAGAAGGAGGGGACATCAGAGAGAGGACAGCTGTTGTTAGACAAACTATTTCACTTATGCAGATTAGCTTAGCATAAATACTGGAGGCTGGGGGAAACAGCTAGCAAAGATGGCTCTGTTTGAAGTTCAAAAATAAGCCTACCGGCCAGTGATTAAAGGAATAGTTTGACGATTTGGGAAATACACTTATTCATTTTCTTACTGAGTGCTCGGTGAGAAGATCGATACCACTCTCATGTCTGTCACTCTTAGCCTAGCATAACTTCTGGAGGCAGGGGGCAACTAGCTAGCCTGGCTCTGTCCAAAGTGCAAAAACTACCAACACCTCTAAAGCTATAGTTTGACATTTTGGGAAAAAAGCTTATTGGCTTATCAGCCATTCTCATGCCTGTGTGTTAAATTCAGAGCCGGAGCCAGGAGGTGATTAGCTTAGCTTAGCATAGACGGAGGAAGCAGGAGGAATTAGTTAATTAACATGTTGTATCTCACACAGACACTCTGTGATTTTAGGGTAAGGAATAACGAACTGTCTGTGCTGTCCTTCTGTGTATCGAATCTGGCTACGATGCAGGTAACATACATACATAACATACATGATACATGTACAGTTACTTCAGACAGAGACTTCTCACCTCTTTCCAGTCTTTATGCTAAGCTAAACATTAACACGTACTGACTCCAGGTATGTACTTAACGCCCAGACATTAAATTCACATCAATAATCTAAATCTTGGAAAGAATTTTACCAAAATGTTGAACTGTTGCTTTCAATAAGAAGTTGCTCCTTGGCCACAATGTTCCTACATTTTATTAAGTAATTAAGTTTTAATTTAAATGTATTTTCTGTGAATGAATTCACCCTGCCTTGACCCTAATATTTTCATTATTATGGGTTTGAAATGCAGTTGCAGAGGCGTTTTCATCATGCTATTCAAATACAAAGTATCATTATACAAAGCTGAAAATGCTGAATCCTTGACATCTTGCATCAGCACAAAGTACCAGCTATTAACCTTCAGTGTAAACATTGGTATCAGCCCTCGAAAACCCATAGGTGGAAAAGAGAGAAGAACCAAAGAGGGAGAGAGAAAAAAGACGGGGAATAAAAGAGGTGAAAGAGAAAGAAATGAAGAGACAAAAGGACGGGTAGGAATAAGGAGAAATGACGACGTGAAAAGAGGAGAGAAAAGAAGGAGAAGGCGAGAAGACGAGCAGTTGTTGAGGAGCAATATCAGGCATGGATGCTTTTTAAGACAGCGAGACTGCACCAATCAGAGCGTTGCAACAAATAAAAATTGCCCATTCAGTACACACACACAGTCCTTTATATCATTGCAGTATGAATATCAATGCCTCTGTCAACCTCTGGGTTTAAGCTGGGCTTTATGTGGAACAGATCTGTTGTTTGTGTTGTCTATACTCCATTTGTTGTTGCATTAGATATAAATCTCTGTGCAGATTTGCCCTTGTATTGCATCTTCGCGGTAATACAACGTTACCACCGTGTCTCAAAGTTCTGATCTCATGCTTTGTTTGGACTGAAACGCACTCTAAATCCCTGTCTTTTTCCCCAGCTGGTGTCTGCAAAGTTCACAGCTCCTGAGGATGAGCAATTTGTTTCTCTTGGTGTTATAAAAGTCTCTGACCACAGTTGTTCTTTCTACTTAGGTTTTTCAATAAGAGCCACGGGGGGCTCTGTTTGTTTCTTCATTTGTTTGTGTGCAACACTGTTTACTGTGTGCTGTGTTTAGTGGTGTTAAAGATCTTTCAGACGTGCTGATTCTATTCAGGTATACCACCACTAATTCTTCTGCCTTAGCACCTAAGGGATAGGTTTAGATTTATCTTACTGTTAGTACAATATTCACATGCTGTATGGACATTGAAAGGAGTTATTGGTCTAGTGCAACTGCTCTGTAAAATGTTTGTTTCAGACCAAAAGTACAAGAGCGAATAGTTAGTGCGAGGTAGAAAGCAAAAGTAGGAGTAGTACATAATCCAACAACGCAGCTAAATTGTATGCTACAGGCTACATCAGAATGTAAACAATCACAACTTTATTTTTCTAACCTGGTATCCGTGCCCTTTTGGGATCAGAGAGTAACAACATTTTCACCACCATTTTCTCTTCGTGGTAGGGATCATGGAGGTCAAGGTTTGGTTAAATTTTGAATCAGCCCAGTTCTCACAGATACGACTGCCACACGTGCCTGAGAGAAATACTGGTCTCGCTCTGCACAGTGTCAAACAGTTCTCGTACCCTGCAAATATATGTTCTAGCCTTTCGATGGAAGCTAATATGAGGCTTCAGCCGTCTGAGTTAGCCAAATCAAGTAGCTAACAGTCCTGGTGTCACGTAAATGGTGTTTACTGCTGTCGTGTCCCAGCAGCACACCTACATGTGACAACCAGGATAAATCCAAAGCAAGGAAACGCAGAAGATGCTCATTTAAAACACCTGTGCACTTGTTTTCGAGCTTTAGTGCAGTGAATATTAAATCTCATATCTTCTTTATACGTTTATATTCCAGTGGTGCTTTTCTGCAGTGAAGCGATTAGTCAATTATACGATTGACTTAAATCAACAACATTTTTTGATGATTGTTTAACCGTTAAAGTTCAAGCAAAACTACCAAAACATTTGATTGTAGCTTCTCGTTCGTGAGGATTTGTTATTTTGTCTGGTTTTATATTAATTGAACACCTTTGACCTCTCAGACAAGACAAACAATCAACTTGAAGACGTCAACTTTAGAGCTGTAACTGAAAATTAAGCAACTATGTTGATAATCAATTTTTGTCGTTTTTCAGACAAAACATTTCAAACACTCTTGTTCCAGATTGTTGTATTATGTATTATTATATTGTATTATGTGACAGTTAACTGTTAGTTGGACAACACAAGCTATTTAAAGACATCATCCTGGACTTTAGATGTTTGTAACGGGCAATTTTTACTGTTTTCTGACATTTTTTAGACCAAACGATTTATCAATTAAATGAAAAAATCACTGGCAGAATAATCGATAATGATAATATAACTTTGGGCTTTTTAGTGAAAGCCATTTTCTCTATTTTCTCACCTTTTATACACTAAATGAATAATCAATTGATAAAAAAAAACTTACATATTAAAGGATAATGAAAATAATAATTAGTTTCAGCTCTGCTTCATTTCTTCATGAAACCTCAAGGTGCTCTCCCTCTCCTTGTCTTTCCTCTCAGTTTGTTGTTATGTATTCTGCCTCTTTTCTTTCTCGTCTGTCTCTTTGTCTCTGCCTTTGTTTGTTTCCCTTCCCCTCTCTAATAGATATTGTATCTGTATGTGTTGCAGGATCACTCTGAATGGGATGAAGGTGTCCAGGCCAGACGTTCGCATCGGCCGCTACAGAATGATTAAACATGAGAGAGACAAACACAACGAGCCCAACCCACAGAGGTACTGCATCATTGTCCAAACTCGTTCCCCGGCTTTACATTCAGATCGATCGCGCTGCTTTTGTCTCATCGCTACGCAGTTCAGATGTTTCTTTACAACTTTTTCATCTCTATCTGAGAGAATTATGATCATGTGGCTCTGCAAAGGGCACGCTATCAATAACATGTCCTTATAATTAGTGTTAGCTACAGAGCTGTACACTGAAACATGAGCAACACAGGCGGCATAAGGCCAGCAGTGAGAGGTAATATCAGTTTATCACGATTCCTCTCTCCTTTGCCGTCCACATTATCTGCTTTCATTCTGTCCAGTTCCGCTGGAATTACATGTTAAAGATATTTTAACCTTTAACCAGTGATGGTTAAATGAGAAGTCTTGCCATTTCTTTTTAGCAATTTCTCCTTTCACACTCACATTCACACCGAAGAGCTGTTTTATTCTATTCATCCACTTTGTAGAGGAAGCAACATGTTGACAGCCTGAGTCTTGAGGTTTTGGGGGGTAGATGTTACTAGCTGAGAGAAATCTGGGTTTACAAGCGATAACTGGAATGTTTCATTTAATAATAACTCACTGTGAAAGAGGTAATGAGGGTGATTTCTCCTTATTGTACTTGAGGGCAGTCAGTCCTAATGCTGAGGGATGAAAGAACAGTATATACAGTGCATCCGGAAAGTATTCACGGCGCTTCACTTTTTCCACATTTTGTTATGTTACACCCTTATTCCAAAATGGATTAAATTATTTTTTTTCCTCAAAATTCTACACACAACACCCCATAATGACAATGTGAAAAAAGTTTTTTTGAAATTTTTGCAAATTTATTAAAAATAAAAAACTAAGAAATCACATGTACATAAGTATTCACAGCCTTTGCCATGAAGCTCAAAATTGAGCTCAGGTGCATCCTGTTTCCACTGATCATCCTTGAGATGTTTCTGCAGCTTAATTGGAGTCCACCTGTGGTAAATTCAGTTGATTGGACATGATTTGGAAAGGCACACACCTGTCTATATAAGGTCCCACAGTTGACAGTGCATGTCAGAGCACAAACCAAGCATGAAGTCAAAGGAATTGTCTGTAGACCTCCGAGACAGGATTGTCTCGAGGCACAAATCTGGGGAAGGTTACAGAAAAATTTCTGCTGCTTTGAAGGTCCCAATGAGCACAGTGGCCTCCATCATCCGTAAGTGGAAGAAGTTCGGAACCACCAGGACTCTTCCTAGAGCTGGCCGGCCATCTAAACTGAGTAATCGGGGGAGAAGGGCCTTAGTCAGGGAGGTGACCAAGAACCCGATGGTCACTCTGTCAGAGCTCCAGAGTTCCTCTGTGGAGAGAGGAGAACCTTCCAGAAGGACAACCATCTCTGCAGCAATCCACCAATCAGGCCTGTATGGTAGAGTGGCCAGACGGAAGCCACTCCTTAGTAAAAGGCACATAGCAGCCCGCCTGGAGTTTGCCAAAAGGCACCTGAAGGACTCTCAGACCATGAGAAACAAAATTCTCTGGTCTGATGAGACAAAAATTGAACTCTTTGGTGTGAATGCCAGGCGTCACGTTTGGAGGAAACCAGGCACCGCTCATCACCAGGCCAATACCATCCCTACAGTGAAGCATGGTGGTGGCAGCATCATGCTGTGGGGATGTTTTTCAGCGGCAGGAACTGGGAGACTAGTCAGGATAGAGGGAAAGATGAATGCAGCAAAGTACAGAGACATCCTGGATGAAAACCTGCTCCAGAGCGCTCTTGACCTCAGACTGGGGCGACGGTTTATCTTTCAGCAGGACAACGACCCTAAGCACACAGCCAAGATATCAAAGGAGTGGCTTCAGGACAACTCTGTGAATGTCCTTGAGTGGCCCAGCCAGAGCCCAGACTTGAATCCGATTGAACATCTCTGGAGAGATCTGAAAATGGCTGTGCACCGACGCTTCCCATCCAACCTGATGGAGCTTGAGAGGTGCTGCAAAGAGGAATGGGTGAAACTGCCCAAAGATAGGTGTGCCAAGCTTGTGGCATCATATTCAAAAAGACTTGAGGCTGTAATTGCTGCCAAAGGTGCATCAACAAAGTATTGAGCAAAGGCTGTGAATACTTATGTACATGTGATTTCTCAGGTTTTTTATTTTTAATAAATTTGCAAAAATCTCAAAAAAACTTTTTTCACGTTGTCATTATGGGGTGTTGTGTGTAGAATTTTGAGGAAAAAAATGAATTTAATCCATTTTGGTATAAGGCTGCAACATAACAAAATGTGGAAAAAGTGAAGCGCTGTGAATACTTTCCGGATGCACTGTACTTAACTTTGTCATTTCACTTTTTAAAGTAACATAACACCCCCTGGAATTCTTGTTTTTGCTGACCTCCAGTGGTTTAACTTCTCATATTACTGCAGTGATGTACAGGTGTACTCCGGGACCCTGTGACATCACTCTCGGGTACAACAAAGCTCATTTTCTGACCACCACCCAACCACAACCATCAGTGGCGCTGGGTGCAGTCAGAAAGTGTTGCTTAGGTCAGTTAAATTGACCAACAATCTCTTTTTCTGTTCGCATCTCTCCAGTCACACTTTATCGTGAACAGGATACATGAAAGATGCATCACAAGTCTCTAAGGTTATACATTATTTAGATTTTTCATAATTTATTTATTCAGTTAACTGTTTAATATTTTCTCTAAATTTGAGTTCCTATGTGTAATTTTCTTCTCCACACTGCCAGGAATTTCAACATTTGGTGGAGAAATACTGAATCCTTTGTGTATTTAATATTTGTTTACATATATTGAGTCAGAAATACTGGAATATCCACCATGTGTAAGTTTTGAACAATGTTAACGCCTCACGTTGCTAAAACCCCCAAAATTACTGAGGGCCTCAGTGTCTTCAATGGTAGCGACAGCCTTAGATATAAATCTAACTACAAAAACAACGTCTACTATCACTGCTGCTGCTATTTATATAACCAAGACAAAGAAAAAACGGGAGCATAAAGCCGGAAAAAGAGCAGTAAAACTGGTGTTACAGTAAGTGAGATATTTTTTATGTTTGGGGAGTTACAGACCATGTTTCCTATAACTGTTGGAGCATTTCACTCATAACAGGGTGTTTAAATTTTAATGCAGGACGCCCCTTAAATGCATGAAGATATGTTAAATAAATGAAATACATGCATTTCAAAGTATTTATTCAAATTCAGTTCCTGCTAATGTGCAAGTCATCTTCGTCATTAGATGTGGGCTCACAGATGAAGATCGGGATTCATGTATGAAAGTATCAGATGACTGATATAAATACAAATAATGCTCTGAAGGCCGTGGCTTGGCCTTTCTGGTCACTGCAAGATTGGAAGATTTTAAAATGCCAAGGACAAAACATTTTCAATAAACCAAAAATTGCTTTTCAGAGATACAGCCCAGGGGCTTAAATTGCTCTTTTGGCTACACCCATTTAAATTGCTTTTCTGACAAATGTGTAAAAATGCTTCCCGTATAAATGTGTTATTTTATGGTTTGATGAATGAGACCCAATATGCAGAGATGAGCCCTTCTAGACACATTAATCACCAGGAGTGTAGCACCTCACATTAAGCTGCTTAAACGTGGATTATCACTGTTTATTCTCCTCTAAGAGCCCCTGTTTTCATGCGTGGATAGGCCGGCCAACGATGCCTCTCAACACAAAAATCGATAGCTGCTGCAGCTTGGGCAGAATGAAGATATAGCGAACTCTGCTCTCTCCTCTAATATTGCTCATGTGACATTATTATATCACAGCAGTTTTGACAGGACCACGTCAGGGTTCACAGTTGAGGCCTAGTGTAGTTGAGGCTCTTAAATTGGTTTATAAGAAGATTAGAAATGCAATGTTTGATTCACTGATACATAATATGTAGTATGTTTTAAAATATATGAGTCTACACTTGACAAGAATTTCTATTTTGCAAAACTGATTTTGGAAACCTCCAGAATTTTCTTGCTAACTTTACACTTTGTTAACGTTACACTTGTGAAGATTTGGTTTAAATTGTCGCTGAATCATTGAATTAAAAAAGAAATCCCTGCAGCTCCGCACACTCAGTACTTTTTGAATCCCCCATCTCAATTTTCAAAAGCAACCAAATCGTCCTTAATGGCTTTACATGATTGTGTTTATCGCTCTACATCTCATTCACCTGCCTGTGAACCCTTGTAGAGGCACATTCATTCAGTACGATACTTCTGACTGCTCATAACTAAAAGGATAGTGTAGTAAATGACCGCCTTGACACTTAAAATGCATTGTTCAGCTGTGCATGTATGATTTAAAGAGTTTGATCTCAACATTTTATATTTCTGAGCTTTTTAATGGATATTGGATATTGCAAGAAGCAGCCAGCGACTTATTTATCTGAAAAGATGATATTTAGTTTCTAAGAAGCTTGAACAGAGAAAATGTTGCTCACATCCTGGCCTTACATTCATACCTTTTTCTATTGACTGTCTTTTGATGTGATCACATATAGTGTGCTCTTCTCCGTGCTAACAGTTAAAGATAAAATCCACCCCCTCGCACAGGTGTGGGAGGAATGAAAATTAAAAGTGGAGCCTGTGACATCAACTGAAAAGAAATTACAGTTTGTGGAAAAAAAAAAAGAAGATGCAAAATGAGCTTGAAGAGAAAAAACCTTGCTCAGCTCCTGGTGTTACATTTATAAATCTTTAATTGACCTTTCAATAACCTATCAATTTGATATTCGTCCTTATTTGGTCAAAATGTACCTGTAGTGCACCCTTCTCCATGGTAACCAATAAAGATAAAATCCACCTCTTATACAGGTCTGGGAGCAAGACAAATTAGCCAAAAGTGGAACCTGCGACATCAACTGAAAACAAATTAAAGATTGTTTTTTGACCTGCAGCAAGCTCCTGCTCCTGACGTCAGACATCCATCTAGAAGAGGATTAACTTTAAAACTAACAATCTATACTGTAAAGTGGCAGCAATAACTTAAATGTGAAGATGTCTAAAATAACCGAGCCTGCATAACATGTCATCCATCATTGTTTCATGTGTGTGTGTGTCAGAGAGAGAGAAAGATTCAACGATACCTCAGTAATTGCCTGCTGAAATGACACCAATAGAGATGGGAGCCGGCTAGGTCAGACTAGTCTAGTTGCCTTCATCAAAATCAATAAATCAGCCACTAGACTGAAAGTGCGTGTGTGTGTGTGTGTGTCACTGCTTGATACTCAATTCCAGTTTTCCTTCTCCTCACGCTCGTCGCTCTGCCCTCTCTCTCTGGTCCGCGGATAAGACAATAAGAGGTGACACCAACGGGGACGCTGTTTATTTGGGGCCGATACATTATTCATAACTGTAGCGAGGGGGCAGAAAATAGCGGCCCATTAGTCGGCACAAACTTCATTTCTTACAGCCCTTCTGGACACTTGTTATAATGTCTCGGAAATTTCGGCTTAAAGGATCTTTTGAAAAGAAGTGGGACTTGGACTTAGATAACGTATGGCGCCTCAGAATAATCAGGAGGTTGTGAAAGGAGGAAAGGCCACCTCATGGCAGTATTCAGGCAGTGTGGGTGGAGGGCAGAGAAGTGCATACTACATACTAACATGCTCACAATGACAACGCTAACATGCTGATGTTTAGCAGGTGTAATGTTTACCATGTTCACCATCGTAGTTTAGCATGTTAGCATAGTCATTTTTGCTAATTAGCACTTAACACAAAGTACAGCTGAGGCTGATGGTGATGGTGATGAGTGTCATTAGTTTTGCAGATAATTGGTCAAACTACTGGACAAATTTAAAGTTTGGCCTGATGAAGACGGTAGAGGGGATCTCAGAAGTGATTAAAATTCATCCTGATGGGGACATGGTTGTCTGTACCAGATTTCATGACAGTCCATCCAGTAGTTCATCCAAAAACATTTCAGAGAGAGAGTGTTTAGATCTCGTCCAACACTTTTTTGAGTTTTTATAGAATTCACAGATTGTAGCTGAGTTGAGTTGGATTTCCAATTAGAAAAATGTCTTTAAGCACTTCCTTTTCCCAGAGGAACTCCGGATCTGTGTTTTGCCAAGATCATACTGTCACACTTATTTTGCCTTTGGAGATGATCACTGTGACAAATCAGGTGATCATGGAGTCATGTCTTTTTGCCATGACTTGCCAAGAGACATGGCTACAAGTTGGACCTTGACCTAAATTACCGTTTATGACTTTCACAACACTTTAAGTAACCAGTGAGGAGCGAGGGACAGACTTCACTGTTCCACCTTACAGTACTGACAAAAAATGTTTACATATAATCATCAGTTTTATGAATGAAAGTAAACCATAAATCATTCACTGTCACACTCACATCTACAACAACAACCTACAACGTCAATTTGTATTTTCAAAATACCTTAATAAAACCAGTTTTACCTCTCAGGCTGTGCACACAGAGATCTGTCACTCAATTACACAGATAAACTGAGCTTCTGTTTCCGCTCTTTGTCTTCAGCTGCAGGGTTGTCTTTCTGTTTAGATTCAGATTAATGATTGAACCTTTTGGGAGAGTTTATCTGGAGTACCTGCGTAATGTCCGGCGTTTACCAAGGGAAGCATTGTCTCGGCTGTTTGATGAATGTTTATCTCCTCTGCATTCACACACACACACACATTCACTCAAACATGCACACACACTTGCACAGGAGTCCATTCTCTCAGCCCTTTCGGGGATGCTGGTTAGGCATAGCAATGAGATATTGGGCCAGCGGAAGTGAGAAAGAGGCACATTCATCACCAGCCGCGAGTATCAGTTTGCATACACACACACACACACACACACACACACACACACTTTGTCTAGCAAACGGCGCTTCATGCATTGCAAATGAATTAGTCGCTGAGTAACATTGCAGATACTGGGTTTGTGAGGTGTTTGTGTGTGTGTGTTTAGGTTGTTACGTGTGTTTACCTTGAACATGACTGTACGTTAACCGTCTTATTTAGAATCACTTTAAGGAATAGTTTGGGGCATTTGGGGAAATATTCACTTTCTCTCCAGAGAGTTAGATGAGAAGATTGATACCGTTCGCAGGTCTGTACGGTAAATAATGAAGCTACCATGAGCAGCTGCTTAGCTTAGCTTAGCATAAAGAATGGAAACGGTGGGGGGGGGGGCGCTGACCTGGCTCTGTCCACCAGTAACAAAACCCGCCGACCAGCTCCGCTAACTCTCCCTAATTAACACGTTCTATGTCATTTGTCTACAAAAACAACAATTCGCTGTTTTTTTACGAGTGGTTACATGTTGGATTATTCATTTGTTTCTCAGCAGAGACTCCAGGTTATTACTGGCCATGTTAAGAAATAGTCCTGTACGACTTGCAAGCTGAGGGTCCACTGCCTACGACTAGCCTTGCAACAAGTAGTCTTTAACATGATTAAACAAAAGCGGGGGGAAAAAAAGGGCAGATTGTCTTACCTTTGGACAGAGCCAGGCTAGCTGTTTACCCCTGTTTCCAGTTTTGTGTTAAGTTGAGCTAACCATCTGCTCATGGGAGCATCATATTTAGCATTCAGTTATGAGAATGGTATCTATCTCCTTAAATGAGGTAAGAAAGCGAATTTTCCCAAAATGCTGAATTATTCCTTTGAGACATTTTTCTACAAAGGGTCAAGTGGGCCAGCTCAAAATATATGACACCAGAACAAAATAACCCTCAGTAGCTGGCATAACGAGCTATTGTTGAGATCCTAAACCAGAAATGTTTTCCTGTGAGACCCTCAGCAGAATTAAAATAGAGCTTTACTTAGCCCAGTTAAGACTCAGCCTGGAAATCAGGCTAATGAATATGCAAGGGGGACTGTCTTTGTCTCGCCCTCTAACTCTCTCAAATAAAAGTAAGCTAAGTGAGACGAATAAATAGGTTTGAAATGAGGCACGCAGAAGCCTACAGATTAAGCGTACATGCATCTGATGTTCTCTGTATGTATGTAGGGATTAGTTTATTGCTTTTAATCTTCGCTGTTTGATAGATTCATCCAAAGATTTCTCCCAGTTCTCATTCACTTAATTTCTAATATCAGTATATCTTGCTCCCTCCATCTGTCACTCTCTTCCTCAGATATATATTTATCTCTCTGCCCATCTATCTTCCATTTTTCTCCCGCCAGCTTTTTTCTCCTCTCCTCTCCTTCCTTGCACACTTTCTTTTAAACTAATTTCCCTTGCTTTTAGATAGAAGTGCCAATCCTTGGTAGAAGTCAGAGAACACGTAATTCTATTTATATCTTATTGCGTTATATTGTTCAAGGGAAAGATGCTTGACAACATTTTTCCTGCTTCCATTCATGCCAATGAAGCTCTTTTTGATTTGATTTGAGAGAGACAGAAAGGAGAAAGCGATGCAGAGAGGGGAACGAGATCTTCTCTAGTCAGTTCTGACAAGGCTCTGTAGACTCAGTGGTCCATGTCGGACTGAAGTGTCAACTCCAGTTGTACGTCCAAGCATATCATTAAGAAGACGTCTTTTGTTGGAGTCCGTCACCGCTGTCTTTTGAAAAGTGAATGCGCACGTCTGGGTGTTTGCACACATCAGCTCTTTCTCTGTTCTCAGACAGGGAAAAAAAAGGCTTTTTTTAAGACAAGAGTGTTGTAAACATTGTGTTAGACACTCGCACACCGTGGCCTCATTTCCATCCTGACTGGCTGCAAAAACAGATACTACTACGAGGGTGACAGTAGAGTTTGTGGTTTTAATGCCAGAGGTTGCACCACAGACTGAAGTGAAGCGCAGCAGTAGCTCTGTGTAACTGTCTGACACACTGTGAATTATTTTCCCATCTTTAATACTAAAACCAGAGCAGATTCTGATGTAACTGTTGAATCACAGCCAATGGGGAAGGAGATTCCAGCATAATTCAAACGAACCGAGGCGGATGTGATGGATAATACCGTTGGCCGAGTCGCAGTGTGATGCAACAGCACCACCTGTTGGGCAAGATCTACACAGACGTGTGCTTCCTTTTAAGCAGTCCAACAGAACCGTTTCTTCTCTCTGCTTTCAGGTTATCGAAACAATTGTGCAATTACCTTATAGGGGGGTCTGTGGTTTTAAATGTGGATTTTGATATTAGCATTCATTCTGTAAATAGAGTTTTGGGTTTTGGGTTTGACGGTTATAAGTACAGCACTTAAATAATTCTACAATTATGTAATGACTTTTTCCATCCCTTATTACTTCCAATATTGTATTCACGTGATTTTGATTTCCTGATTTCCTGATTTCCCGATTGCTTCCTGCGTTGATTTAATCTCAAGTTTTGAGACGTGTTGTGTTTGTCTTCATACGAGAGAGTATCTTATGTATTTGGACTTCGGGATCTACGATTGTGAAGTCTGTTTCCATTGAAGGTCTGGCCATATTGTTTTTAATCAAATTTTCTTCACTGTCTCCCCATCTCCCTCCCACCTCTCTCTCTCTCTCTCTCTCTCTCTCTCTCTCTCTCTCTCTCTCTCTGTCTCTCTTTGTCTTTCACCCTCCAGATTTAATAAAATACAGAACACGAAGAACACGATGAAGAAGGACGGCATCAGCTCTCTGACCTACAGAGTGGTTCAGGTCAAGAGGTACCCTCTGTATACAAACATCTCCGTGGAGATCGGCAAACCACCGCCCCGGCCTTTTAAGGGCTAGAGAGAGACCGAGAGGAAGATGAGGGGAGTCGACGCACATTTACTGGAGGGAAAAAGACGAGAAGAAGAGAGCTTATAGGACAGAAATAAGGATAACACATATCTGGACAGATTCTGGACTGAAAGAGAGAGGAACAAGTCACAAGCACATCATGGTCTCGTTCTCCCTCTTTACCCCCTCTCTTTCTCTGTGTTTTTTATTTCAGCTTGCCATTTCTGTAACCAGGACTCAGGCTCTTTCCTCCTTCAACTTTTTCAAGCAGCCAATGGCTTACACCTCCTACCCTTACCATTCAGTGACTTCAGAATTAAAGAGTGTGGACCAAAGCTCGAATATCAGTGGCTGACCAAAGGTTGGCGTCAAATGTGGAAGCTGAAACTTAAACAATCTTTTGTATACTGGAGAAGGCATCCAAAGGCATATGGACAGAGGATATTGACAGGAACTATTGTTGGGAGATTAGAGATGACACAATAACATCATTTGAAAGTTTGGAGAAAGTTTTCATGGCCTGTTCTGAAATACTGGACAGCATCGAGCGGGATTTCTTGGAATATTTGACCAGGATCATAAAAACAAAAGGAAGAATAAAATGGGCTTTTTAAGTGGATACAAAGACAAGAGGAAGACAGATACAAGCATTTACAGAGATGGTTAAGACAATGGGGATTTCCATTCGAGGGCAAACTGTAACTGATGCAGTGACGGTCTATGGAATTATATCTGATGGACTGCATATCAAAGAAATCAGATGACTGTTATCTTGACAAATGATGCTAATAGACGATTTAATATTGACGTTTTTTTGTCAGGGAGTCACCTGTTTGGATCTAATTACTCAATCAAATCCTCCGGTATCAATTAATGAATGTGTATTGTGCCTGCATCTACAGCAGAAGACTCAAAAACAGTGCCGGGACACGCTGACAGAAACATGTTCGTCAGCAGCATCAAACTCCTGAGAACTCTCTTTTTGTTCTCTTCTTTTTTATATATATAAACTAAAACTTTGGAAACCGAAAAACGGACTCACGTGGAGTGACGCAGAAGTTTTGCCAGTAAAGTTGAAGATATGAAAGGTTTTCTCCTGTGCTGCATGCAGCGTGAAGGAACTACCTTGGGAACGCATTTGAAATCAAATCGAGGAATTGGAGACAACAAGGCAGATATATACTGACAGCTCAGTCATGATTGTAACCCCATGTGACACATATTGGAGATTAGGTTGTTTTTTTTCACTCCACTTGAAGAAAGATGGAGGTTTATTTTGGTGATCTGGGCTTTAAAGGTACATTTTTGTCTCTACAAGATGCAAATGGCTTGAAGGTACATTAATATTCCTTAAGATACCGATTTGAAGTAGAAATGTGCATTTTCATTATAAAATTGGACATTTACCATATTTTCTGAACATATATGGGGCACAAGGGGGTTAAACATCAGAAATGAGCTGTCAGGATGTTTTACGGGGAAAAAGCGTCGATACAAAAGCTGTTGTAACTTTTACACTGGCTCCACAGACAAGGCAAGGTGACAAGTAATGAATTTTGGAGGTCATTCTTTAGCCTACAATGTAACCTGGAAGTCATATTTTATTCGTCACAATTCATTAAAACTCAATTGATACTGTTACTATGCCACTTTCTCCTCTCTGCTATCTTTTTCTTTCAATCTTTGAGAAAAAGATTACATCATATCCTGAGAGAGGAAATTATAAGGTGATCGTCTTCAGTTCGTGGAAATTGTGAATTTTAAGGCAGTAATGAGAAGTTGTGGTTTGAGCGGTTTGACTGACATCTCTATTGCTGCTTCAGATTTTATCGTCATCAACTGTCAGTCCTGTGTTGGAATCTATTTAACACACTTTAAGATTTCATAAATGATGTGAATCAAACAGTCAGAGTTACATTTTTTTTACTGAAACACTTTTTTTGTCTCATGAGTTTCATAACTTTTCCCGTGTGAAAAAGGAACAAATCAGTGTATTGGAGCCTTTGACTGTTTTATGCTTTGATACGTCACTCTTCTTCCTTGGTTTTATTTTTCCTCTACTGTCTCTACTGTTGATGCTGTTACTGTTGACGCCTAAACACCAAACTGATGCCTTCAGAAGTTATCTACACTAAGGGGCAAGGAAGGTTATTTTTCATTTAAAGGTCATTTTTGGGTGCAAAATCAATCGATGAAGGTGTGTGTGTATTACCCACAGAAAGATGTTTCAGTTAAAAAAAAAGAAACATTTTCAAGATTATGAAAAACCTGTACGAAATGTTTCCACCTATCTTTGACATTTTAAATGTTAAGCCGTTTGGATTTTGTATCATTCGGAGCGATTTGGGGCTTTTATTTTGGTGAAAATTGCGTATTCTTGGCCTCCTCTTGGGTCAGCCTTGAGGCAAGAAATGTTCCCATCTGTTTGGCTCTCTGTCATCTTTGCCTCAAGCCTGTTGGAAGGTATGATTGCTCCTCTTTTCAACACACACACACACACACACACACACACACACACACACATGCATTCACACTGTCTTCCTTTTCTTCTTTGCATTATCTCCCCTTTCATTGCCTTTTCTTTCTTACGCTGCCAGTCCAGGCTGTGTGTGTCAATGGTACTCTGTTGTGCTTTGTGGTGGGCCCACTTCAGGCACAGCTGTGTCTCACAAGAGTGCTTCTTCTTTCAATAGATATCGACAGAGCCTCTCTTTGTGTCTCTGAATGTGTGCCATTTACTGTATCTTTATTTTTTTTTATCCTCTCCCTCTCAGTACACATCCCCATTTGTGAATCCTTCTGTCTCCCCCCCTTTTCTCATTTTCTCCCCCACTTTATCTGACTCTCCTTTTCCTTTTCACCCTCCCTCTTTTCTGTATTTTGACACTTCAGAGTGCAGAACTCTCCTGGTGAGTTTCAGTGGGCAGACTTCATATGGAGAGGCAAATACAATCCCCTCTCTGCACTGTTTACTGCTTACCCTGTGCAATATTACAGAGTTGTTCACATCTAGCCCATAACCTGCTTTAAAGTCATTGTTTTCAAGTGGGATATGAGGTGCTAACATTATTTCTAAGGGTTGGTTTCAGGTCAGTTTGTAATGCAGTCATTTTCCAAATAGACCTCTTTATCTTTTGCCTGTCAGTCTGAAATCCTTATAGTCAGTGCACAACAGACAAAATGACAGCTATTGCTTTGATTTGTCCCGTTCTTACAGTATTAAAGGGACTCCAGCGATTTAGTGTTTTACTTCCATAAAGTTGGGGGACTTTTGAGAGACAGAAAAAAAGGGAATGGTTCAAATTCAAATGGTAGAGGCCGAGATGTCCTGACTTTTAATCTATAGTATGTGTCAAGATCCAAAAGCAGTGTGGATCTTACATTTCCCATAATGCACCTGGATAGTGTCTTTCATAGTTGCAAAGTTGGATGAGCTATTTTTGGCGCCCCTGATTGCCGAAGTAAAAGTCTCATTCATTTTCCCCATAAACAATGTCAAGCCTCTGTACAATGTTGTTGGAGAAGCTAACTACAACCCCCAAGGTGCATTTCAGCAGGAAACATCCAATCACAGAACTTAAAATTCTGTTTTATGCACCGCTAACAGCGGGCAGAAGCTACAAAGAAAACTGATTTTATAATTTACAATAGATTCACTTTTGATTTCTGGATCAATTATGGATACATTTGCCAACTATGACACAGCATTTTGAATTTGCTACAGCTCTGACTGGCTTCTTCTCCATAGCAACGGCAGCTGAGGCTCATGGGTATTGTGGTGTTTAGAGCCGTCTGCCAAACTGACGGACAGAACATTATTTTTGAAGTTGGAATAATTCTGCAGGAGCATGACATTATCAAGGAGAGTCCCGTGTTTCTATGTTAAGTAACACTGAGGATGTTGTTTAAAGAAAAGTTTTATATGTGAATACAGAATTGGGAAAAACACAACCAGCGGCTCCTTCCACTTCAGACCCTCCCTTTCTTCTAAATGACTACTTTCAATCCCCACACCTCCAGTTTAGAAGGCAGACTTTCTGTTTAAAATTTGAGGTCTTGAGCCCAAGCTGTTTAAAACCTCCCTCCAGAGCCACAGACGACGTCATACAGCTGTTTCCACAGGTGGAGTAGTACTCCTCATGACAAGTAAACTTAAGAGTAGATAATTTCTAGCTTCATCAAGGCTACTCTGACAAATTACAGGCATCCCTTTCTGAGGTCAGGTCCATGAAGAAAGTCCAAACTGAGGAGTGACAGTGAAGGCTTTAGCGAGAGAGGCATGCGGCCCCAGTGTGTATAAACAGTAACATGGGATATAGATGTAAAGATCAGCAACAGACACTTCAGCAAAAATAGTATTTGAAACATTTCCTTTACTTGAGAATAAGAAGAACTGTGAGGAGTGCTTGATGTTTCTTATTGGACTTTTGACTTTTGAAGCTGTTCCAGTTGCCGAGCACGCCTCACAGGTGGTTAAGTATTCGGAAAAGGTTTTTTTTCGAATACAGTTTTTGCTCGTCTGCTGCAGAGAGCAGACGGGACTTTCAGGCCTGTGGGCATTTTTAAACATTTACTGTATCTCTAGCTATGGTTTTTTTTGTACATTGAATGTTGAAAATGTTATATCTTATATAGAATGCATTATGTCATATCAAACCTACTTTTTCTATACAATCAATAAATCTGATGGTTAAACATTGTATGGTGGTGTTGTCAGTCGCTTACCGTGTGTGTATGTGTGTTACTGTGATGTGTCTTTCTTTCTCAGGTTATTAAAGAAGACGGCCAAACTCTTTTGGAAACTTCATAAGGGGAGGTAATCCCTGAGTTTTTTATTGAAATATCTGCACTTTTTGGCGTTCCTCTTTCCGGTTGCCATGACAACCCACATAAACCTGTTACTATTGTTTCTGTGTTGCTTCCCGGTGAGTTGTGGATTACAGTCTTTCAATTTCTCTTTTCTCTCACGTCCTTCCTGCCACCTTCCTACTAGCATTAACATACAGTATCTATAATGCCACAAAGTAAAGCTATCTCTATTTCTCTCTTTTACTTTCTACTTCTTATTCTTTTATTGTTTTGCGGGGAACACTGGTCCCAAAACTGTCAGCAGAAAAGCTCTGCGGGGAAATCAGTATGGCATCCTCTCAGAGAGGAGCCAAACTGTTCACACAAATTGTTCAAATAAAGTAAAAAGACAGAGAGGGCAAGAGAGGAAACACAAAGTGAGAGATTTTTAACGAACATGAAAAGGTGTTTTAATTTGGAATATTTTACAAGATGTTTTCATAGAGCTGGTGTATTATTATTATTATTAGCATGACTCACTTTGACTCATATCAGTTCCCTTTTGTTTTAGGCATTACATTGAAACTCCACTTAAAGGAATATTTTAAGACATTTTTGGCTTTTTCGCTGAGAGCTAGATGAGAAGATTGACACCACTCTCATGTTTGTACAGTATATAAGGCTACAGCCAGCTAGCTTAGCTTAGCATAAAGACTGGAGCTAGCCTGCCTGTGTCCAAAGGTAACTAAATCTGCCTACCAATACCTCTGAAGCTCACTTTATGATACATTATGTCTTGTTTGTTTAATCTGTATATAAACCAAACTGTAAAAATGGTCTTGGCCAAAAAATATGGCACATTTACGTTTTGTTTGTTTTTTTACAAATGAAACAAACAAGACAAAGAGTTTATTATTGAGCTTTAAAGGCGCTTGATTGTGGATTGTGTTCCCTTCAGAATGAGCCAGGCTAACTGTTTCCCCCTGTTTCCAGTCTTTATGCTAAGCTAAGCTAACTGCCTGCTGGCTGTAGCTTCACATTTACTCAACAGACATGAGAGTGGTATCCATCTTTTCAAACTCTCGGCAAGAAAGCGCATTTCACAAAATGTCAAACTATTCCTTGAACCTTGTTTCTGTCTGATTATTCAGGAATTGAGACGACAGCTATGGAAGAACAGCTTTTAGATCTTATTTAGTCTCATTCTTGCACTGTTTGGTTTGAATACTACTCGCCTCAAGAAAATATTGTAAATACAGTGTATTCATTCATAAAGTCTCCTCATAAAATAAGATTTAAAAGGTGTTCATAACCCTTTAAATTTAAAACTAATCCCAAACCTTGCATAAAGAAGCTTTTCATGGAGAATTAATGCAGTGAAAAACAATGTATTTTATGCTGCAGCAGCTTGGGAGTCTTATACAGTAAAGTAAATACCATTATAGGCTCCAACACTGCACATAAACATATAACAAGACTAGATTGTTTTTGGTTTTCATTCAAAGGTCCCTCATGATTAAAGTGGCAGATACTGACAAATAATTGTAAGAAGATCTGCTGCATATAAATCTATATAAAATGACAATACACTTTCTAGTTTTCATCAAACACTGAAGATCATTCTGAAGAAAGTAAATGACACTTTGTCAACAGTGGAAATAACAAGGAAAGCTGTGTCTATGAAAGGCTACACATTAGTTCTTGTGAGAAAATTAATAAAGGGTCTGCTCTGCGGTGTACATGCACAAATAACGTTCCATTAAATGCAACCCTGTTTTCAAATATCGCCCATGTCTACAACTACTGTACAGTCATATGTCAGGTCATAGTCTCATACATTATATTTCAATTAGCATGGAAATTCAACCACAGAGTTTATAGAACAGTTATAAATTGCTAATTGCTTTGCTAAGCCATTTCCTAGTCTAAATTGCATCACAGCTGTGCATGCATTTGGGTGCTGCATCAACCCGTGACAGGTCAATTATAATTTCTCATCATCTAATAATCTCATTGGCTTTGTTATGTTGCTAGTTGTTTCCCAAAGCAGGTGTTTGGAGATTTTAAAATATACCTCCTGAGTAGCTTCTATAAAAGCTTACTACTCTGTCTGTCTCTCTTAAAACATAATGTAGTAGAAGAAACCGTGGACAGGCAGAGAAAATATAAAAGGCTAAATATCTGGAGTGCGGTCACCTTTTAAGGGTCAAGTTAGTTTTTTCTAGTTGGTGTCAGATTTGTTTAATTATGGATTTTTCTGTAGAAGTACAGACGTTAGGGGGGTTATAAGGGTTGAGAGTGTTTAAAGCCCTGTAAATCAATTTTCAATCAATCTTATTTTTACATCTGTGCAGACAGTTTTAATTCTGTTTTTCTTCATATTTTCATTTCTTAATTGTTTGTTAAGGCATACAATTCATCTTCTCAGGTGGTTGGATGAAGTCCTAGCTGTTCTTCTTTACATTTGGCTGGTTTAACCTATAAGGGGGCCACAGAGTAAAGAATGGGGCCCCTACTGGTCCTCTACCACCCTCTATGTATTGTGTATGTACCAACCAGTACTAATATGCTGGAGTAATACTACCTGGCAAGACGGTTTCTGTGCCTCAGTTAGTTTGTGGTAATTTGATTAAATACAACTTTATTTAGGAATGTGCACCATGGAGGCACAATATAAACTAAAATAATAAAGGTCTTACATCTAGATATTGACTCAGAGCCCATCTACATGGATACCGCAGGCCCTGCCTTTGTTGATATTGTACTTCAGTTTTGCAAAATTTCTTAACAAATTTGCAGTTTATCATATTGCCAAAACCCACTGATGCAGTGAAGCTGGAGCTTTGTCTGTAAATCTGCCTCATATTTCGACCTTGTTTGTAATATGCAGCTAAGGCCTGATAGTGGGCCAGCCTATAGTGGGTCTCAGTGTTGCAGAAATCTTGGATGAAAGGTCCTTGTAGAATAGCCGACGATCTGTTCTGGAAGCTTTTGGCGTTTTTTGAAATAATTTCTTTGGTTCTTGTTCTGTTCCTGAAAACTTGAATTTTTGAAGTTGCAGATTATCCTTTATGTCTGGTTATGCCATACTGACATTTTCAGCTGCACAGGAGGGTTCAGCATGTTCTTAGAGATGGAAGGTGTAAAGGTGATCAGGGATTGTATATTTTAGAGTAACAGCTGGTTTCTCTGCTGACCGAGTAAATCAGTCTTTCTGGATGGACGGTTGTTCAGGTGTACAGTTTTTGAGGCGGGAACAGGTGGCGAGACGGTTTCCCTCCCAGTAGCCGGCATCCTGGCCATCGTGACAACGGCACTTGGTGCAGGAGTCGACCCAGATGGGCTCCCCTGCAGGAATCACCTGGCTGCGTGACCCATCCACGTAGCAGTTAGGACCTGGAGGGAGATGAGCGACAGACGCAACTGCAGCTGAACAGATACTACAAACAGGGAAGCATGTAAAGTCAAGTGGACAGCATTGTGCATACACACTCATCGTTGCATGCAATGATCAAATGCATTATCACTGCATTTGACAGAGAGAGGATAAATCCCCTCAGTGTTTTATTTATTTTAAACTTACTTTCTACTTTTTTTTTGTTGTTGCTATTTTTGACTTACCCTCCTTGCACTCAGGGCAGCATTTCCCAGGCTGGTAGACAGGGTTGACACATGGTGGAGGGGCACAATCTGCAACTAGACAGCGGGCGATGCCATCACTGTCACAAGTGCACTGCTCACATTCTGACGGCTGAGAAACAGCACACACACACACACACACACACACACACACACACACACACACACACACACAGTGTGAGACTCAACATGGATCATATTTCTAACCAGCACCTCTCACCAAGACCTCCTCATGCAACCTCAAAAGGGGGCGCCATCTACCTCCAATTCCCTGCAGTGTACTCAGGTTACATACCAACATACCACACTGAAATTCGTTGGTTCAGAGTTTTGGAAGGAGGCGACACTGAAAAAGATGTACAAAGGTTCATATCCCAGTTATAACACACATGCTCAGGGAACCTGTATCATGGGTGTAAGTTTAATTTCTAAAATATGCTTGTGCATAGTTGCAGGGAACAGTAGTAGCAGAATCGGGTGAAACCTGCATGAAACAGACCAAGAAACAGTTTTGAGCACCTGCTCACTTTGTTTTTGATATCTGTATGATAGACACTTTGGTAATTTACAATCTTGGTCTCCTGCATATTATCTAAAGCTCACCTTTCTGCTGAAACACTGTATCTGAGGTATTGAGAGTGTTTAAAGCCCTGTAAATCAATTTTCAATCAATCTTATTTTTACATCTGTGCAGACAGTTTTAATTCTGTTTTTCTTCATATTTTCATTTCTTAATTGTTAAGGCATACAATTCATCTTCTCAGGTGGTTGGATAAAGTCCTAGCTGTTCTTCTTTACATGTGGCTGGTTTAACCTATAAGGGGGCCACAGAGTAAAGAATGGGGCCCCTACTGGCCCCTACTGGTAATTTACAATCTTGGTCTCCTGCATATTATCTAAAGCTCACCTTTCTGCGGAAACACTGTATCTGAGGTATTCTATGTGGTTATAGTGTCCATGTCCTTCTTTTTAATCATTTATGGTATTTAACACTTCTGTTGGACATTAGTCCTGTACTGCACATACAGTCTATACATATATACTGTAATTTAGCTTTGCAGTGACATTTAAACCATTTCTAAAAATGATTGAGATTTGAGCCTTCACAAATGCCTTTTTGTATTTCATTTTGAGATTGCAGACAGACTTATTGGCAATGTGTAGGCCCTGTATTTGTGCACTTTGTCCTTACAAAACTAAATAAGCTTACATTTCATGAAAATTATAAGAGCAAGCACAAATAATAGCAAAATTAAACTATATTCTGCTACTCCCTACTGGAGTTGATGCACTTGCATGATTCAATTATTTTAAGTCGCTTTGGATAAAAGCTTCAGCTAAATACATGTAATGTAACATATTCTATATCAGTAGTTCCCAACCTTTTTGTGACCCCTTAAAATGAAACAGTGACGTCCAAGTTATGGCCTTGTGGACATGAGTTGTGAGCAGTTCAACGAAAGAGACACTTAAGGAGGTAAAAACTATCCAGTATTTTGCAAGCAAATAGCAAACATTTGAGAAGAGTCTGAAGGAAACTGATCCCTTTAATCATCTGGTGTCTACTTAGATTTTTCTTGAGACCTAACCACCAAGATGAGAACCACTCACTTTATATTGTGTAGAAGTTAAGTGGATATTATGTCTATATTCTGATTCCATATGAGAAAAGACAATTCAGTCATCTCAAAACATTTAAGGCCCTATAATAACAGGAGTATCTATTGGGTCACACAGTCCCCATACTGGAAGCCATCACTAGTCATCCCCATCTTTGAAGGTACCATGTGTCATTGCTTTCAGGCTTACCTGGAAGTTCTGCCCCAGTTCGTACACCACTCCTCGGTACTCACACCCGATCTTCTCGCACCTGGGGCAGCAGTCGGTGGGGTAGTGGCTGACATGGATGCATGCAGCCGGGAGAGAGGTGCACTCAGTGCTGGAACATGCGGAGCCCTCGGCGGTGCATTCACACTGGGTGCAGTGATCAGAGTCCAGAAAATACCATTCCCCCACGAAGTATATGCTGCCGTTGGCCTCGCAGGTGCTTTCCTGCTGTCCGGCGACTGAGAAGCCAAAGCCGGCCTGTGCGCAAAGCAGTAGTGCCAAAACGGCCGTGCGTGTTCTGCGTTCCAGGGAAAGGCGCTCACTGAAAACCATGATGACTTATTGGATTCACCTTGTCCAAAAAACAAGTGTAACAAGCACGTCAGTGAATTGAAACACCCACTGTAGTCCAGCTGGGATTTGGTAGACAGGTTACCAAAATGTACAATAATGAATTTAGCTTGTTACATTGTGACTGAACGCAGAAATCCTTGGCGTTACCTCGGTCCTCCTTCCACAGCAGTCTACTGGGGCTGCGCACACTTCTCCACAGAGCCCGGAAGGGGGTGGAGGCTGGGGGCATAAAGAAGGAAAGTTATATTCACTGCATCTCTTCACACGAGAGTTCACACGCCAGTCTGCGTCTGTCCACCCCCCAATTTAACATCTTTAAGTATATTAGTCCAGACTTTTACAAGACCACAGGTGGTCTCATGTGTTCATTGCTGGTAATTACTGAAGTCTACAGAGCATAGAATAGGTATTTAGCCTTACATCGCGTCATTTTGCATAACTTGTTATATTTTAATATGTGTATCAATGAGATAAAATGCCTGTATTTAGATTTCTAGAGAAATCTACCGTTGACAGTTCCGATCCATCTCGCGATATCTCCCCTTAGCAACTGGAATGTTTGCCCTGGATACCACAGGCTTGATAGGTGCAACAAGGAACCAATTAAGGCGAGCGTTTGTTTCTCTGTAGCAACACAGTTTTATTAACGTTTGCTGTGTTTTAACACGCTCGTGTGTACCGTCTTACCGTGAGTGTTTGAAATATTTTCTGTGAATACTTCGCTTGTGTGAAATGTTGGATTTACATTCTACAGGTGGTCAGGTAGCTAGCTTTAATAACGTTAGCCGTGCTACAGTTAGCTACTAAATTAGCTACTACTAGCTACTAGCGTTACCTCTCACTTTCAATAATGTGGACAAACCTGATTAAGCTAAGTTAAAGTTATTAAGTGTGTCTGGAACCTTTGCAACTTGCAGATATTTTAGGTTTTGGTCAGTGGTGGATGAACAGGAACTAGTCACATCCTTTACTTAAAAATAAAAGTAGCTATACAACAGTGTGAAAATACTCCATTACAAGTAAAAGTGCATCAGAAAATTGAGCAACTATTATGATAGTGAACTATTTTTTAAGCATAAATGCCCAAAATGTGCAAACAAACGTGAGGATTTTATGCTTTTTGTTACATGTACGAGTAAACTGAATATCCTTGGGTTAAAACTGTTAATCGAATAAAACAAGCAGTCACCTAGGGCTGTGGGAAATTATAACAGGCATTTTCACTAATATTCTAACATTTCATAGAAAGTAACTCCAGGATAACAGGTAACTCAAGCTGTCAAATAGATGTAGTGGAGTAAAAAGTACAATACTTCCCTCTGAAATGTAGTGGAGTATAAAGTATAAAGTAACAATTAAAATGTACTTTAAGTAAATGCACTTAATTACATCCCACCTGTTTCTGCAGTTTCTCTCCCTTCCTTCACCCCTAGATTGCCATTGGTATGCAGTCTCCCGATGGAAACCAGCTCTGGTGTCCTAGTCAGTCTCTGTGGAGCCTGATTGCCGAACATGCTCCTGGGTCAGAGCTGCCAAAGATCCGTACAGTACTGGGCGACTCCCTGGTCGACATGTACACAGAGGTGCACTCTGAGGTAAGAGGGTTTTATGACTGCATTATTTCTGATTCCTTCTGTCACAATATTGCTGCATACTTGGGTTTTTTTGTTGAAGCATTTCTCTTCAGATTTTTTCACACTTCCCATTTTATTTGTTCAAAGAATTCAGACAGTGGGTCTGTTTCTGGTTGGATCCCTCAAGAATACCACCACACCATCTACAAGAATTTCCTCTGGAGCTTGGTTTCATGGTGAATCAAAAAATTTGCTCAGCTAAGCATTCCTGGCCAAACAATTTATGAACTGTGGTGTTAGGTCGTGTACGTAGGTTAGTTTAGCTGCATATACTCATTAATTACAATTCCCAGACTCCCTCATAAAAGTGAAATGTGGGTTAACTGGCACTCTGCTGCAGTGAAATCCAAATGTGAGCCAGACAGACATCAATGTTTACTCAAGACCAAGCTAAACTCTCTGCCCCAAAGTCCCTTGCATGGAAAGCACTCTGCTCTGGCAAAATGACCTCACCCAACAAAGACTTGCAGGGTCGATGGGAAAAATCCCCAGCTGAGGTGGAGTGTTAAAGTTTAAAATTGAATTTGAAGAGAGACGTATTTTGAGAAAATAGTGGTTGCAAATCATGGCTAAAAATTAAAGAAGAATTAAGAAACATAATTAAATAAAAATCGCTGTAGCTTTTATAGTTTGATATGATACTGACATGGAGACCAACCTGACTGTTAAAATGAATCTAGGACTCCAATTCATGATTATTTTCACCATCGATTCATCTTCCAAGTTCCAAGAGCCCAAAGTCACATCATCGAATGTCTTGTTTTTCCAAACAACAAACCAAAACCTAAAGATATTCAATTCATGATAATATAAAGCAGAGAAAAATAACTCCAATGATTAAAAGATTATCAAAATAGTTGTGGGTGAATGCTTTGTCGATTGACTGATTGACTAGTCAACTAATTATTTCAACTCTAAATGAAACTCAAAACATTACAGTGCGTTGAAAATGGCTCAGTGGTTGACCTTAAAGTTAAATGTGAAGAAACGATGCCTAGTCTACTGAGGGAGCATTCCTTTCAAGCTGAATTATATAAGAGAGGTCATGCCATGTGCACTGAAGTCTGTAGCTGTGGAGTTCACACAGACACAAAGAATTCCTCTTATCAGCACTTTCTGCAGGATATAAAAAGTCTCTGTGTTTTATATTCTTCTTTTCTACTCTTCTACCTTCTGCCATCTTCTCCCTTAGTCATGTGTTTGTTTGGTATTTAAATCTCTCCATCTGTAGATGTTATCAGCCAACAGGCCAGTCACTGTTTGCAGAAAAACACATGGACGTAGTCTGTCTCAGCTCTCAAACCGTGCCATGTAGACACTACCCACATATTATTGTTGTGACAGTTGACGTATAAAAATCACATGTGAAAACTACAAAACACTTTTTACATGGAAGCATACACATGCACAGTCATGCACACGCCCTCATGCACTCTGACAAATTAAATGTACAATTAAATAGTCAAATTAAATGTATTTTTATGTTACAAAAACTGGAGCCCATTCAAGCACCATTCAAAGAAGCATTAAACCTAAAATCAAACGCAAATGATATAGAGTAATTCAACTCGTACTGTATACAGACACACTCCCATCTACACACACACACACACACACACACACATATACACCGAAAGAGGCCCAGTAAGCTTAGTGAGTCAGGGGGTCGGTATAACAGGGTTAAAGAGGCTAATCCTCAACTGTTGATAAGACCCTTAGCAACACATATTCTTTGACTCGATTGTGTATGTGTCTGTGTAGAGAAAAGAGGTGTGTGTGTGTGTGACTTTCAGTATTGCTCTGATGTTATTTCACCCACAGTTCAGTGTGTGCAGTGGCTGGGTGTAAAGCCCTCAGACGGAAAGAAAGACTTAGAGCTGAGAGCTTTACGAAATTTCCAGAGAAAAAAACAAAACAAAACACAGAGCACTTTATTCAACTCTCAGACTAGTGCATGCATGTTTCCCTCAGTTATTACATTTACTGCAGGGTGTATCACTTCCTTTCCTTGCCTATCTCCATGTCTTTCTCTTTCTGTTTTCTCTCTCTTCTGTCCCTGTCTGTTTCTCTTGCAGCCATGTAATGAATTCCATCCCTCAGTGAGCCACTGTGAAAAGTAATAGTTGATCTGCAGGCGACTCCTCCATTCCTCAATACCGCCACTCCTCCCTCCATCAAGGTCTCCATTGTCTCCGGCAGTTAGATCAGAGGCAGCATTAGCTTCTCTTTTCAAGTCTCTCTACAAGGCCAGTCTTTCTGTACCTCCCTCTACACTCTCACTCCGTCTCTCTACTCTGAATGAAAATTAGGCCTTTAAGTTAAATGTATTCTAAAACCCAGTTTAAATAATTCAACATAATTGCTCCTGGTAGGTGTTATAACTGACAGGTTTCAACAGCGCTCCCTTAAAATAGCTCCTGGATGAGATCAACAGTCTCACAGCAGAGGGAGGGGGAAAGAAAAAGATCCAGGAACAACTTGTTAGCCAGTGAGCCATGAATCCTGTAACATAAACACCTCAACACCCAAAGACAGACAGAGGAAGTCAGTGTGAGTGAAAGGGGCCGTGTGTGTGTGTGTGTGCGTGCGTGCGTGCGTGCGTGCGTGCAACATACTGTTTGAATGCTGGTATGTAAAATGCAAAGACCAGAAGTGGTGTGTTTAGTATCCTCCAGTGTTTTCCTTTGAAGTGAAGTCTTTGACTGCAACATGACCGAAGTGATTGGCAGGCAACAGGTGTGGAGGTGTTAATAGTGTCCACGCCTCACTGAGACACATATGATGCACACAAGCATTCACACATAAACGTTTCACGTGATCTCTTTTTTAACCCACATTGATTTTTTATTATTTTTCCATTGGCTGTTACATTGTGGTTAAATGATGGTGATTTTTCAGCACAGGTTTGTGTACAGACACAGAAAACAAGCTGCTGAGTGTAAAGGTACGCCTAAGGTCCTGGGCACTCTGCCCTTCTACCAGCTCACAGAGGAAGTCACGCATAAAGGCAGACCTTTTTCACTTTTTTTTTCCTTCATCTGCAGTGATAATCCTAGCAAAATTACAAATACTAAAAAGCTGCCTGTTGCTGCAGCAGACTGCGCCGTTTGTCTAATGACATGGCCAACAACCAATATAGTGTGAAAGCATGTTAACATGGTGTGACACAGTGAAAGCAAGATATGGGTTAACAGAGGTATGGAACTACATGAAAAGCCTGTCTATAAGACATAAATAAGGCTCACTGTTTTCAGATTTACAGATTTTCACCAAAAATATATTGGTTGAAAGAAAGTTTCAGTCAGATTTTATGTCCTTGTGCATCCAAACGTTATATTGCTTCCTGTTCCAAGAAGACAAATTCAATGTTTACGGCAGTTTACAGTAAACAAGGTCTTCTTGTGCCAAAGACAGCCCTGAACATGTTTCACTAATAGAAAGTGAAGAGGAAAACGTAGATAGATAGATAGATAGATAGATAGATAGATTGCAGCATAGTTTATAGTTTATATATTTTCACAATTTTTAAAAGTTTAAATAGACGCAGATAAATTCACAGTTATTTTTTGTTCAGAAAAATAAAAGCAAAATATATTGAGCACTATGTCTCTAGGGAAGGATACTTTTACAGCAGGTATCCTTTGCGAACAATGCCTCTTAATCCTGTAAGTACGAACATTGTAGTGTTCAACTTAGGTGCCACATTAGTGGTTCACTACATCATATTGCATTTTGAAAATATTTTCATTTATCAGTACCATCAATTTGTGCAGGAGCATAAGCTGTCAGCTTTGAATGTGTCACCTGGACTGACAGAGATGTGTAATGTGTAAAGCACACTAGTATCCAGTAAATATCCTGTTACTATAACTCTCTAACTGGTTGTCTTCACTAACCATAATAATAATATTTGCAGGCGGAGATGTGGCACAAGATGTGGCAGGAGAGCCAGCAAGGAAACAATAGCAGCAGGGCGGGGACCCCGCTACCACGTCAGCAGGGCTCCCCTCTAGCCGACCCCCCTGCAATCAAAGAGCTGGTGAGAGCCGAGGTCAAGATGTTACTGCAGACTCTCAGAGAGAGAGCCAGCAGGGGGGGGAGGTAGGTATAAGATCTAACACACATCAACCCTCTCTACTGTACATTATTAGTGAATTATTGAACAGATTGGCCAAAAACAGAATTGGTTTGAATGAATCCCTACTTGTACATCAGGAGGGAACCATTAAAGACACTGCACTAGTAACACCAGTGATAGTATTTGATATGAATTCGAAGAAACACAACACATATTATGTATTTTTTTATTTACTGTCAAATAGGAATGTATGCAAACCATAATACATGCTAGAAAAAAATAGTCCACTGAAGATAAAGACCGGCTATAAAATAAATAAAAACTTACAAACATTAAAACCCTTTTCCAAATCTCAAATAAATACACTTCTACACCACAGTTGCACGAACTCTGTGCAGCTGTTGGTAGGACAATGTGGGGTTAAATGAGTACATGACATGATGAAAAAGTCATTTTGCAACTCAACTATGTAAATATCAGAAAGAAATATACAAACACTACAATCCACCACTGATCATTGACAAGGAATGTGGTTTAACTACAGTGGTAGCCATCTTAGAAGTACACCAAGCAGCTTTAGTTTACTGCGTCTATCCCCATTTTTATTCCAATTGTCACATACAATTTATCAGCCAGTCAACTCTCAGTCATTAGTTTAACTCAATGCCAGATGACAAGATGGCAGAAATTACATTTGTACATTTGACTTTTTTCCTATCAAGAGATTTCTTTCCCCCCTAACCCGAGCACAACACTCTGGCTTTTTCACAAGCCAAGGACTGGACAAATAGCTTAAGACCCTGCTCTCACATTCCCTGTGTCATTTTTTCCCCTAACAAAGAGTGCCATAAAATGCTATATTGTGTTCCCACGTCAGTTACAAATGGGATGGAAAGCAGAGGAACAAAGGTTTTTGGCGTGGAGATGTTGCAAACTGGTTTGGGTATTGTGGAACAATGGGACAATTATAGGAGGGAGACTTCCATGCATTCCACACCAAATGCCAACAAACTCTAGTCTAGATTTTAAAGGCCCAGTCACTTCTAGCTTTATTGGATTAAATATATGTGTTTTACCTTAAGTGGTTAGCTAAATAAAATCTTCCCATCTTAAAATTGTTAAGAGTTTGTGTACAAAAACACAGAGTAAAACTGACCTTGTTCAGTTGTTTGACAGTGAAGTGCTCACAGGGAGAACACAGTAACTCTTGGTACTCTTGGTAGTATCTGTGGGGTTTTTTTTATAAAGCACATCCATCAGGGAGTTATAAGCTCCCCAAGAAGAGGTAATAAAACTTTCTAATTGCTGTTTATTTTTTAATTTCTACTGCTAATCTTACAACTCGGATCAGAGATGAGCTTGTAGCAATTGCCAGTTTAATGACACGTATTAAAATAATCTGAAGAATGTCATAAAAAGGGTTGGCAGGATAATATTGCTCAGTAACACTGCTCTACATCCTTACATTACAGTTTAAGAGCCTAGTTTATGTATCATGTATCGTGTATAATTTATGTAAATGTGTTTGTGAGGATGTACGAATGTGTGTGAGTGTGTGAGAGTCTGCGTACGTATGAGGTAGTAACTATCCCAGCAACCAGCTGGCTGCTGCCAGGAATGTTGCCCCATGTCACCTCTCAAGTTTTGCTGAGGCCTTTTTTAGGAAAAGCACAACATAAGATGGATTGTTCTCCGTTTTTGTGACGAAACATTTATTGCCTGTCAATTTGTCGACGTCCTTTTTATTGTGCTTTTCTTGTTTTCTGTGTCCATTGTATCGTTAAACTATAACCTGCAGGCTTTGTTTTGTATATGTGTGCGCTTGTTTTGTATATGCTGTTATCCAAAAATCCTCTGTTTGGAACCACTGGTCTAACAGATTTGAGCCATGTTGACCTATTCTGTAGAATCTACGTGCATTTATACCAAAATTACTATCCATCCTACCAGCATCCCCATCCTAAAACTAACCAGGCTTGGAGTCTACAGCCAGGCTAGCAGCTCTGTGAGACTGTTAACGATGATGGAAATGTCATTAGTTTTGCAGGTATTTTGTCAACAAAGGTATCGGACAAATTGAAATTTTGACCTGATGATGCTGCTAGAGAAAAAGTCAGAAGATCATCAAAGTTATTACAATTCCTCCTGAAGAAAGCATATATGTTTGTACCAAGTTTTGTGGCAGTCCATCCAATAGTTGTTGAAACATTTCGCTCAAAACCACAAATATGAACCTCATGGTGGTACTAGAGGAAAAGTCAGAGGATCACCAAAGTTATTGGTCATTAGAATTCACTCTCTGGGGACCATGAATGTCTGCACAAAGTTTTATGGAAATCCATCCATTAGTTGTTGAGATATTTTAGTTTGGTTCAAAGTGGTGGACCAACATTGCCATCCCCACTTCCACAGTTGCAGCATTGTTGTGTTTTTTTACTTAAATAAAAATGTCTGACTTCCCACAGTGTAATCCCCTGCAGAATCTAAGATAGTTCATGCATCAAAAGAAATATAAAATGTATAATGTAACACCGGTGCTTGTTGTAACTGCTCAGTTGACAGGGATTTATTTTGAAGTAATCTTTCAGGGGTTTCTTTGAAGTCAGGATGATGGCAAGGCCTGATGCTAAAGCTGACAATGCAATATCCAAAAGGCCACAGGTCTGATGCCCACAGCAGCACTGTGTCTTATTAAAGTGTCACTGAGCAAGACATGAACTGAAGCCTCACTTGCCCGAACATCACAAGTCACTCTTGTAAAGTGCTTTGGCTGGGATGTAAATGTATTAGAGAGAGTCCCATTCAGAGGGAGAAATATAGCCCATTGTTCCTGGCTGTGTAGGAACACGACCAAAAAAAAGTATTGGTGCCACACAGACTGTGCCAGCACAAATCGCCTTTTCTCTTTGAAGTTTGCTTCGGTATACTTGTTGACCTTGATGCATGGTACTGTGTGTGTGTGTGTGTGTGTGTGTGTGTGTGCGTGTGTGTGTGCGTGTGTATGTGTGTGTGTTCCAGGCCTTTGATCATTCAATTAGGGCTAAGTCCCAAGTGTATATCAGCTGAATGGCTTTCAGGAGTAAACCGAACACACTTCCCCATAATAACACTTCCCCTTAATAATGCTCCACAGCCTTCTGTTTGTCAATTTAGTTCAATTTAATATGCTTTGTTGGCATGGAAATTGAGAAAATATTGCCAAAGCATCATCACTGAGACCAGCATCCCTCTCTCCCTCATCCTCACTCTGAATTATTTGTGTGTGTGTGTGTAAATGTGTGTATATGTGTATGTGTATTAACCTAATTTACCATACGTATTTCCTATACTGGTAGAAGACCAAACTAACTGATTTGCTTACAGCCACATCAACAGGAGGGGGATAAAAATAGCTGTGATTTGAACCATTTGAAGGAGGGTGTGTGGGTGGGTGTGTACCTTGTAAAAGTCAACTGATTTATCTTATTGGCCTCCTCCTGTGTGGTCCTGATGCCCTAGCCATCCACACACACACACACACACACATCCATGTCATTGTGTGAGTGGCTAGAAAAGACGAATTTTCTAGAGACTATAAGATTAAGCAGAACTGACCAGGTCGTCACCCCGCCTACAGCTGCCCACACCATCTGCTTGCTTCTTTTTCTCCCAGAGATCATTCAGAAAACATAATGTTGCTGCTGCTTATCTTTTCGTTCCTGAGATCTGGGTTTTTTTTCACCATAACCATAGTAGATATTGTAAAATGAGCCCAGTTCTAATAATAGATTTCGAGTAAATGCACGTTGTATAACCTTAATGGAACTGAAAGCACCACCAGATCATCCTGCATAAAGCAAGAACGTGACTTCACCGGACTGATCAGTAATTCAATCCAACTCTATTTGTACAGCACTTTTCATACAGGTTAGTGCAATTCAAAGTGCTTTACAGGTGACTGAGTACAAATATAAACAGTAAAACAATTGGAAACTAAAATAGAAATGATAAAAGTTGCTTAATGAAACCAATAAAATAGATAAAAGGCAATAAAAACATTTAAAAACAAGAATGCAATAAATTGAATGAAATTAAACAAGGTCTACAAAGCATTAGAATCAAAAGCTAAAGTGGTAGGTTTTCAGTTTATGTTTAAAGATGTCACACTTTCAGCTGCTCTCAGTCTACTTTTTTAACACAGTTGATTCATATAAGCACAGATGCAGATACAATAAACTGACTTGTGTAAAGAGTCTTTCTTTGTCTTTGCTGTTGTTGCTATAGAGATGGTGAGGAGCTCTTGTTTCGGTACAAACCTGAGACGGTGGACTACGCCCTGAGTCACCTTGACAGCTGTTACAGAAACTGTACCAACCGTGAAGACACTGATAATGGAAGCCGGTATGTGACACTGGTAAAAAAAAAAAATCTTCAATCAACTTGAAATTGTACAGTTATTTCCATTAAAATTTCTTTTAATCCCTTTATCTTTTCATCTCCTCTCCTACAGACCAAGCTCTCACTGTTCAGTCCAGTCCAATGCTGAGGATGAGATTGATGCGATGAGAGACAAGCTGAATGTCACTGACATTGACCAAGTGGTGAACCGCCTCAAGTAAGTCGCATAGAGCAGTGTTTCCCAACCTTTTTGGCTTGTGACTATAACCCCGCCGATACTGGATTTTTGAGACCAATACTGATATTGATATTTGGTTTAAAACACATAAACATAGAAACAACATAAACACCAATCTTCAATTCCCATAGATTTGTATTTTGACCAACTTAGCGGTACATTTTAGAATTGAAAGACCAACTTGTCAGTGCTCTCTGGTGGACAAACTATATACTGGAGACACTGTTTCTAAATTACCTCAAACATAGTTTGGCAGTTCTTTACTGCAATTTCTTGTTACTTATTGGCCGACACCTTTCAATGATATATCCAAAATAAGCTATCAATACGTTATATATACATAATAAGCCTGGCCGATGTATCAGTCTAATTCTACTTGTGACCCTTTAAAACAAAGCAATGTCTACTTGCAACCTCTAATCACAGGTTATGTGACCTCCAGAGGTCTAAGTATGCAGTTTTTCATGAGGAAAATGCAAAAACAATTTTCTACGAGAGAATTGTATTCTTTCTTTCCTATTTGTTTAATCACCCAGTGACCCCTGAGACAGGATATACAGTGTATATAGATTGAGTAAACAACACATGTCACACAATACAATGGTACAACTGGTACAATACAAAAAACATGCCATGTCTGGACCATCTTAGATTTGTCATGCTAAGCAAAGACACATGCATATTGTGTATGTGTGTTTTTCACATAATTCATACAGTATGTGCTCTGTAAGTCTGTCAGTGAGTCCCTCGGAGGACTCTCCTTTTCCTCAGTTTTTCCCCTTAATTTCCCCTCAACTCTCCTCAGTGGCTTCTGTTGCCGCCCTGCCTCCTTTATATCCCTCCTTTCCTTCCTCCATCCCTCACTTTGGGGCCCACAGGGCAACACAGTCACTGGGGCTACCTCTCTCTCTCTCCCTCTCTCTCTCCCATTTCCTGACTCGACCAGAACAAAAGGCCCCATTGTCAGAAAATGGATCCCAGAGCAGGCAGAAGTTTCTTTTTCATTTGAAAGAAGTGAATAACGTCTACTATGGTTATGTAACCAGAGAAGGAGAAAGTGTTGGGGGGGGGCTTGAGGGAAAAGAAAAATAGGACACAGTATCCTCAGTACTCTTATGAAAACTGCACAGGATAAACTCTGAGCAGACACCAAGTGCACCTATTCTGTTGTCACTGCCTCAGCTGTGTGATTGGGTTTGATTATCAGTGTGCCACTGTGTGCCTTTCCAACATCAAATGAAACAGTCTTATATAGTGTGTACTTCTCACATATTTAACTACTGCACGAACCTGTAACATATAACATTTAGCAAAGTTCACATGCTACTGTTTGAATTGAAACTCATTAAATTAGGATATTCATTGTTAAATATGTGGGTGCACTTTTTTAATGCATTTAAGAAAACAAACAACAGCCATTATTCAAAGAAGCTTCAACTTTTTACTAAGGTTAGGTTAGGTTGGCTGTGTGTGCGTGTTGTGACTGTCAAATGCTCAGTTTCCACTTTGACCTAGATTTTAGTTTTTGGCTCAATAGTTTTTTAAATGAAAAACAACTGGAGTACTGATAATAAGCATAAAGGCTATCTATCTGTCTGTGTGTCTGTCTGTAGGTCTGTCCTATTGGAGGAATGTGAAGCGTTGAGCAGGCTGGTAAAGCTTTTAAAGGTAAGAAGAACAGGATGGATCAGCCAATTACCAAATTAATCTGTACTTTAATCATCTTTGTTTTTCCGCTGCCAGTTTAATAGTGATCCAAATCCTACAATGATTTATGGGAAACCAGGCCAAAACCAAAATATTGATTTGCTGTATTGATTTGCTGTGAAGGGATTTTACTATCACAATCTATACAATATAACCTTGGAAGCATCCTCAGTTATGATGCCATGCTGTACTTTCAAGTCTGGATAACCTATTCATATTACAGTACCCCCAGACAGTTTACCCAGACAACGTGAGTTCCAGTTGTTTGATGCAACTTGTACAGTGATTAATTTACTGTACTTACTATAAAATTCAATTCAATTGAAACACTGCCATGGTTTCCATTTACACACACATGCAGACACAAACACAAACTCGCACACACAGGAAACCTGCAAGGGCTCAGTTTAAGCTTGTTGTTTTTCCATTTGTCTGACCAAGAGCTTTGCAGTGCTTAGTGAGATCGATCTCATTCCAATCACTCAAATTACTTACTGCATACATACAGAGACATTTACATTAACAAAGGCACACGTGCCTACAGTCTGGCTGCACTGTCATGCTTTTCAGGCATTATGAGAGATAGTGAGTTAGTTAGAAACCAGATGTGGAAGTTATCTTTCTGTAGCCTCTCTATGTGCGTGTATGTGAGTGTCTGCCTGGAAATGTGACATTGCCAGTTTGTCTGGAAACACAAAAAAACTTGCAGAAAACTATGCAGAATATAGAGGACAAAACCCTGACAATAGTCTCTCCAAGTCTGTGTGTTTGTTGCATGAAGACTTATTCAAATGTTGGCCTGTAAAGAAAAACAAATAGTAGCAGTGACGTGAAGATCCCACTGCAAAATAAACCAAACAGCACAGGTACCGTCTGTGGAAAACCTCATCAGGTATTTTCACTATAGGAAAAAACTACGTAAAACTGGGTGTCAGAGAGGAAGGAGGGACATTATTAGCTTATTAAGTTTCCTGACCCAAGGTGTGTTGTTCCAGTCTTAAAGACCTGAGGGTGTGAAGCTAATTCTTGGTCGTCATGAGGCATTTACTGTAAAGGCAGTTAATGTCTTCCTCAAAAGGATCCTGCGGTAAAGCAGAAATGTGGCACTTTCCCTGTAAAGAAATTGTCTCCTCAAGCGAAGGGTTGCTGTCTGGTGCGTGAGCAGGTGGGACGAAGCCGTGGCTCAGGTGGTGCTATGCTCTTACGGCATGAGCTTATTGTGCACTCCCTTTATTTGCTCCAGTGGTGGATGATGTTGATGCACCACTGCCTCATTGGCCGTGATAACTCATCAGTCACTGTAATCAGGCCTGAGGATCTTCTGTGTGATTTTGTTTTTTGTTTTTACTGTAACATAAGTCTTATAATCTGCAAATATGTTAATCATACAGGAATATACTACAGAGGAGGTAGTGAAACTTATAGCTGTGGTTTGCAGTTCTCACCTTTTTCTAACTACTGACCAAAGCGTCAATGAGACAGATATACAGTACTTTCATTTTCATTTCATATACTGAAAAAGATATCTATAATATTCAGTCAGTCAGTCAATAATCCACTGCTTCAAATTCCCAGTATGTAAATGTGTTTGATGGAGGACAGGAATTTGGATTTGGACATTTGAACTTTCCAACTCAAATCACATTTTTTAGACCATGATTGTTAACTGTTTCGTGTATTTCAAGGCCTTGTGTTATGTTTTTGTCTGTGCTGGTAATCAACTGGAAAATGGGAGGTAAATATGTTAAATGTCAAGAAATATCTTGTTTAAGTTCTAACAGTGTTTGCCACTAAGCTGTATTGTACAGTATTTTAAGTAAAGATAGTGTTAAAGTGTTCTGCTTGAGGAGTGTCATGACTTTTTCATCACTCATTACGTTTGACGCAGCTGAGATAACTATTGATTTAGTGTAATTCCAGTTAAATTATGCAGTTTTTAAAATGAAGCCAAATCAGGCTTTTAGAGTCTTGATATGGAGCGATCAAATTGCCTTTTTAGTGCATCGTGTAGCAGCCAATCATAAATTGGTCCTAAACACAAGTGTAATGACCCTTTTTCTCTTAGCAGGAGGGAGGCTCATATAATGACTTGGTCCGGCAGCAGTCCAAGAGTAACTTCCACATACAGCACACAGTCTCAGTTGTTCAAAGTATGTGTTGAATGTAAAGTCAGTTAATGGATTGTTACATCCCATCACCCTCAAGCTGTGGAAACTTTGCAATAATCCTTAGTAGGCTGCACTGTTACTGCAGCTTTACATATTAATTCACTGTAGCAGTTAATAACTGAATGTTTTCTAAATCAGTGTGGTGGACACTGCTGGGTGGGGTAGAGCTGTGATGTCTGCTTACTTACTTATTTAATCATAATGCCGCATTGAGCTTTCTCCATCGTTCCCTATCCATGGCAACATGTTGACCTTCCCCCCGAGGTTAAGGTCATTTTGGCTAACTTGTCCCTCACAGTTCTTCACCAAGCCATTTTTTTCTATTTCAGTGATGTTGTTCTTGTTTTGGTTCTTCTGTATTATTCCAAGGTTGTGGCCATGTTCAACAGAAGACTCATGACGAATGTGGTGCTTAACGTTCTTCATTCACTGTTTTCCACTTCAAGTTACTACAGTAAGCTTTTTGCTATTATCCAGATGTAATTCAGGGGCTAGTTTACATGAATGCATCAATGGTTTTATGTCATAATGCGTCGGTGCTCTATGTAAGTTTGTTAAAGTTGCCTTTTTTCTTTGCTTCGGTTAATAATAATAGTGTGGAGGATGTGGGTTTAGATCTTCAAGGCTTTCTGTATGCGTACATAACCACTTCAGTCTCATCTATAGACACTGTCTGCAAGGGACAGATGGTAGCTTTTCTCCCAGTTTATAATAATATTATCAGCTGTGCTCTTGTCGATGCAGGAGCATGAAAACCTTCCTCATACTGGGATGTAAGCTGTAGGAGAGGAATTATTCACTGGAGTCAACAGGGACAGTCTGGTTTTGGTTGACTTTTGCTGGTCTAAACTGGGCAGAGGTGGCCTGATGTTGGTCAAGGGGATAAATGATAATCCTGACAGGCAACACAAGATGGACATGTGGTCAAAATATAACTTAAACCAAAATATAACTTAAACCAGCATCAATAATCAGAGAACACTGACGCTGTTCTCATATTCTGCTCAAGCTGGTGCAGCTTGTATGGTAGATGTTCCATCAGGATTTTGCTGGTTTTTGCTGGTAAGACCAGCTAGATCAAGCCTGACCAGCATGGTCCCAGTATACAGCAGAACCATCACCTAAGATGATGAAAAGATGGCAGCCATCAATAGCTGGTTTCAGCTGGATTTTGTAGCAGGAGTGGTGACCCTGTTCTCCTGGTACTGGAGATGATGTGTATGTTGGCTGTGCAGAGGTGGATTTGATTTGTAGAAAGTCATGTATAAGAATAATGACAATAACATACAAGCTTTCCTAAAATATCAGCAAGTCAGCGCCATGGTAATGGGTTTCAAACCCCACATGGACCACAAAGCCTATTTTCGGAGTGTGTGTGTGCTTTAAAGTTGTTTTGGATTCCAGCCACTTCACTGTCAGAGACGCCACACATCCTCCGTCTGCAGCTCTGAAAGACAACACTAGGAAGTTTGGGTTTGAATCCCACTGGGAAAATAGACCAAAAATATATGTTTTAACTGTCAGTCTCCAAGCCTGTGTGTGTGTGTGTGTGTGTGTGTGTGTGTGTGTGTGTGTGTGTGTGTGTGTGTGTGTGTGTGTGTGTGTGTGTGTGTGTGTGGTTTCTATAAAGACTCTCCATTAGTGTTTGTGCTGGTGTAAAATGAGGAGAAGAGGCTGTCAGTCACTCATAACAAACACATGAAGACACTTTTCAATCAGGTCTTTGGTCTTTTGCAAGCTATGGACACGCACACATACACACACACACACACACTCTCTATGGTTTTCATTTGCTCTGTATATAGATATTTGAGGCCAAATTATGATGGAACACTGCTGCTCAATCGTTTAGTGGTCACACACACACATTCCTTCCTTCTTTCTCCCGCTGTTATTTTTATCAGATTTTCTTGTTCCTTTGCTATTTCCAAAGGGTCACGCTTTCTTTAACATGTTTAATACATTTACCTCCTATTTTTCCACTTTCACTACTGTCACAAGTCTGAATGTGTCCTTGTTTGTACCATAGTATTATGTGTTAGTACACTCAAACTGTGTTGTGTGTTTCTTGCAGGGAAATATTAAACAAAAGCGTCAGAGTCGAAGTGAATTTGATCAATCAGAACCTTCGCTTGCAGGTGAGTCTATACCAACAGTTTGGTGTTTGCTGCCATCTGGTGGCATATTACTGTTTAACATGTGGTGTTGTGAGGAGAGTTCTCTTTATCTCTCACGTCCCATTTAATCTTTAGCTCAGAGAATGAATTTACAGATGAAATGGGAATGATGATAACCTCACCCACCCTCCATTAGCTGGTAGAACTCGTTCTGAAATATATTTATGAATGAAAAAAGAGAGATTGAGGACTCCAGCCAAATGACAGTGAAGCTGTAAAACAGCAATGCACTATGTGATTGTTATCTTTTGATGGTTTTCTGCACTTATGTATATAACAGAGTGTTTCAATCATACTTCAGGGAGACGGTTTCAGTATTTTCCAACTTTTTTCAAACCTCAATGCTGTTGTATTTGTTTATGTGCAGAGTTGAGAGAGCTTCGAGGAGCTATACAAATGGACCTGCAGCTCTACCCCTCTTCGTTTGCTGCTTCACCGTCAGCTTCCTCCCTTCTCTCTTTGAGGGAATTGAATAACACGTTCAGGTTCGTATGTTTTGCTGTTACAACCCAGAAAGGGTCTATTTTGAAGAGGGCAATTATTTTAGTTGATCATTTTTTAAATAAATGTGACCCCAGAATTAATACAATTAAAATTAAGGATTTAACAAAAGCTACCTAAAGTAGCTGCTTCATAATTGCTCATAATTTGTGCCTTCTCATTCCATTCAAGCTTCCTGTGTAAACACGATGTTGCTTTTGATTTATAAAACAAACTATTTATACTGTACTTTTTTTCGTTGTCTTCATGCTTTGAGAAAATGATCTGATTCCCATTCTGCTTCCTTTCCCCCAGACTGTCAGCAGGACAAAGGGTTTCTGATGATACTCTGCGAGATTTAAGCTCTACATCTGTCCTGAGACCACATCCACCTCCTCCTCTAAGCCATACTAAACCCAGGCCCCCGCTCGGCGCTCCTCCTAACAAGACCTCTGCATCAGTTAAACTAATTAAGAGTTCTTTGCTGTCTAGGACTCACGGACAGCATAGAAGCACATCAGCCTCTACTGGACTTAGGAAAACACCTATTTGCAACAGGATCGCCACTTCTGGGCATGCGAACAGCCACTTCACTGCTTCACTTCCAGGGCCTGGCAGTGACCAGATAATGGTGAAAACCACACTCCACTGCAGCCTTTCTCCTGAGCCAGATAGTGCTGGTCTCCACTGCAGGACCCCGACATCTAGTCCTAGCATCCACGAAACCCATCTATCATCCCATCACAGTATTCACAGCCCGAGTAGAAAGTGTGATTTGTCAACACAGACAGAGAGAAAAAGCAGCCCTGTCTGGAGGTCAGGAAACATCAATACTATGCCTTCACCCGTCCCTGCCTTCAGCCCTCACTGTGATGCAGGCAGTTACAGCAGCAATAGTACTGACCATTCTGTGTCAACAACAGGGAAATCAAAGACACAAAGCGGGCAACTGAATAGTATCTGTGGAGGTAGTTTAGTGTCAACAACAGTGCAGACAGATAAGAGTTTTCATTCTTGTGTTGTGGAAAATCATTCAGTCATTTATGAAACTGGGAGCTCTCCTGCACAGACTGGCCGTAGAAAGAGCAACAGTGAAATTGATAGAAGTAAACCTTGGGAAGGATGTCACCCAACAGCAAAGCCTGGTAGCCTCTGTTTGACAGATCGCTCCTCACATCATCCAGAGAGCAGTGATACACAGGGGCAGGCCACATGCACCCACCCAGCGTCTATACGGATAAATGGACAATTCTTTACTTCCCCCAGAAGACCACTTGAGGGCACCACAAGTCAGCCGAAAAGTGTCCAAGAGGAACAGACAGACATGGAGCTTATCAACAAGTTTTACAAGCCAGTCCCTCCTGCAAGGGTGTTAACTTGAAGTCAGCCATTAATTTCAGTAATTTCAATGTCTGGTTCCTGGCAGGGTTTTTCCATTACAGCATGAATTAAAATGAACTTGAACTCTCAGTTGTGTGAGTGTTTGTAATTTATTTCAATGTCTAACTATAAAATGTGTTAAGAAAGGTAACAGCATGTGCAGCCCTGCTTTCATAAAAATAACACAAATAACACAAACCACAAAGCAAATGTGTCAAGCCAACACATAACACAGATATCTCTTTATGATGCGTCAGCATGGTTATATTCTCAGTAGTTTCGTTTTCTACTAACCACACCCTCCGAGGAACAGAAACTGATGACTCAACGAACAGTTTCATATGATCTCGGATACATGTCAAGGTATGACTCTTTCTTTTCAACATTAGATTGCTTTATTGTCATAACAGAATCTGCGTATTTTCTCCAAATGACCTAATCCATTGAGTTTGCTGAGGTGACTTGCTGCAGTTATTATAAAAGTTAGCATCCGCACATACTGCAGTCAAGCCAGCTCTCACTTCGAAAAACACCGTGAAACGAGCCCCCAAGTTTTGTTGTTTGAGCGTATTATCAGTTCTTACAGGGGTGTTTTTAAAAATAGGTACTTTTAATCACAGGTATTGCACTTAATAATGACGTCATTAGTCACCAGTATTGTACTTTTGCATTAAAAAGAAGTTCGCATCTACCTTAATTAATCGCTGATTTAATGGACGTGTACTTTTAATGACCCAAATCAAACACATCCACGGTGACGTTGCGTGAGCATCAGGTGCGCGGTGGGTCCTCCGGGTGACCTCCGTGTCCCCTGAGGGACCTCTGCCGTCAGTGAGGTGTGCGAGGTCTTTCTGCTGATTTTGTTTTCAGTTTCATAACACTTTGAGGAGCTGAGTGAAACCAGAGAGGCTGAGTTGACTGGTTGAGTTATATTATAAGCTAACGTTACATCGAGATTGAACGAGCCGAAACGTTCAAGCTTTTAGCAGCAGATTATGGAGGACTTCACGGGCTGTGCACACATTCATGTTCGCCCTAACTTAATATAATAATAATAATAATAATAATAGTTAATAATCAAAATAAAAACTGTCCAATACTTTAGTTTATGATCGAATACAAACCGTATGATATTCCCATCAGCCTCAGTTGTTCTTTGTATTTAGCCGTTAGTGCTAATTAGCGAATGTTAGCACTTTAGCATCGGCATGTTAGCATAGATTGTGAGCCTGTTGTACATTTTAACTGACCTACTTTTTACTTTTATCGAAGTAATGATGACATTTCATACAACCCGCCTTGCAGCTCCAGCCTTAAAACAGTAGTTAGTATTAATTTTCTCCCTTATTGAGCACTACCTTTAGTCTACAGCTGGTCGTCTTGTTGGTTGTTAGCTCTAACCTGTTGAACCCAACACCATCTATTAAATGGCAAAGGATAATATTTTCCACATAAAACATGAGGGGATTTTAATTAATGCTACTGGCTAACAGTCGACATTTTTTATTTTATTTTATTATAGTTTTTTATTTGTATGTGCAGCTTGAAATTGGAGCAGACAAACGGTGACGAAATATCTCAGTATTTATGGATTGGAGAAATACAAACAGAATCTGTATTTTGAATGACCCTATTGAATTTGCAGAGGTACCTTGCTGCTGATTTAATCTATATGCAAACATACTGTAGGTGTTTCTTTGGGTTCTAGCAGGAACAACATTGTAACTAGAATAAGATTTATGATTTTTTTCCTATTCTTTACCATATTGTAAATATTTACTCTCCAATTTCCATTTGTGACTAATAGTGTGAGTGATGAATAAAGTATCTTGATGTCTTTGTTTAGATGGGTGCAATATTCAACATACTTGAGCAGTTCAGATTGGAATCTTACTACAACCAGTTTTTCCAGTTGGGTGTAAAGGATGAAAGAGATTTCCTGGATGGCATAACAGATGAAGATCTAAACAGCATTGGTGAGATGCACCTCAACTTCAAACTAAAGACTGTAGAAACATATTTGCTGCTAACATGTAAGGCCCACTGAACTGAGTGACCAGAAAAATAGAAACCGTGCACATTGCAGGACAATCAGTACAGCACTTGTAATAAATTCTTTCTTTATTTTTATAAAACGTTTTATTTGCTTTAAATTGTAATTGTTGACACTGTCATATGCGTGCAACTCTATGGTAGTTTTGTAGAATATAGTGAGTGTCATGGTTGTATTAAATAGCAGTTACATTAAGTGCTACAGTGTGTTTTATAGAAGTGTTTCTAATAGCCTCATATGCATTACCTATGTACATTAAATATTTTGTTTGCTATCAAACACATCAATGAATAACTCAAAGTCATTTTGAGTTAGATGTCCACTGTATTGTAAAAAGTCATTAGTATGTACTTAATTACTCAAATACCATTTTTGCGGCCAGGTTTAAGTCATGTGGAGAAGAATCGTTTTTCAGCAATGAAAAACTTCATTCAAAGACTCAGAGCTCCAGCACGCCAAGTTCAAACTGTGACGCCTGTGCTGAAATCGTTGGAGCTGTTCAGTCTGCAGTACACGTACCCCAAATGCCCTCAGCCAAAACATATTAGAGGTAAGAGGAACACATCTCTTCTAATCTATGTCGGATCACGAGATGAACTTGGGCCAGCCACTTGTGGATCATGCAGTGGGTTTTGTTGTGTCAGGAATAAGATGTGATGAATGTGTGACATTGATCATTGTGCAGAATATGCAGACATCCACATACAACTGAGCAGTTTAACACTTGAACGTACAGATATGGATCCAGCGCAAAACACAGTTGAGGACCTGATGTTACAGATCGGTCATCTGGAAAGTGTTGGCAATTCCAGAGGAGTCTGTCTGTACACAGTGGATGGGATGCCCCTGACAGACGATCCCTTCTTCAACACATGTGAGCAGACCTGAACACCTTTTACAGAGATGATTAGTTTATAATGCCAAGATTCTTTTTATTTTGTTTGTTTTTTAATTTTACTGCGGTTGTGGGTATGACAATACATGGTTACTGTAGAAGATAAGATGGGTGTGATGTGAGTGGTCCTGCTGGACAAACAACCTTGAAGCAGCATTCTGGACCATTTGAAGACGGTCCAGAGACAACTCTCTGAGGCTGGTGAAAAGGGAATTGCAGTAGTCTTGCCGGAATGATATAAAAGCGTGAATGGTCATCTCTAGCTCATGTACAGGTCAACGATTTGATATGTTGATCAAAGTACACTGAGTTTTCTAAGATTCGATTGTACCACTGAAGAAAGGGACCCAGTATTCTGAGGTACCTTGGAAGCTGTGCTATCTGAAGCAATGATAAGGAGCTGTAGAGCTGTAAATAGTTGTTAGCCATCCAGGCCTTAATGGCAGTCAGACAATTGTGCAAAACAGTCAGTTTGTCAGTGTCATCAGGCTTAAAAGAGACGTACAGCTGGATATCATGAGCGTAACAGTGATATGATATACCTTTTAAATTTGTTAATAATATCACCTAAGGGAAGCATATACAAAGCAAATAATATAGGACCTAGGGCAGAACCCTAAGGCACACCACAGGAAAGAGCAATAGACATGTAGGGACCAAGCGACACAGGAAAAATTCCTATCCAAGAGCTAAGAAGAGAACCAGTCCATGTCATTGGAGTCATTTAACCAGGGGGATGAATTGATGGAGGGAACAAGTCTAATTTTACTAGGAGCCACTTTAGGCGGAGCATTTAGCCGGATATTTCCCTCAGGAGTTGGTGACCAAAAACTGAGCTTTTTGGGAAAAAAACAGGTGGCAGGAAACACGACTCCAAATAAATGCTGATGTTTGCTGGAGAGCTAACAAGTTCACCATATCAACTTAAAATGTTGTCTCCTCTCACAGGGTCTTTGAAAGACAGACATATTCAAAGCGGAGCTGTAATCTATGCCATCTTTACACCAAAGGAAAACCTGAAACAGGCTCCGCAGATACCACAGCGAGAGGTTGGTGAAACCTTTGGAAACGACGTCGTTCGATGCCACATCATGCTCAAGGTGCGTCTTAACTATACTGGTCATGATACAACTACAAATTGGCAATATGTTTAAAGCCCAGAGCTCTTCTAAAGGCGTCACCTGAGGAAGCACTTGTATGTTTACTATTTTGATATTCTGCTGTAAACGGATGTAATAGGTCAGAAACCACTTCATGTAAATTTCCAATCAACAAAAATCCAATTCACTCGTATTTAAAACTCATATTATTTACTTATTTCATACAGGGAGACTTTGAGGTGATGGTGAACCTGGCAAGTGACACCATAACCAGCCTGAGACTCAAGCTGGCAAATGAAAGTGGGATCCCAGCACATGTCCTTTATTACAAGTAACTGAGAATTATCACACCAAGTATTGATATTAGGGCTTGTGACCCTCTTTGTCAATACAGACAGATGTCTTTACTCACACAGTACTTCTGTTCTCTCCTGTACTTTATTATACTTGCAGAGGTCAACACAGTGGTGGTGACACGCTGCAAAGTTGTGGAATCTCTGAGAGGTCAACAGTTGCTTTCTCTTTGTCCACCTTTTCTGATGAGACTACACACGATGAGACATTCTTCATCAATGATTTTGTGCCTTCAGTCCAACAAACCCAGAAAGGAGTCAGTGTGTTCTTGTCTTCACTTTACGCTATTGTAAGTTTTATTTCATAATACGTTATCGATACTGTTTTGCAGCCACTTCATCATCTTCATCAGACAGTGTGGAAAGCAGCTAATATTTACTCATTTTGTCACCGTGTTGTTAGCCATGCTAGCAGCGTGGCTCTAGGGATGGCAATGTCAGACAGTCGGTCAGTCCACCACTTTCGTCCAGACTAAAGTATCTCAACTATTGGATGGATTTCCATGAGATTTAGTGAACACATTCATGTACGCTTGAGGATGAATTGTAATAACTTTGGTGATCGTTTAACTTTTAATCTGGTGCCATCATCAGGTCAAACATTGTTTGCTGTCCAATACTTGATTACATTCCCATCAGCCTCAGCTGTGCTTAGTACTAAGTAGTTTATGTTAGCATGCTAAGATGCTAAACTAAGGTGATGATCATGGTACAGATTACACCTGATTAGCATCAGCATGTTAGCATTGTCATAGTGAGCATGTTAGGATCATGACTGTGGTTAGCATGGTGACATTAGCATTAGCTCAAAGCCCCACTAGCATAGCTATAGACTTGTTTCCTGAAAAAGGTAATTGAACTGAAAAGATGGCAAATCTAGACATAACATTGTCACATTGTAAAGACATTTTACTCCTGTGGGCTTAATCCTGGGTTAAAACACTTTTTGTTCCCTTTTTTCTGCTAGAAACATCATAATAAGACAGAGCAACTGGAGAAACTGATTTCCTACATACGGAAACTGACTGGATGTAACCCTCTCGCCCAAAGTCTGCATCAGTTACTCTGCAGGAATGAAAGGTTAACCAGGATTCAGAAGGTAAACAATATGAGCTGATATAATTATGCCTTTAATATTCATTGTATTGTACTTTTTGTACAGTGTTCTCATGTGCTGCATTGCATTATGACAATTGGTGCATTATATAAGTAGTTGACTGGGATGTATAAAACGTTTTCTGTTGCATAAGTAATACTTTTTAACGTTATAAAATGAATAAAATTCATGATTTTTTCACACTTTTTTTTCAAAATGCCATTTTAGATATCTCAGCACATGATCTACACTGTTTTGGGAAGATGTTTTCCTGTAATTTGGATGAACTGAATTTTTGACTCAGTCATGTGTGCCAATTTCTTCAGATGTGCTTGTTTTTTGTTATAGATTGCAGTTGTTGAAGGCTTGTTCATACTCTTCAGAGAGCTTTTGCCTCAACGTGGACGACGACAAGGGGAGAAACGCATCGATGACCTGGATGTCTTTGAGAACTCGCTGCACTGCTGGGCACATCTCCTAACAGAAGCAAAGGTATGACGATACTGAGGGTAAAAATAAGGATAAAACCAGTAATTTTAGCCTAAAAAGTCAATAATTGCCAGTATTTTGTTGGATATTAATATCTCAACACCTTTCTATGAAAGTTGGGTCAGGGTTAATAGGGTTACTTTAATGTGAGCCAATAGGTGATACATGATTTTAATTTATTCATGACTGCATCATGGTGAATTCAGGTCTATTCAATGGTTGACCACAGTAATGACTGCTTCTGGTTTGCTTTATTTTGACAGAAACAGGCATCAGACTGTGAGAACTACGCACCAATCACTCTTACTTCTGAGGACGGCAGCCGTTTCTGTGAACCAGTCAGAGTACCCGGAGTACCTGGTGTCTTTGAGCGAGAATGTGTTCTCCAGAAAATCAAAGGTAAAACTAAAACACACTGACAAGTCATAAAACTTCCTTAAAAAAATGTTTTTTTATGTATGAGGAGACACATCTCAATATCTGAAAAGAACAAGAGGTCAATAAGAAAACGCAGATAGCAGCCCCACTGTTTACTGATCTGCTCCCCTTTTTTTACTTTTATTGGGCAGCATATTGTTTAAGTGAAAAATGGTCTACGTAACAAGATGTGGAGATTTTTCTGCCCTTTTCAGCATGAGGCAGCTTCAGTGAGATAATTAGATTAAGAGCCAGTTTGTGCAAAACATCAAACTTCATTAACATTAACACTAGATTGAGTTTTGAGTTTGTACAAACTCTAACACACACTTTTCTGTCAGAACTGTATTTGTTTTATTGGCGAACGTTGCGGTCAGCTTTCTTTTTTTTGTTTAGATGGAGAAAAAATTCCAAATTGCACCGAAGAGATTTTGCGAGAAACATCATTACAGAGAGCCAGCGACCTTGAAAAAATCTTGCTCAGTTTGCCTCCATCCATCAAAACATATCCTCTTTGGATTCATCATGGCAAGATGACTGATCAGAAGTATGTATCATCAGATTTTTACATATGATAAAAGTCAATGTCAATTTAGAGCAGGGGTGTCAAACTCATTTCACATCGCGGGCCGCATACGGCCTAGGAAGATGTCAAGTTGGCCGGACCATTAAAATTGTAGCATACTCAGCTATAAATAACAAAAATGTCATGTCTTTCCTTTGTTTTAGTGTAAAGAAGGACAAGAACATTAGGAAAAACTTGATATTTAATGAACTATTCTTTTACAAAACATTTCATGAAACACCTCAGATTTCTTTAGAGAAACGTGCAATTTACTTTTATCATTCACATGTATGCATTGCAACTGATCCCATTGATTGTACAAAGGCACAAAACTTTAACAAGCAATTGGTATTGAAAAATATAGTAATGCACTTTAAGATTAAATGAGACTTATAAAGAAAGGACTTTTTAAACCATTTACACATGTGCATATAAAATCTAAATTGAATCTAATGAGGGTGTAGCGGGCAGGTAGAGAACAGGGTAGAAACAACGTTGTACCAAACAGCAGATGGCGCATTGATACCATCAGTTGTTTGGTCTGTCTCAGTGATGCGGCGTGTCTTCTACTCTGACCAAAACAGTGCGCCCCTAGCGGATAATTCTTGAAAAGCATTTAATTTAAAAAATCAAATCCAAGTCTTTTATGGATTTTTTCACTTTCAAATTCATCCTGCGGGCCTGATAGAACCTCCTTGCGGGCCGGTTCCGGCCCACGGGCCGTATGTTTGACACCCCTGATTTAGAGAGTTATTACGTTTTTGCTGATTATTTTAGTCTTTATAGTGTTTTTGTAGATGATCCTCAGTAGATGTATTGTGTATTCACTAGCAGGCTGCAATGGTCATGACATCAATATTTTTCTATTCTTAGAGCCTTTTAGTCGGGGGGGGCTAAAAATGTAATGTTTGTCCTGATGATGGCACAAGGCCGTAGTCTCTTTAGTACTCTTTAATCTGAAAGGCAAATTATCTGTGGCTGTTAAGCAGAGTTTACATGAGTCAGTAATAAGGTTGGAAAATCACCTTTATTTTTTATTTTGAGATTGTCCTGTCGCGATTGTATATCGCCAATACCCAATATCATCACAGCGTTCCCCATTCTCAGACTGTACTTGGGCGGCCCGCCCACATAGATAAAATCTTTTTTATTCTTTTCATAATTCATACAGACCAGCGGACCTTCAGCCCAAAATGGTTTATTTATGTCAACAGAAATTCGCACTATAAATTTCTGATATCCATTACTTGCTCTATAGTGCCATCCTGTAAGTGTCAGGGCTCTGAGAATGGTTGATATGTTTTTCACTAACCTGTGCAATTTTAAATGGTAGCTTTCAGATAAAAATGAAGAAGACCTTTGGAAACATGGTGGAAGAATTAAAATCTCCCTCCAATCAATACCTCAATGTGACCCCACCTCTGCATTTGAAGGAGCTAGGACAGTGTGAGGCACGCCTTGTTCTACTGAGCGAAGGTACTCCATTAAATCACAATCTGGATGAGTCATTTGTGACTTTGCACATGTATGTTTCAAATGGCATTGGCACCTTTTTTCAAGGGAAAGACACACACATACGATGCATTAAAACACGTGCATCTATTTTCTGTATAAGCCCATACACTGGGTTAACACAGTTGCATGGGCCAAGAAACAAGGATCAACCAGTGGTAGAAAGAAACATATACTTCAGTAAAGTACAAGTACCTCAAAATTGTACTTCAGTATGTCCAACTTATGCAACTTTATGTCTATTACATTTCAGAGAGAAATAGTGATCTTTTTACTCCACTACATTTATTTGACAGCTGTAGTTACTTTAATTCTAAATACAAAAGTTCAACTTATAAAATGCAATGAATTACCATATTTAGTACCATGTTTGTGGGAAACTTAGTAGATGTAGATGATTATATTTAATAAGTTTATTTTTTTTCTTTGTCAGACAACCTTGGTGTGTGTTTGCATAAAGAAAAAGGATCCCCTGACATGATCAGAGTGCTTAATTGTTTGGATGGCAAACACAAAGCAGTGGATGTGAATCTGTTGGCCGCCAGGTAAAGTACCTTAAAGTATCTTATATCCAGCATCATAGAAGCGCTCTGATCATCAGATCAGCATCTGATGCATCGCATTGCAACGAATCGTTCTGTATTAATGATGTTAAAATCGTCCCTGAATCGTATCGTAGCCCATGTATCTAGATATGTATGGGATCGTCTTTATAAGGGAGAGATGCACACCCCTAGAAAGAAGGGTCAACTTTACAAATTATATTTTGGTGAATAGCAGCCCCTGCTTTGCATCAGACAAGTTGAGCATGAGCATTTTTGCTGACCTTCAGACTGTTATTTCCAAAATCTGATCTGCCTTTTGTTAATTTATTCTCTTTCCTGTATTGAATTGACACCCACAATAGTATGTATTTTTAACAGGTTTAATTAAATGAAGGATGTACTGTAACTGCAGTCAGAAAACATCTAGTTTTGCCTCCAGTAAAGTTTTTATTAGTGCCTATGTGGGACACTTTTATCATATCAGTATACACGTACTATAGTTTTCTTTTCTAGTTTCTATAGCAGTTTGTGTTTCGCCTGCACAGATGGGGACAGCAGAGTGCCAGTCAACCCTTGTTGTTTAATAAAGTTTCATAAGTTGCACACAGACCAGCCGTAGCAGCAGTAAACTGTATGAATCGTATGAGCAGTGCCACAGTGTCACAGCTGATTTTTACATTTCACGCAGGACCGGTGACCACAGAGATGACCGAACATTTGTCACAACCAGGACTCCAAAAGAAGCAATACTGGTAACACTTCTGTCTCTTGTTTGACCATTTCTTTTGAAGAATATGTGACTGGCAAGGGCAGTACAATGCATCTTAAATAATGGATTATTATGTAAACCTCATCAGGTGCTGATAGATACCAGCTCCTCCATGGAAGAAGAGTGCTATGCAGGTGCTGAAATAATGAAGATTAATGCTGTTAAGGAGCTCTTTCACAACTTTGCAACAAGGAGCATGGCTTATGATTTTCATCATGTCATTGGCCTTGTGAAGTTCGACTCCACGGTGAAAACTCTCCACACATTTACTGAAAATCTGGAAAAGTTCAAGGTAAATTCAGACCTGTCTTTGATCTGTCCTTTATTTTAGTAAACGTTGCGTCTGGATGTAATGCAGTAATATACCTGAATGGAAATGTAAAAAGATTTTTAAAAATTTCCACACTTGTAGGAACACATACGTAAACTGGAGGCGAGTGGATGTACTCTGCTGTACGACGCTCTACGACGCGGGGCGTCTGAGCTGGAAAAGGTCAAGACGAGGTTCCCAGATTGTAGACTTCACATCCTGTGTCTCACTGATGGAAATGATTCTGGGTAAAAAAAAATCTCTGTTCTAATCAGTTTTGTACTTGTTTGTACTCGACCTGTTAGTACATATATTGAACTGTGAGCAGTAAGAAAATGATGAATGTCATAACGAGCAATATTTTGAATATCTAATTGAGCTGACGTCGTATTGTCAATTCTTTCCATAGATCCTGCGTAGAGCCAGAAGCTGTTACAGCCAAACTGCTAAAATCTAACATCATTGTGGATTCAATCCTTCTTGGAAATGTGGAGAACAACATGCTGCATGGAATCAGCAATGCAACAGGTACGGCATCTTTTCAAAGACGGCTTCCTTAATTCAATTCTTGTGATACACTGTAAAAATAATGCTATATGCATATGCCATGAAACATTCTGCAAATTGGCTTGATGAAATTCAAGACATCTCATCTCATCCAACTCATCATTGTAGAGTCTTATTTAATGTTGCTGACCATTCATTGCATAGACATACAATGCATAGAAATTGACAAAGAAAAAGGTTTAAGAGCATGAAGTGCACATTCAATCAGAGGAAACATGAGCAAACTATACAAAACAAAACCCAAATTAGTTCATCTCCACCACACATCCGTAATGCTTCCAGGTGGCTGCTGTTTCAAACCGCAGACAACCAAAGAGGGTCTGAGGCTGTTTGAGATCGAGACAGTTCTGTCTTTGGAGCAGAGGAAACTCAAGGAAAAACTTGACCCGTCTTCCATCAGTGAGGTTAGTTTTTGTAGATCCAGAATGGTGGACAATGATCCATTCAAATAATATGAAAATGAAACGCATCACAGTTAACACGGGTATAAACTCTGGAAATTGTCTTGATGTGCTAATTCATTTGTCATTTCATCAGAGTATTTTGTCGAGCATCTTTGTTACTCATGGGTATGACGAATGTCCAGAGACATCCCTGCCAAGCCAGATCAACAACAAAGTGACAGTGACGGGGAGGTGAGTGACAAAACAACCATCCTGCAGAGGCCGATAATAAACCTGGTCAAGTAGCACCGTATCCATCTGCTGATGACCACTGTATTTACCTGCTGTCACCAGTGATTTCAAACTGTAGTAATAAGTTGACAAAGTAGAAGTTTCACACATGAAAAGAAACATCTTTGTTAAATTTGACTGATTATTTCACAGTGCTTACAAACGTTGTTTTTTTTTATCAGTGGAAACAAAACAAGACTAAACAGTGTACAGCTAGCGGCTGTTAGACTGGACTTTGTGCACAACCGTGCTTTCAGCTAAATGCTAACGTCAACATGCTAACAAAGTCAATGCTAACATGCTGATCTAAGCAAGTATGTATTACTATGTTCACTGTTCTAGTTTAGCATGTTAGCATGCTAACATGTGCTAATTAGCAGTGAGCACACAGTGGAGCTGAGGTTGACGGAATGTCACAGACTGATGGCGCTAGATGAAAAGTCAGAGCATCACCAAAGTCAGGAGGCTTCATCCTCTAGGGCACAGTGAATGTTTGTATAAAATGTCACAGCAATCCATCCAGTAGATGAGAGATTTCAGTCTGGACCAAATAGTGGACCCTCCGACAGACATTGCCATCCCTAATGCTGTTCTACAGTCTCCTTGGTGATGCCCTATGATTTCAAACTGTAATATTCATATTATATTTTTGGGGAATATTTACTGTCTTAAAGTGTTTGCATTGCATTTGAAGCATGAATAATCTTTCTAAATAGTGCTCTGAAAAAGAGGATTCAGGAGTCAAATAAGAGAGGTTATTTTGAGAAGGACAAACGTATCCTGGAGGAGCTGAAGAGCCTGCACTGTGACCCGCATCCCTTCTTCAGGGTCTTTCCATCAGAGTCAGACATCAGTAAGTGCATGTTGTCTCGTTTTGGTGTAATGTGTTTTTGCTGCAACATGACCATCTACACTCTCCCAATGCCAACAGTAGTTAGCAGTTATGGGAATTGTGGCCTTCCAAACTGGGAGAAAATGGGGACAAAAAAACAACAATAATAGATCTTAACAATAACAATATTAAGAAGAGATGGTAGTACGGTGGTGACGATGATCATGGTAATGAGTTCTTTTTACTGTCGCTGCTTCTTCCCTTTCTTCTTTGGTTCATGCAGTACAGCTCAGCTCTCATATTGTCATTTTCATAGTCAGCCCTCCTCACACACAGTGCCTTTATGCATACAGACGTATGAAGACACATATGCCACTTTCTTTCACGACAATAACTCCATAGTTGACTTTGCACATCACAACTGTTTTCTCTTTATCAACATGTTTTTTTTTTGTTTTTTTTATCTCTTTTCTCCCTCTTATTTTGTTTTCCTTTGGCCTCATCTGTTTCTTCTCATATTCTTTGATGTCTTACGTTTTCATGTCACTTTTTTTTTCTATTCCAATTTTGCATATGCAAAGTGGTGTACTAAAATTTACCAGGTCTATTGGGAGCCACATTTTCTCAGTCACACAGATGCTATCTTATGAAAACCAGTTTCATTACTGCAAGAAGTTCATTATTTACATTTTGGAATTGCTTAACGGTTTCTAACGGCAACAAGGTTGAAGCTTTTCTCTATTCTTTTCAGCGTTCTGGAGGATTCTCATGCAAGGCCCTCCTGACACGCCGTATAAGAAAGGAGTGTTTGAGCTGTACTGCCAGTTCGGTCCTGACTACCCAGTGAAGCCTCCACTCGTCCGCTTTGTCACACAAGTATCCTGCCAAAACACAAACAACTGAAACGTTATTTTTTGTTTCATGATATGTAGAGATTCACACACTGCAGTTGTTCATCACTAATGAAGTAATGCTATCTGTTAGCAGTGTACGTGTTGCTTTTCTTTCCAGCAAATATTCTTAACATGATGACAGGTGTACCACTGCAACGTCAACACTGTGGGTCGCATCTGCCACAACATATTTGATCGCAACTACAATGCCCACATCACCATAAGAGAGATCCTAGAAGCTGTGTACGGACTGCTCATCATCCCTGAGCCTGACGATCCACTGGACAGGTGAGAGATTTTCAAAGTCATAAATAACTCGCACTTCAGGTAAAGTAGGTGGGCACAAAAACTCATTTCTACCAAGAGATATTTCTTATGCTGAAGATGTTTTTGACCCATTTCCAAAGTTCAGCCTGTCCTCTTGATTCAAAATGTTTTGTATGGTGGAAGTCTGTAGCTTCATTGTATTAATATTGATCTCATTTTGATGTTAACTCATGATGATGTGTGACATTGATTATTTGATCACTTGAAGAGGGAATTATTGAGAAGTTCACACGCTGTCCAGTGTTTAGATGAGTGTTTTTTTGTTTTTACTATCTCGGAAGAATTAAGCTAATATTAGACATAATACATTTGGCCTGAACAAATAAAGCAGTTACTTTGACATTCATGATACATTCATATAAAAAATATAAAAAAGATTTAAAAAATAGATTTTGATGTTCAGGACCGCTGCTGCTATTTCATTGTACTTGGTGGAAATAGAAATCAAGGAAGAACAATTTAGGGCTGTAAGAGATTATGATTCGATTCATCACCGTAGAACAAACAGCAAACACCTACATTTTTAGACATTACATAAACTTGTGATGAAAAATATGACGCACTTGTCTTGCATATTCTTTTTTTTCTTTGGAAGCATTTTGGCTGAGGAGTTCCTGACGAGCCGTGAGACGTATGAACGAGAAGCCCAGAAACATACAGAGGAAACTGCAGGAAAGTCGCTGGATGACATGGAGAAAGTAAATGAGCTCCTATATGTAGACATTTGTGGTGGATATTAAGCTTTTTTATATTATATATTAGGTTTCTTACAGGCTTTACATTAACATCCTGTTTCTTTGTTTTTATTTAAAGACATTGGTGGATCCTGTGCCACAATTTATACCCCAACATCTGATCTGTCCGCTCACCAAGAATATGTTTATTGATCCTGTGAAAACAGTGTACGGCACTGTGTACGAACGCAAGGCCATTGAGGAACACCTGAAACTGTGAGTTAAATTACAACTGACAGGACTTAAACGTGAGTTCATAGTAATAGTTACCTAAATGATTGATGTTTAGAAACCACGCAGTTGCATATGAACACGTCTTTTAGTGGCTTTCGAGTAATAAAAGGAGACCTCCCATCTTTTACTTTTATTTCATAGTACACACTTTGCTCTCGGGGCCTCTGTTGAAATAAAGGAAGAAGCAGGTTAATCTCTGGTTCTAATTCTCTGATGCTAAACCTCTGTCACCCCCCAAAAAGTCGAACGAATGTATTTTCCCAGTTGACTGTTGGCTCTTTTGCAGACACGACTATGAGCCGTTGGCTGGCCCAGGACATGAGCTGGAAATGAGCGACATCACAGCTGACCAGAACATGAAGAAAATGGTGATGGATCATCGTTCTCGTCAAATTAAGTGAAACTGAATAGGAAAACTTTGAAGTTAAAGTTTAAAGTTAGATACGTCAGTACTCTCATGCAAATTCAGCTTTTTGAAGACACTCAGAAAATGCTTGATGAGCCTGTTCATACTGGTGACATAACTCCCATTTAATCTTTCATAACATACCTTTCAATGTTTGTATTCATTATCGTTCTCAGAATTTCAGAAGGTAATACATTGATAGGATTTTGAATGGTCTAAATGAAGCCTATACATATATTTTTACTCAATAAACACGTCTTCACTTTATATTGACAGTGATGGACAGTTATTTGTTTTCTCAGTTGTGTTTGGAACTAATTGTTGCTTTTAACTTTTGTTATGTGGTTGTTTTTAATGCTGTCATATTTTCTTATTTACTATTTTATCACTCAAATATGTTGTATGTAAAATTTTATGTTACTTTCTTGGAGTATAATAAATCAAAAGAATAAGCAAAGAGTGATTTAGTGATGGATGCAGCATTTTTTTCTTTCCTCATTTTCTAATATGCAGAGACACCTTTATTAAGCCACCCATGTTAGAGCTGATAAATATTGGTGTATTATTGAATCACACACAAGTGGGGATTTTTATGCTGGCATGCTCGAGCCTGATCTTTCTAAGTGAAGGCAGCAACTCATATTTTTCATTTTGATGCGAAGACTATTTAAGACAAATATTTTCTCAATAAAACAACTTTCAAATAGACCTATATCTCTTTATATTGTAAAGTAATTTAAAATGTCATATACAATTTTTATTTGCAAATTTGAGGTACTTGAACTTATATGAATACTTGACTAAATGGTTACATTCCACCACTGTAGATCACCAAGGCTCATCATAGTGGTTTATCTGCAGTATGTGACTTATTGTCATTATTATTGCTGCTGTTGTTAATATAGCATTCCTAGATGAGTTTAGAGGACCAATCATCGCCGCCCGTTCTGCCCTACGTCACGTGACCAGGTCTCTAAGGAGCACGCTCTGGAGAGGGATCCATGACGCCACAGAGAGGAAGTAAATCCCTCTTGTCCTCAAATTAAATTCCCTTGAACATGAAAAAACATGTATTGCATTGAATGAATGCATTATAGTCGCACATGTGATATTAAAGTGCCGTTTACAACATAAAAAGCTGATTCTTTAAAAGATAAATCCGATAATTTCATGTTTGTACACTTTCTTCCTGATTGAGCGTCGACCATCACGTCAGTGATGCTTTTATTTTGAAGGCTGTAGCCGGAAGTATTTAAACGTTGTATTTTTAAGTTTCAGCTTTACTTACGTTGAATTGAGAACATTTGAGTGGAAACAGGAGGAATCAGACGACAGGTGAGTGTTACTGGGTTCTTACTCAAATTTCTTGAATTGTTAGGATCTTTACTTTCTCCGTTTGATTACGGTCGTCATAAAGTTAGACTGAAAACTACAGATAATACCTCAACAGGTAACATAGTTTTAACGTAAAGTTACTTCTGACCTGCCAGCGTTAATGGTAACGTTAGCTTAAATTTCAAATCCCAAATGTTAAGGCATTATTCTCCAACTCTTGTGAATGACATTTCTGACTTGGCATTACCCTCAGACTGTAGTACTAACTGGAATAAATGCAGTAATTTCGTGTCATGACTTCTGCAGTCATTGATTACACTGATTTTTATGTCCTTAGTATTAATTACGATTTTATGTAGCTAGCATTAACCTCAGAGTTAGCATAGCCTTGGTAACGCCAACTTCAGTAGGTGGGATGAGTGTCTTTTTGAAATAGATCGAAATAGATAGAAATGTAGTAATCATTTCATTTACTCCCAACTAGTCATGTACTTGCGACATGCAGTTTTTGCAGAGGGGTTACCTGTCTGTCCTGCAGAACCTGTTCACACCCGTTAAATCACTGGTATCCTGAAACTAGTTTTGACTTCCCTCCAGAAAGGGCTACAGGTTTCATGTCAACATCAGGGGGAACTCACCCTGGATTAAACCCATTTAATCACACCAACATACTGCAGGTTTAGGTGGTTAAACACTACACTTTCCTCTCAATTTTGTCAGAAACATGAAATGAAATACATGAGAGAAAATATGCCTGCATAAAGAAATCTCGACCTTATACTTTTTGGCCACTATACACATCTAATTCACTGTCTTACTGTGAGTTTCAAGCAAAGATAGAGCCAGAAATACTTTAGAGAGGTACAGAAATGTTTGCTGAAAGCAACACATGAGGAACTAATACAAGCTAGATTGTTGTTTTGTCATTTTCTTTTGTGAAAGGTAGCAAATGAGTACAAGATGTGACATAATTCAAGATTAATTTTTCACTTCTATTTTTTGGATAACTGGAATCAAATTGTCTTTTTGTTCCAAATAACTCCCATAACTATCATACATCTACCCCAGCTTCTTTAATTACATCCTATCTGCACATTAAGTAATCCTGCTTGTGTACTGTATGTCCTCTCTCTAGAGAGATGTGGTGGGTGCTGTGGGTGCTCGCTGCCTTGCTGGCTCTCTTCTGCTGTCTGGATGTGTGGTACTTCCTACGGGTCGCTGCTGTGATTCTCCGGGCCTGGTTCCAGCCTCCAATCTGGGATGTCACAGCAGAGCAGACCCTTACAGGCCGGGTCACATCCCATGACATCGACATGTGCCACATGAACAATGCTCGTTACCTTCGGGAGTGTGACTTTGCCCGCTTCTCTCTCTACATGCGAAACGGTGTGTTCAAGGCAGTGCGGGCGCTCAGAGCATCGATGGTAGTGGGCGCCACCACCATCCGTTACCGCAGAGCTCTGTGTATAGGCGAGGGCTATGAGCTGCGGAGTCGCATCGTCACCTGGGATGACAAAGCCTTTTTCCTGGAGCAGAGATTTGTGTCAACAAAAGATGGGTTGGTGTGTGCCGTCATGTACTGCAAGCAGAGTGTCATACGCAGCAGTCCAGACAAGATCATGCAGCACCTGTGTAAGCGGAAGGTAAGGAAGGGATGATTAAACACACACAATTTCCACCAGAAAGGAAATAAAAAGTCCTTTGATAATTGAAGGATGTTGAATCCATGGTTTACTCTTTGCAGGTGGAGTGCCCTGAGTTTCCAGAGGACCTTCAGCACTGGGTCAACTTCATCTCTGCCAGCAGCCAGGCCCTCAGGGCCGAGAGTGGACTAGACGAGAAGAACAAATGAGGCGCTGCATGGGCAGCTTTTACAACTGGCTTTTTGTAAACCAGCTAATTTACCAGCTCAGGATTGAAAAGCTCTCTGAGAGAGACACTTGTCTTCTGTTCACAATTACTTGCCTTAAACACACTTGTGCCTACATTCTGAAACTACTCTAATAATTACATATGTCAAAGACTGGAAGAACTAACACACTACATTGGTTGGAGGGGCTGAAAACAGATGACTTATTCAGTAATGGGAAAGTAATATGATTGTATAAAGTGTATCTTGTTGTATGATGGCAGCAATAAAAGCAATCTATTTTGAAGTCCTATTGATGCACTTTTATGCCCTCACTATGCATATAGACTCAGCTGTGCAGAGAGCCTCACACAAGACAGGAGTTTAGTTTGAATTTTTTACTGTAAATAAAGGTGAAACTATGAAAACAGTATAAAACACAGCAAAATCTATGATCATTGAAGTGCATGTTTTTCTGATTTGCAACAACTAACAAGAATTTGACAAAGGTGTGAAAATTAATAAGTACAGTAACAAGAAAACTGGGCTGACTGTCACATCTGTAATGGAATATGCCAGGTAGAACTGATCACCTGAGACAGAGCAACATTAATTAATCAAGTCAACAGACTCCACCAGAGAAATAACATTAACGGCAGCCAGAAAGTAAATGAACATTTAGCTATGTTACATTAGCAACACATTAGATTAAAGATGCCTGTCAATATTTGCTTGGCCATAGATCTGACAAAAGGCAAAGGGATGTTCAACAGAAACCAACTGTTGGTGGCAAAATATACCAACTTTTGGCTGAGCTCTTATATTGTTTTTCATTTATGTGACAATACACGTATAAAACTGAGCTTTTACTGTTCTCTTTTTTCAGTAACTGAACTAGACAGCACAAACTTCAAAAATCTTTGATGTGTCTGAGAAGCAAAAGAAACACATTCAAGACTAAAATTAAAGTTGAATAAAGTAATTAATGATAATAACTTAATAATAAATAAGCATAAGATAACAAATAAATTACAGATTTTAAGTCATATTATTTTAATGGAAACTGGAATGATTGATAAACAGCATTAAAATGATCTTTTAAACAAGGTTGGGTTTTCATTAATTCGGCTTTGTGTATATCATATTTTGCCATTGTGGGAATTCTGTTGACAGCACAAACTCTAAAAGTTTAAATCATTGAATATGAAAACATGTTTCCTTGTAACCCTGGACAACAAGGCAACCAACTAAATGATGTGTTGTCAATAATGGTAAATGACATTTTTGAATCTTGACAAACCGGACACTGTAGGAGTTAACTAACTCCAGAGGGTGACAGTAATGCAACACTGAGGGTGCTGCTGCCGTTAAAACCTCAAAGAAGAAGAAGAATTACCTGTCGTCACACACCCGGAAGTCATGTTCATTCATACTACCGGTTTCTTCAAGTTATATCGCATCTGGTAGCACTCTCTTCTGGACGCCACAGTAAGTTTTACAGATGTAAAAAGATAACTCTACCGTATTTATGAATATGGTTTGAATTTCGACCATGAGAAAACTTAAAAATAGCGACTTCACGCGCCAAGAGTTTGGTCTCTATTCTGCCAAGGCCACCAACTACTGGCAGCTAGCAGCTAAGCTAACAGATTTGGCTGTCACAGCAGGTTGCGCCGCGTTCATTTGAATGCAGCAGCGTTTAGCTTCCCAGTCCTCTCAAGGTTGAAGTGTGTGATTAAGGGAATATGCTGCTTCCGTATTTTTAGGTATAATATTATGCCATTGAGTGAAAAGGCATTAACATCTTATATTTCTACACATCTGCACTGACATTGATGAGGTCAAAGGAGCATTTGATTTAATATTGAGTGTGGTCCTGAATGTATTCATTTAATGTTGTGGACTGTCATAAACCCAGCTGTTTAAGTTACACGTAATGCTGTTGAAATATGTAGTATACAGTTTGCATTTAGCTTGATTGTTGTCACTAATATTTGGTCTGTTGTTCCAGAGAGATGTTGCTGCTGGTGCTGGGTGCTCTCCTCCTGCTCTTCTGCAGTCTGGATGTATGGTACTTCTTACGGGGGGCCCAGGTGTTCATCCAGTCGTGGTTCCAACCCCGAATATGGGACATTCTAGCTGAGCAGAGCATTGATGGCACGGTCCTTCCCCATGATTTGGACTACATGGGCCACATGAACAACTCCCGATATCTAAGGGAGTGTGACTTTGCCCGCTTCCACCATTATATGAGAAACGGGCTGTTCATGGCCTCACGCAAACTGGGGGCCAAAATGGTGGTAGGGGCCTCCACCATCCGGTACCGGCGCTCCCTGGCCTTCCGTGAGGCTTTTGAGATTCGGACCAAAGTAGTGGGGTGGGATGAGAAGGCGTTTTACTTGGAGCAGCGCTTTGTGTCCAAGAGGGATGGTTTTGTCTCTGCAGTGATGCTCTGTAGGCAGAATGTGGTGCGCTGCAGCCCAGAGAGCATTATCGAGTTTGTCTGCAAAAGGAAGGTGAGGAATAGCAGGAGATGGAGTGAAGTATTAGTATGACTGACTATTCTTTTCATTATCAATTAATCTGCTGATCATTATCTCGATTCCCTTTCCCTTCCCTCCTCTCGAAAATTCCCTTCACAATTTCTTAAAGCCCAAGGTGATGATATCAAAATGTTGCTTTTCCCCAAACACCACTGCACACAGATCTGCAAAGTTGAGAAGCTGGAACTAGAAAATATTTGCCATTTTTGTTTGAGAAATAAAGGACGTAAAGGAATAACTAACTATCGAAATTGTTGCCAATTAATTGTATACTGTGGCTTTATTCTACTTTGACATTCTGCTATTTTTGTGTGCAGATCGAGTGCCCCGAGTTTCCTGAGGACCTCAAACACTGGATTAGCTTCATCTCAGCCAGCAGCCAGGCCCTGAGAGCAGAGAGCGGACTGGAAGAGAAGAACAAGTGAAGCCACACCATGACACCATGTATCATGAGTGTAGACCCACATATCATTTGCATCGCACGCACATACAGTATACATACTTGCACACCAACAGTTAAACATGTAGAGAGTTTTTAGTTGACTTACAAGATTCCATTTATCTCTGTTTTTGGGTCGATCCTACCTGCTGTGTATTTTTTTTTTTATGATGTGTACTTCAGACAGCTGAATATGAAAACTTGAACTGTAAGGTATTCCATGTTTTAAAATGCACTACATGCATTGGGATCATATTGAAAGTTGTTCTCTCTGAAGAAGGTGATACAAGAGCGTATCTTTATCCTCGCAGCTTATTCAGCAGTTGACTGTCAATAGACTGGCTTTAGACATCTTCATTCTCATTAATCAAAATCCTCCGACTTCAGATAAGCATGTAGAGCAAAAGTTAATCTTCCACTGACATCGATGCATGTTTTAAAACAAACAGAAGAATTTATTTGTGCCTGTTTCTCTTGATTAGCTGTAGTTTGCACTTACAATTTCAGAGAATTATAACTTTTTACATTTAAAAAAAAAAAAACCATAGGTTTGGTGAAATACTTGAATGGACATCATGAACATGTATGGACAATTGTTTTAATATTCCCATCAGCATTTTGCACAAAGTAGACAAACTGAATTCCTGTTTGCAATCTGAAAGGGAATATTTGATTTGGATGGGATCCTTTTATCAGGACAGTATTGTTTTTACTGCTTTTACTGAATTTACAATACATGCATTTAAAGGGTGGGCTTATGGATTGGAATTGCATGTCATTTTAAGAGAAAGATCTTGAATCCAAATTAACAGGCATAATAAGAAAATGCTTATGAGGTTGCTGGCAACTTTTCAAAACCTGCACCGCACAATAAACACTGATGTGGGATGATGCTTGGTTTGATTGAAGCAGCCTTTTGAAATCTGGATCCTTTCCTTTAATGCATCAGAGCTTTAGTTTGTGACCAAAGTAATGTATTGTTCTGTATGAAGAGGAAACAAAATCAATTTATGAAGATTTATGATTTATGAAGAACCTGTTATTTATGTTGACAACAAAATCCTGTTTAATTAATTTAGTTAATTAAGTTTGCATTGTCCTTTTACTTTCCACTTATATTATTTATGGTCAATTGAAATGGATGTACCAAACTTTATTTATTGTGTTTGTAATTAATTTAACGGCATTTTGAATAAAAATGCATTGGAAACTATGTTTGGGTGATTGGGCTTGCCTTTTAAGTGCTTGTTATTCAGTAATAACCTGAGCTACTAATGAACTGTGGTGTGTGGTCCTATATTGAAGATCAGTATTTGTACCTCAGTATTTATTAAGAGCTAAATGACGCTACAGGATATGTGTTTATGACCAGTACAGTCAGTATGTAAAGTATGAGCTTCAGGAACACAACAAAACAGATGTTCACTCTCTACAAATAGTGCTAGGTGATTGTAAACAAACAGTTGACCGTTTTGTGTCAGAAATTTCTGGGTTGAAGAATTTGTTCTCTGTCATTCAAAGTTGTGTCAAACTGGATCTCAGTGCTCAGTTAAAGTTAGCAAGAAAAGAAAAGTCTACTTCACAACATTTATCTGACAGCTGTACTTACCGTTTGCAGATATAACAACCCAAAACTATATATGTAATAAGTAAAATTAGCAGACTCAATTGGTGACATTACAAAAGCTTTGTAATAAAATAAATGGGCCATTTTTTAGTTTCAGTACATTTTGCTTATAATAACTCTTTACTTTTACTTGAGTAGAATTTTGCATTGGAGTTTTATTTGTAATTGAGTATTTTATTATTTTACATTAGGTATTACTAATTTATATAGGATATGATCAGTATTTCTTCCATGACTGTGTACATATCATAAAATATACATGAAACAAAAACACTAATAGCCTACACAAAACACAACTTACTACAACTTACTATCAATGTTCTAATTTAGTGATTTTGGCAATTAAATATTTAATACCATTTTATTTTGAAATGAAGTGGTTTTTAAAAATTAAACTCCCTGCCACGGCTTCCGGTGACGTCTCTCTCACCACGCCCCCTCCTTTTCACTTCCTGTAAACAAAGCAGCAGCTGTCTGTCAGTCGGATTCTTGTGCTTTCGCTCATTTTCTACACCCTCTTCAGCGTTTTTCGACGATGGCTCACGCCGGAGTGGTTCTGGACAAGGACCAGTTCAACTGCTCGATATGTCTGGACGTGCTGAAGGATCCTGTGACCATCCCGTGTGGACACAGCTACTGCTCGGACTGTATACAGAACTACTGGGACCAGGACGACTACCTGGGGATGTTCGTCTGCCCACAGTGCAGGCAGAACTTCAACCCGAGGCCGCTGCTCGCCAGAAACACCATGTTGGCCGACGTGGTGGAGAAATTCAAAAAGACTGGACTCCAAGACGCCACGACCCCCCCAAACCAAAGTTTCGCCGAGGCCGACGACGTGGAGTGCGACGTGTGCACCGGGAGGAAAAACAAAGCTGTGAAGTCCTGTCTGGTGTGTCTGGCTTCCTACTGCGACGTCCACGTCCAGCCTCACTACCAGTCTGCTGCTTTCAAGAAACACAAGCTGGTGTCGGCCTCCAAAAAACTCCACGAGACGATTTGCGCCCGACACGACAAGCTGCTGGAGGTGTACTGCCGCACGGACAAGCAGTGCATCTGTTACCTGTGTCTGACCGATGAACACAAGGGGCACGACACGGTGCTGGCAGAGGCAGAAATACAACAGAAGCAGGTAATCAAATCATCTGATTGATTCAAGACAAGGCAGGTGATCACTGATCACTGATCAGCACAGTACTGTAGACCAGGTCTAATGTGATCTGCACGGAGGTGGAAGAAGTACTCAGAAGTAGTAATACCACAGTGTAGAAGTCATGTATTAACAATTTTACTTAAGTATAAAAGTATTAGCATCAAAAGTACCCAAAGGAAAAGTACTCATTACGCAGAATGGCCCAGTTCAGAGTGATATATATTACTGGAGTATAATTAGTGATGCATTAATATGTACTTCATCACTTTAAGGTTGCAGCTGGTAAAGGTGGGGCTAATTTTAATTACTTAATATACTGCCGGGTAGCTGAACAGATAAGTATATATCATAACTGAAATACTCAAGTAAAGTACAAGTACCTCAAAATTGTACTTAAGTGCAGTACTTAGTATTACGAAATGTACTTAGTTACATTCCATCACTGCAAGTAGATTCATTTTTAATCTAATGTGTTTAAAATTTGATATGATCTTGATAGAGATGAAGCAATGAAATCACCCTTCTTTCTATTTTCTCAAACAGAATAAAGGATTTACAAATCTGACATTTTAAACTGTCTCTATAGCCTTCATGTGAATCTGGTCCAGACCTGGTCTGATGTGGTCTGGATGGTGAAAAAGCACTGAAATCACAAGTAAAAACAACTGAGGACGGACAATACTTTCCCTTTCATGTCCCCTTAACTCCTGAATTGGAAGCCAACTTTAAGCTTAAGAGTTGAACTTTGTATATAACGTCATACAGAGGATGGACGTGACAACATGAACGCATATACAGTATAATGAAGTAAACGTGAGTTTAATTTTCAATTGTGATGATGTGTTTCCTCAGAATCAGCTTGGCGACATGAAGCAGAGCTCTCAGCTGAGAATTCATCAAAGGGAAAAGGAGGCCCAGGAGCTGAGACAAGCCATTTTCTCTCTCACTGTGAGTGCAAACATTAAATGTCACTATGCAGATGATAAAAATGTCTCACCTCTTCCAGAGAGAGAATTTACCATTTTATGATGCATTCTCTTGTCTCCTGTGACCGTCAGCTGTCTAAGACACTTTCTGTAGACGCCGCCTGTTAAATGTTGCTTTGTGTCTCCCTCCAGCGCGCCACTCGGGCAGCAGCTGAGGAGAGCGACGCCGTCTTTACTGAACTGATTCGGTCGATCGAGCTGAAGCGCTTTGAGGTGAGAGAGCTGATCAAAGCCCAGGAAAAGATGGCCGTCAGTCAGGCAGAGCAGCTGCTGGAGAAGATCCAGAAGGAGATCACTGAGCTGAAGAAGAACGAGGCCGAACTGGACAAACTATCCCACACCGAGGACCACATCCACTTCCTCCAGGTAATACCACTGACCGGCTGATTTTTCCCTGATATCCAGGACAGTAACACCCTACACACCTCAAACTCTGTCTCTCTCTGGTTTGTCACTCCAGAGCTGTCAGTCTCTCCATGCTCCACCTGAGCTGGCAGCTTTGCCTTCATTCACCGTCGACCCCTCGCTCACCTTTGGCCCAGTGATGACCGCTTTGTCCGATTTTAAGGGACTGTTGCAGGAGGTCTACCAGGGAGGATTTGTCAGCATCTACGAGAGAGGTAGATACAAAGGGTCATGTCAAATTTGTGTTTGCATCTGATACAATGGTTCCGCCAACTCTCATTAATGCGACTTCGTATTTCTGTCTTTTGTAGTGAGAGATGTAGTAATTGTAGGTCCTCCAAATCCTGCTGTCCAGCTGGACGCAACGCAGCCCAGTGACGCTGAATCAGCTGTGCAAATGGAAGCAACACAAGGTGAGTCTATAAACCTGCTCAATATGAGTAATAAATAAAGTCAGGGATGCATCCTTAATGACATTTAAAGACCTGTTGTTTAACTTTGTAGGGTTCAGATAACCTGACAAAGCTCAGTACTGTAATTTAGCCTCTCACAAAGTTCCATTTCTTCTTTTAATGTTTTTTAAATGTTTCTTTTGATGGGAGGTTACGAGGGTCTGAGGACAGAGGGCGTCGTCTGTAGTACAGATTGAAAAGCCCTTTGAGGCAAATTTGTGATTTTGGGTTATACAAAAACAGACTCGGCTGCAAGTAATGATTCTTTTCAACATCGATTAATCTGTCCATTATTTTAAGTCTTGTTTCAAATCTATAAAATATCCCAAAATAGTGAAAAATGTCCATCACAGTTTCATCTGAAGATGTCCCCGTTTGTTTGTGCGTCCTGTCCTCACCACATCATCATGACGCCTTAGTGAACCTTGTTTGTTTACAGTTTGCAGACTCTGACAGATTGGACTGCTGAGACTCTGTGGTAAAAGTATTTGTTCTCTTTGTTCTTGCAGTGATCCCTCCACCTGGCCTAGACCAAAGTCCTACAAACCCTCTCAACCCTTTCCTCACTCCACAACATGCTGTGCCCACCTTTGCCTTCTCACCTTTCGGTAAATAAAATAAAATAAAATGTATTTCAGCTTAAAACAAGCGCGCTGAGCCCATTTTACAAACAAAATGCAAATCCTATCACATATGTTCATCATGTTAGAGACAGAAACAAACAAGGTCAGTGTATGTGACATATTTTCTTCAGCATTAAAGTAGCAAACACCACATGATAAGAATACTACAAGTCCTGCATTCATATAATATAAGTAGAAGTACAAAAGTAGCAGCAGTAAATGTACTCATGATGCCACAGAACTACTACTGTAGTACTGCTACTGTAATATATTTACTGAAGCATTGTAATGTTACAGCTGGTTGATCTTTTTAGCTACTTTACAGTATATCCTGTTGTGTAGTTTAATCTACAATAATACATCATATTGTGTAAGTTGGTCATGTTTTGTATATAAAATATAAAATCTGTATGTGCAAAGTAACTAATATCTGTCAGAAAAATAAGAAAATAAGTATAATCCACCACTGATTTTCTGTAGATGACAGCTTTTGTCACATTTACCTTTTAGCCTTTTTTCTGGCTCTGGGAACTCTCAAAGACCGCCTGAATATCTTTAGACTATGGCCATGTGTGTTTGTCATGAATCAAAAGATCTGAGTTGAGTAAACTGTACATGCATATGTTCACCAAAACACCTGAAAATTGACTGATTGCATCCGTCAAAACAGCTGCTTTTCTGTGTACCTGTCATTCTTTTGATAGTTGATTTTACGTTCTTGATCCATACGTACATACATATGTCCCCTCTGCTCGGGTCAATGCATGTCAAATTATTGACCAGATTATTAAGTCAGGTGAGTGGTTGATATTTAAATCTTTAAAAGAAAAATCAAAGTAAAGTAGGAAAGGAAACCCTCTTTTTCCATCTTGGGTAGGAACATGTCCAGGAACATATTTATGAGCTCTCCTCCAACATGTCCTCCTTGTCTTAACATTTTGTTTTGTTGCCTGTGGGTGCTGTAGACTAATAATTCCTCTTCTGTCTGCCCAGGCTCCAAACTCTCCTCAGGATCCAGACAGAGGCACTTTCAGCGACGTGCTCACCCCCGGAGGAAATAGACTTGCCGTGGACAAAATCGCCATTTCACATGCACCTACACGGGCTGAATGTCATTATACCTCAGTGCTCTCCTCTCCTTCCCCCCTCACAGAACTGACACTTATGAACTGTACATTTAATAATTCATCTTTTGGCGGTAATGTAATTGTTTTGTTTTCACCGTGCATGATAGTGCCGGTGCCACAGAGGACCTCGCTGATGATGCCTTTAAGTATTAAGCAGCACATAGCAGGACGAACTTACTACATCTTATTTCAGTATTTGTGAGGAAATCGCCTTAAAATTTAGTAGGTATTTGTTTTTTTTTAACAATGTTATGCTTTTATAATTATTTTTCATTTTTTAATCATAACTACAAAAAAATAATTTGGCTTTACAGATGTGTGTAATAATACATTGTGATTTGTGACATGCTGACATTAAAAAGCAAACAGACTTTCTCACGCTGGTGTTTATTTGCATAGGGGCTGGTTTACATTTCATTGTACTTTGAATAAATACAGGTATAAAGTGGAATAACAGGTCGACTGCACGCACAAACACACATGTAAAATAACATGATTCTTTTTCTAATATGAACTTATCTATCGTGTACATAGGGGAGGTGGTTCAATAGAACGACCTGGGACAGCCTAGTGCTGGTTTTTCCTGCTGTGATTGGAGGCCTCAGGGTGCAGCAGGTGAAACCTGAGAAGCTGGTATCAGCACACCTGAGAGCCACGCCCATCTCGGTCTCCTCCAGTTTCTGTTCTGAGTGTGAAGGAAATGGCAGCAGCAACTATTTCTATTGAACAAGACCAGTTTTGTTGTTCAGTGTGTCTGGAGGTTCTGAGAGACCCGGTGACGATCCCGTGTGGACACAGCTATTGTTTGGAGTGCATTGAAGACTGCTGGAACAGGGCCAAGCAGAAAAACCAGTACAGCTGCCCGCAGTGCAGGCAGGTGTTTAATCCGAGACCTCTGCTGAGCAGAAACACAGTTCTGGGTGAAGTGCTGGAAAAGTTTCAGCGAACTGGATTTCAAGCTGAGGCTCAACACTTGGCCAAACCTGAGGACGTGAAGTGCAGTGTTTGCACCGGGAGGAAACGCAAAGCTGTTAAATCCTGTCTTGTGTGCTCGGAGTCTTACTGCGGGGCTCACCTGAGAGCCCACGAAGAGCGCTTTCATGGAAAGACCCACAAGTTGATCCCAGCTTTAGATCAGCAGAGAGAGGAGCTGTGTCCGCAGCACGAGAAATCACTGAGGCTGTACTGTCGCACCGACCAGCAGTGTGTCTGTTCCCAGTGTGTTAAAGAGAGACACAAGGGCCACGACGCGGTGTCGGTGCCGGAGGAGAGAGCAGCTCAACAGGTGGGTTTGAATCTCTTTCTCTATTCCTTCATTTAAATGTCGGGACGTTCACAGGTTTCTGAACAGTTTGATTACCAATAGGATAAATACATTGATTGGTTGCATCTTAATTTTTGTTTTAGTGCATAAAATAACATATAATATATATAAAGCACATTATGTATGTTTTTGCACCAAAATTCAGACAGAGGACTTACATGTCTTTGATTTGACATGTCAAAGTCAGGTTATTAGTCATGGTTGTTTGTTTTGGTTTTCAGGCACTTACATACATTATTAAAGGAGTATTTTGACATTTTGAGAGTTTGATGAGACGATTGATACCACTCTCATGTCTGTCAAAATATAAAGACTGGAAACAGCTGGGAGCAGTTGCCAGGCAACCAAGGGAAACTCCAGGAAGTTTACTGTCCCCAGCCAAGAAATAGTCCTGAGCACAACCCCCCAGAAAAAAAATGGCTAACTGTCGTTTTTACAGTTTTACAATTAAGACATAAAGTGTTGGTTAGTGAGCTTAAGAGGTGCTGGTAGGTGGATTTTGCCAGACTAGCTGTTTCCCCCTGTTTGAAGTCTTTATGCTAAGCTAAGCTAAGCTAACTGGCTTCTGGCTGTAGCTTCATATTTAGAGTATAGATGTCAGAAGGGGTATCGATCTTCTTAACAGAAAGCAAACAAGCGTATTTCCCAAAATGTCGAACTATTCATTTGAGTGCCAAGTTGAATATATCAGAGCTTTCAGGGGAAAATGCTCTTCAGTCCGAAACTATGACATGACATGAACACGGCATTGGAGACTACAAATTTCTAACAGAAAGTCTGCATCACAAACTAGGTTATGGAGTTTGAAAGGCAGAGAGGGTTTAATGAACAATGCTGTCAAGTTGCATTGTGGGAAATGTAGTTTTGTTGTTGTTGTTTTTTTTTATTTAGAGCTTGGCTAAGGGATATAAGTACCTTATTGCCTCCATTAGCTGTGTGTCACAGCCACCGCTGACTGAGTTGATAAACGGGCCAAATCTGTATACCTGGCGTCAAAGAAGAAGGATGAGACTTTTATAGCCGGGTGTAAAGTCTTCCGCAATTCAAATATTGAATAGAGTGTAAAATGTGCTTTAGTCTTGCAGCCATATCTTGTGCTCTGATGTTACTGTGTGAAAGGTTTAGATTGATAGACCAAAGGCCTTCCAATGCAATCCAGTCCTTTTGATTGTAAAATCAAAACTTTCCATCTTGAAAGCCAACCGCAGAAGCAGCCTGAGGGACTGTAGCCCTGTGTGATATTCATCTTTTGTATTCTCTTAGAAAAAACTCCAAGAAACCTCTTTGAGGTCTGAGCAGAAACTGAAGGACACAGAGAAGGAACTCAGATATGTCGTCAGATACATCAAGGTGAGCGCATTTTCAATATATAGGAGCTTTTAAATATGTTGTTGATACACTGTCTAAATAAAGTAGGGTGTGCATGATTCCTGTAAAACTTTATCCACAGCACTCCACAGAGGCAGCAGTGGAGGAGAGCGAGAGGGTTTTCTCCAAGCTGATCCGCTCCATAGAGAAACAAAGCTGTGAGGTGAAGGAGCTGATCAGAGGTCAGGAGAGAGCAGCTGTCAGTCAGGCCGAGGAGCTGCTGGAGAAGATACAGAGAGAGACGGCCGAGCTCAGGAGGACTGACGCTGAGCTGGAGAAACTTTCTCGCACTGAGGACCACATCCACTTCCTTCAGGTATGGAACTGAAGAGAACTTGGCGAGTGATGTGAGAACAGGTTTGTCCAACTTTTATCACCAGAGAAATATTTAAAAAAAATAAGCTATAGTTAAACAAAAATAGGGTTAGGGTTAGGGTTAGGTAAAGATATTTCATGCTTTTAACAGCCTCTTCACTTGGCTACAGACCAAAAACATGACTCAGTTGTCAGGATGTTTAAACCTTTTTACTCCCAGTATGTTTTAGGATTTAGATCTTTGAGATTCCCTTTCAGGCTCTTTGTTATATTTCTGGCAGACTTCTAAGAATTACACTTAATGCTCTTAAGAGTCAATTTAGGAGTGAAAAAGGTCGCTGAATGTTATCAGTGAGACGCATTTATCAAGTGACTTACTCCTCCTTACCTTTGTAAAGCTCGAAAGTGATAACATGATTAAACACATGTACGCTCAGAGCAGGAATAGACAACCAGAGAAAAAAAGATTCACCCTGAAACTGCCCCCTTTTTCCTTCACTTCAAACACAATTTGCTCTGTGACTCCGTTATTCTGCAAAAACGTGTGATTTTTTTTTTTAAACATGTGAAATTAACAATCTAATATAAACAGGGATGAATTCATGGGAATTAATGGCCAATTGGATAAAATGGAAACAAAAAAGAAAAAGTAGTGCAAATTGATTGAAAATAGTCATCTTAAACTACATACTGTATTATTTTAGCTAACATTATATTCATATTCATCATTACCAATTATATTTTGAACAATAACTCCAAAACATGTCTCGGAAGGTGTGTGCTCGCCTTGTTTCTGTACTTTATTATCTAGAAACAGGATCCACTTTTAACCAACTTACTCTGGAGAGTATTTTCAGGTCATAAAAATTTTGATTAATAGATTTTATTCTTATGTTTGAGTAAGATTACAAGTGAAGTGAAAGAACAAAGTAAAAATTCTTTCACTAAACGTTCACTTTTAGCAGCTTAATAAAAACAGGCCCTGACCTTTAGTCCCATACCCTCAAAGTCCAGGCTCAAAACTAGAGACTTTGCATACTTACTTAATTGGAAAGCTTGTTTTTTTTTAAAGTTATAAGTATATATTTACTAGTATACATACTGACACATATACTAGTAACAGGTCAAACCTGCAAAGGTGACTCCTTGTCACTGTTTTGTGTCTTTATGAGGTAATAAAACAAAATAAAACACTAAAAGAAACAATGAGGGCTGACAGTCACAATCATGCACTTGAAATATGACACCTGCATTACACTGATGTGGCAACACACTAATATTGGATCTATTTTATTAATAATATTATTTTTGAAGTATTGTATGAAAGGCTGCCACATGGACTTGAAAAGCCTGATCTTTCCCCCCCAAAGTTTGATTCGCTCAACCAATGAGGTATTGATCATGTTAGACATTTGTTTTACAGTAATGAGTGCAGCGCGAACTTGATGCAGTTTCAAGACCCACAAAGTGATTCCTCTCTGGTTTGCTGAGGTTGTTGCGTTTGTATTCAAATACTGATCTCTAATTTGGTTGTGTTGCATGTCACTGCAGAAGTGCAAGTCTCTGCATTTCTCTGCAAAGACTGTGGAGATGCCCAACACTGACGCACTTCAATATTTGATGTATAAAACCATGAGAGGAGCCCTGGCTGATGTCAAAGACAGTCTGGACGAAACACTTGAAAGAGAATTCAACCGGATCTCTGATAAGGGTAAGTCTCTTTTACAACTTATGAACATAAAGATTTATTTTGTTTTTAGTAACTGAACAGTAAATACTCACTATTTGCTTTTCTGTGTTTCTAGTAATTTCACTGAAGGAAACCAGCAATCAAAGCACCTCTGAAAAGACCAAAGGTAGGAGTTTTTTTTAGTAGTTACACTGACCGTTTGCTAAACCCTGACTTGTAGCCATCAAGTTCATATGTAAGAGATTCTCATTTTAAAATGAGTCGGCTTAGAATCACAAAAAGTCAGCCTGCATTTTAACCAATTTGTGGAGGTAACTTTAGCTTAATCCAGCCATCTAGTTTAGCTACAGTTGATAAAATCTGACATTTTCTGTTTCAATTGGCTACAATTGGCTTTTAAAGTCAAAGACTCGTTGTTTCAAAAATTACTGAACATTTCGAGTGGTCCATCTGTCTCCGTTATCATCATTAATAGAACAGAAATCTGACAGGCAGCAACAGCAACTGAGGGGGGCTCAGCTAACTGTCAATTAAGTGTTTGTCAATAATAATAGTTAAGAAGAGAGAGGAGCTGCCCAATTTAATTTAAACACATCATCAATGTTACTTAACAGAGAAACACGGGTCTCAAATGAACGTCACGATCCTGTAGGTTCTTATAATAACTGTAATGTTCCACCTGCACTTAAAGTGCTTTACAATAATAACATCCAACACATAGGATATAAAATAATTTAAGTATTTAAAAACAAATACCATCAGCTAATAAAAATAAGTGAGTTTTAAGAAGAGATTTAAAAAGTTTGCCCACCATTGCCACAGAGAAGAGGCCAGTCAGTGTCAAAACACAGCACCATAGTTCCTGAATTCACCCACAATTTAAAACCAATTAAAGCTGCAAATTTTAACCTCAGTGATTGCATGTTTCTTGCTGAAATGCACCTTGGGAATTGTAGTTAACATCTACCTCAAGGTTTTTCTGTACACAGGAAATATTTGGTTCTTTGACAAAAAGTTAAAAAAAGTTAAGTTCTTAATCTTTTGTACTGATGATTTAACGGAGTTTCATGCCGATCACACAGTCTATGGGAATTGTATTTCCAGAATCGGGGGTGTTCGAAATAGCTCCACTCATTTTGCAACTCTATTTTGTTGTGTTTAATGTCCGTCACCCCCATATCTGTCTAACAGCAAAAGACTCTGACGTACCATACAACTCAGAGCCGAAGACGAGAGCTGATTTTCTTCAGTGTGAGTACAATTATTTGATTAACCTGGCTAACATCCATCTTTATGAAACCCATGACCACTAGTTGATGTCTGACAACGTGCATCTACTGTGTACAGATTACAACGATATAACCCTGGACCCCAACACAGCCAATCCCTATCTGACCTTCTCTGATGGTCGAAGAGGGGTGACCACACGTTCTGAGCCGCAGCCCTACCCGGACCACCCGTCTCGCTTCACCAGCTGGGCCCAGGTGCTGTGCAGAGCTGGGATGGCTGGACGTTGCTACTGGGAGGTAGAGTGGGCTGGTAACGGAGGGGTTTCCATCGGCGTCTGCTACAAAAACATGGGCAGGAGTGGAGGAGGGAGCGACTGCAAGCTTGGACACAACTCCAAATCCTGGAGCCTGGACTGCTCTTACACTGTCTGTTCATTTCAGCACAACAAGGAGAGCGTGACCATCGCTGCTCCCTGCCGCAGCAGGATAGGAGTGTATCTGGACTTCAGGGGTGGGACTTTGTCCTTCTATAATGTCTCTGATCCAATGGTTTTACTCCATAAAGTCAAGACTACATTCACCCAGCCTGTATACCCAGGATTTTGGGTGGGGTTGGGCTCTTCTTTGAGACTGTGCTCCCTTTGACTGTAAAGATGGAGCACAGTCCTTAAGTAACCTTGTAAGTATACAAATATTTATGTTTGAGTACAATAATGAAAATGAGACAGATGTTTGTGCTCAAAACTTAGCATTTTAATAACCGTGCAAGCCTGGAACAGCAACACTTTGGTGGCGCAGGTAAAGAGCAGGTGGAGCTCAGATCTTATTGAAGGCAGCAACATCAACACTCTGGACCTAAAAAGGAAGAAGAGTCCAATAAGTCAAGTTGTATATTTATTTGAACATATTTATAGAGTTATATTGTTGCACAATAAATCACTATATAAATAAATCCTACATTTTATTATATGAGCAATTTTTTTTTTTTTTTTTTACATCTAAGCCATTTTATTAAAATAAATAATAAAGCATTTAATTCTGAACAACTTCTTCTTGTGTGCATATAAACGTACAGACTGACACCGACTCTGAAGAGAGATTTTGCTGTTGAATCTTGTACAGAAATGTTCAAATGCTTCAAGTACCACAAGTTAAATTCCATTCAGCTCCGTAGTATTGGGGTGGAGGCAGAAATGTATAACCAATATCTAACTTTTTATCGAAGTTACTTACAAAGTCCTCAAACTTGGTGATCTCCTCCTCCAGGATGTCGGTGCCGACTTTGTCGTCCTCGACCACGCAGTTGATCTGCAGCTTCTTGATGCCGTAGCCAACTGGCACCAGTTTAGAAGCTCCCCACAGGAGCCCGTCCATCTGCACCGAGCGCACACACTCCTCCAGCTTCGCCATATCTGTCTCATCGTCCCACTGAGGGAACACAGAGGAGGGGGACGGATAGATATTAACTTGAAAGCCATAAAGACAATTCAACACGGCATCCATCAGTTTGAAGCAAAACTTAAAAAACTAATGTCACGGCAGACTTCAAAAGTTTCCCTACATGCATGTTTAACTTAATTTTGTTAGAGTTGACTTGATTGCGTTGGGTTTCATTTTGGCTGAATGATTTAAAAATATTTAAGTATTAATTAAAAATTTAAAAAAGACATTACATTCAAACATTTTGCAAGCTTTTTTCTTTACCTTTTCACAAAAAAAAAAAAAAAAACAGTGAATCATTATACCAACAAATTTCTTTTTTTGCCACAACTGCAGTGGAGCTAACATTAATATGAGCTACATAATGCCGTTCTGGAGGACACGTACGGGCTTGACGTCCAACAGGATAGATGACTTGGCGATGAGAGTGGGTTTCTTGGACTTCTTGGCTGCGTAGGCATCCAGGCGTTCTTGCTTAAGGCGTGCTGCCTCCTCATCTTCATCATCACTCCCGAACAAATCCATGTCGTCGTCGTCATCATCATCGCCATTTTCCACCTGTTTGACTGGAGCAGCCTGAACTGGAACAGCCTGGTCAAAACAATGGATGGAGAATAGGAAAATAGCTGTTGGGGTGAGCGGTTTAGAGGACAGTTTCCCAATAAAATTTTATCTTTATCTCTATTTGTTTGCACAATTAAAACATCATGGTAAAAGACATACAATACAGCATCAATAGATATGTGCAAGGGGAGGAAGAAATCCATAGTGCTAACACAAAGTCCCCCTCAATGCAAAATTAGATCTAGTATAATCAAACATCAGACAAGACAAAGCAAACAAACAAAAACCAGATAAACGGAATATAAAAAGGAACTCAATCAAAAACAAAAGAAAAGAAAGAAAAACAAAAGGAAAATGTTTTTTGGTTGTAAATTAAGTGGGTTTTTATTCAATGAAGTCTAAACTCAAGTAACAAAGTAGATGACACATTCTCTTTCAAATTGTTTTAGAGAGACAAGGTTGATCTCTTTCAGATGTGTTTTACAGATACAGTGAACATGTACTGCATCTAAAAAAAAAAAAACCCTACTGAATTCTTCGTTATGTACCTTAGCACATGGGACGGCTGCTGATGCTGGACTCTTTTCCAGCACGACCACTCTGGACTCCAGCTTCTGCAGGGCTGCTCTCAACTCCTTTACCACTAATAAGAAAAAGACAACAGGAAAGTTAAGTATGAATAACAAGTGAGCAAAAGCTCAGGAAGACGTGAAAAAACACTCCACGCGCACGCGCACGCGCACACGCGCACGCGCACACGCACACGCACACGCACACGCACACGCACACGCACACGCACACGCACACGCACACACACACACACACACACACACACACACACACACACACACACACACACACACCTGTGTGCAGAGTCTGGTTCTCCAGCTCCAGGCTCTTCATGCGTGAAACCAGCTCCTGGTCTCCTCCTGCATGTGAGGACGACTGTGGAAAGACAAAAATAAATTAGCAAGTGTCACGTTGCAGGTTGGGATTCAAATGGTAACAAAGCAAATGCACTTCATCCAGGTCGAGATCCAATACACGCCTGAAGAGAAGCAAGCAAAAATAAATGGTCAAAGTTGTGAGGTTTAAAAAAAGAAAAGAAAAAAAAAGAAAACCATGCAAGGCTAAAATATATTACACGACAGTGATGTGGATATACTTCTCACACACACACACACACACACACAATACTGATGTTAAAATGAACTCAAAATCAAAGGATTTAATGTTCACAATGCCAGCATGCAGACAATCTCTGCAGAGTTTTTAAACAAACCTGCAAACAGACACCAGTTCGATGAGGATTTTTCCCCCCAACAATCATATTTTGAAAAATTGGTCAAAGATTTAAGGGAATAGTTTGACAGTTTGGGCAACACGTATTTGCCTTCTCTCTTCTATTTAAATAACATGTATTTTAAATGTAACGCTAGCGAGCAACCACTTAGCTTAGCCTGAAGGCAGAAAACAGGGAAGCAGCTAGTTCTGTCCAAAAGGTAACAAAATCTGCCTACCTTAAAAAACACAAAAACAAAACATGCCACTTTGGTATTTGTATGGATTGCAGTATCAAGATATAACATGTTAATTAGTGACCTCTGGAGGTGCTGGTAGGTGGATCTGTCGACAGAGCCAGACTAGCTGTTAGAATTATAAACATTTTAATACTATTTAATAATAGTCATCATCATAATCTCTAGCAAAATTCGCCCCAAAAATATACATTCTGAATCAGTTAGTGGTAGAACATGACGCGTCAAACAAAGATGCAGGGTGGTAAGATGGTGGTACAGGATGAGACATCTTAGTGCCGTGATAAAAGTAGCACACTCCACTTCAGGCAGCAGCAGACGCAGCCAGCACACCACGGCTGTCTGTCTCAGCCATGCAGCGTTCTCAGGCCTGAGCAGCAAAGCTGGATGAGGAGGACTTACGTTTCTGTGCTGCCGTTTCTGCTGGCGCCCTTTACCCTGCTGCAGGGTCGTTTTCACCTGCACCCGGTGATGTACGAGGTGAAGGTAAGAGGGGAAAACACGAGGACAAAAAGAAAAGTAGCGGTTGTAGGTAGAAAGTCGGATGCTACACATGCTCCTCTATCCACTGCTTCAGAGTCGTCAGTGATAGAATATAAACTGACATTATTTTAAAACTGCATTAATCAACCTGTTAGCCTATATCAACACTAAATCAAATGATAAAATCTAGTCGTGCCAACGTGGGAAACAACAATCAACCCTGCAGCTCTACAGAACATTTTTAACATTTTAGTTTTATCACATGTTGGGTCATAAATCCACTTGTGTCTTACTCAAGTTAGACACTCATGAACCATTTCAAGCAGCGGTTTCCTACAAACAAGCTCAAAACAGTAGGTCTTTTTGGTTTGATGAAGTCAGGCTTACACTTAGAAAGGTTCTTAAAGCAATTTCAATGCAGGTGATGGGGGACAAAATCCACAGTGCCACAGCTCTATGAAAAACTGACTTCTAAAGTTCAGCTGAAGCTAATAAGAGTTTGCCAAATTGAGTGGGTATTGTATCAGTAGTCCTTTTAGTATGAAACTCCATCCTTGCTGCTACCACAGGCTGTGTTTGCGAAGGCAGCAGGGGAGTAACTCAGCGAGGGAATTTTGTACTAAAAAAAAAAAAAAAAGAGTGACTTTGGAAGAAAACAACTTGATTTGTCAAATTCAGGCTGCTGAGGCAAATCAGCTTTTTATTTAACCATTTCAAATGTTGCATTTTTGCACATAACATGGACTGTGGATTTTAATCACAAATACTCACATTGACATTGCTTTAAGAAGGGATCTTTTTGCAGCCAGTGTGGTCAGGAAGAACATTTACAGCGTGAAAGTTTCACTTTTAAGTAGCTACCACCATACTCATACTGTTAACAATATAGTAAATGCCATTGATATAAACGACAAACACTTAAGCAGCTTATTGACAGATTGCAATGAAGATTATGGGAGAAGCAAGCAGAGGTGAGAGGGAGAATAAGCGTCTCGTAACAGAAAAGGCAGCATGCATATAGCACTTTAAGTTAAATGCAGGTTAAAGGCTTTCTGGCACTGAAATAAGTTCAAGGCTAAAAAGTCCCCAAGTACTTGCTGTCTATACTTTCATCATAATCTCTCATTTAACAGCTATTTAACATTTTATGGCTGGTACACGAACATTAATAAGTACAGTTCTGCCACTACAGGGGGGGTGTGCCTGTGGCTCATTTGTAGTACTCACTTCATTTAGGGACTGCTGGATAGTCTGTCGGGATTTAGCAATGTCCTGCAGTATGGCATTAACTTCTCTCCCCTGCAGGTATGTGTGGGTCAAGCAGTGATGAAGCGGGAGCAGTGAAAAAGACAGAAAGCAGCATGCAAAACAGGACAGCCCATACACCCAACATTTAGGATGACAGTTACTAAAAGATTTGAATAATTTGAAAAGAAAGGATGATTTCCAAAACCTGTAGTCAAGTAATAGTTAATTAATACATGTAGAGGACTGGCAGTCAATCAAAAGCTTATTTAGTTGTGTCTCATGCAATATAAAAAGGTTACACACATTTTGGCAGCAGGCATGTGGGTACACAACCCCATGACCTGACCTGCAACTGTTATCTTCCCACAGTTAAGTGCATGTTGTACTGAAACTATATTCATTGAAACTGCTTTGCAAGTAGACCCAGTGAAATGTCCTGAGTAAACAGGACATTGTTTCTGTAAAGACATGTTCCACTCTCCTCTACTTTATTTGGGAAGCAGTAGAGACACAAAAACTCTTATTATGTGCATTGCTTGTATTCACAAAGGGTAAGTGAGGACATATGGCTTTTTTTGTGATTTGGGTGAAAGGACCCTTTAAGACCTGGAAGTGATCATACTCTAATCTCTCTTCATCGTTTCCCAGGCCGGTGTAGAAACTCGCTGCAGCCCTGGACAGCCTGAGAAGCAGAGACAGCTGCCAAACCACCTGACCCGCTCTCACTAGGGCGAGTCACTTCTAAATCGAGTGGCTTAACTGACATGCACACAGCTGCTCCGGGCTGTGACTGACGATGATGTAACTATTGCTTAAACTAATAGGCTGGTGACCGATGGGGCAGCATGAGCTGAGGAAGTGTCAGGCAGAGAGACGAAAGGGAACTTCAAAAGATGGCAGCAAGACACAAGAGGAGAATTGGAAATAAAGGTTGTCTAAAAAAAACAAATGTCCGTATTTGTAAGAATGATTGGGTTGATACAAACGAAATAAGGTCCTGACTACACAAATATAAAAGGAGCTTTGCTCTTTTAAAAAAAAAGTGCTTGTTCTACCTGTCGCTGCTGTGTGGAGGGTCCGTTGGCTCCCTCGTAGAAGCACTTCTCGGCTTCATCATAGCGTTGTTTGTCAAACCAGATGTTTTCTGAGGCAAGGCACTGCAGTCCACTCATGTTGGTACTGAGGAGGGAAGTCAGAAATTCAGGAGAAATAAGATGATGCCCAAAAATCATCCAACAGTTTATCTGCTAACCAACAGCCATGACCAGATGTTACAGCCAGCATAAGCAGAAGAAAGAGAAATGAGTGACAGAACGTGGCTTATTAGATGCTTGACCAGGACACCATATATTACAAGTTTCAACACCATGCAGAGCCACAGTTGGAGTTGTGGGTGGAATAGGGAGAGACAAAACAAAGCGTAACACAGACAGTTTATCATATACACAGTAAATTAATGGCATAATAACAGGCATCCGTTTCTGTAAAATAAAATAAAAATAAAGAAGGTGTGATAAAGACTATTGCAACTATGCTTCACCTCCCTTCTCATTTTGCTGACAGCAGCAGACAGGCCTGTACACATTCCTCAGTCAGTGAAACACAGTTGCCTGGTCTGCAAAGTCTGGATTACAGAACAAAAGGTTGGTCACTGCCCGCTAACAACCCCCCTTAGTGATAGCAGAGGTCCACTTTGTTGTATGATTATCAAACCCAGACCCAGTTTACTACACATGACTGTACATGGCTGCATGTTGTACACAAATGCTAAGGTCAGACTTAAAATGCAAGGGGCTGCATTGATGGGGGTGGGGGGTGTTGTTTCAGGTACCGGTGAGACAAATTAAAAGACTTATCAGATGCCAAAATACTGCACAGCCATATAATACTCTGAGACAGGATTTTAACTTTGGAAAACTATCATGGTGAAAATAATTTTCTCTTTAGTCACAATGACTGCGAGATAAAGAGTGGAAATACAGCAATCACATTAGAAAGTAATCTATCAGGAATGTGCACGTAATTAACCAGCCACCACTGTTGCGCTGCAGTGAAAGTTGAGTGACTTCAAATCTGTTGGCACTCCTGCTGTGTAAATGGACTGACCTCATTTTAAATGAATGAGGGCGCTACATTTCCTCTTGAGTGGATAAGTCAGTCTGAACGCGGCTCATCTATAAAACTGCATATCAAACATTTAATACACAAGTTAGCATAACTGAAAAAGGCCAAACAAAATGCAGACAGACAACAAATAAAAAAAAGAAAACCATCATAGTAGTAAAATAAACCGAAAACACACACACGTCTCTCCCATTCCCTGAGTGAGAGATGCCATACTTGTCCCATCTGGGCCTGCTTTCCGTTTCAGAGAAGCCTCTCTTCCTCTGGGTCAGCCCCCTGCTGCCTTTGCCCCCCTGCTCGGTCTCAGAGGAGGTGCGATTGCGTCCTCTGCTGTATTGACGGTGGGGGGTGCCAGAGGCCTTCACAGTGGTGACAGGGTGCCCCTGATCCTGCTGTTGGCCGCGGGTGCGTCTGGACTGGAAGGTCAAGCCTTTGGTGTTTGGACTCCTCGGAGAGGATGACAGCGGTCCATTGCCATTAGAGACGAGCCTGCGTTGGTAGTTGCTCTCGGCCTGCTCGTAGGCACTGCGGTGGTGCCAGATTCCCTCTGCCTGCATGCCCTGGAGGACGGGGCTTTGACCATAGGAGCCGCTTGCTTCCATGGAGGTGCTCAACCACTCCTCTTCGGCCCCAGAGCTCTGGCTCTCCGACTGGGACAAACGCGTGTGTCGGGGCGGCCTCCCAAACTTGACTTTGTCTCCGCTGATGATGCCTCTCTCCTGAGTGGGAATATTACCCTGCCTGAAGGCCCCCACCTGTGCAGCTCTGTGATGCTGAGGGGCTCCTTGCTGACGGTTTGGCAAAGACTGATCCATTCCTATATTAAAGGGGTCTCTTCTCTACTCACTTTTGTGACAGGTTTATGAGGAGAGAAAAGAAGCAACAGGTGGAAGCTAGAGCCATTAAGTCAGTGTGAAGTTAGCGTCACAAAGGAACTTTGCTGGTTAGATGCTTCAAAGAAAGCTCATAAAACAGCTGATATGTGATGCCAATGTGGTCTTGAGGGCAAAGAGACAGTTGATTGATCAAAAAAACTGCAAAATGCCACAAATTTTCTTTTACAGGAAGAGTTCAGAATGAACTTAAATTGTATGAGAATAGAAGAATCAACGTGAGAATGCAAAGGGCCTCATTCGCGTATTCTTTTAGGAAATGGATATGGAATAATACCCAAAAAGTATAAAGTATAAACAATTCATTGATCAACCTCACATTGGACTTTCAAAAAGCAAACTCAAAACCAACAATGCAAGTGGCTAACACGAATGAAATGGTGAAAATGGCCAACATTTAGGTTAGGATGTGTTTGCAGTGTTTCCTCCATATTCATTTCAAATCTGAAAATGAATTTATTTAAAAAGAAAGAAAGAAATTGTACTAATGATTATATGATTAAGAAGCGTTGCAATTTTAACTTGAAACACACATACACAGGGTGAATAACGACAGGTGTGTCTGTGGTGCAAAACTAGAACAAGGATATCTCTTCAAAACACACAGCAGCTGTGTCTAATTAACGAGGAAACACTGTGTTTATGCATTTCATATGACAATGTGTTTCTTTTGAAACATCCAAAAACCCAACCTGTGCAATAGTGTCTGGCTCACCTTTGTTTTGGCATGCTGGAGGATAATGTACGCTACCTATTGTGGAATGGAATATTTAAATAATTCAAAGTAATTACATAAGTTTGAGTTATGTTGAAAGTCATAAAAGTTTTCGTTAAAAGACAATCAAAATGTTTCTGGTAGCAGAATTGCCTTTAAACTAGCAGGCAAACATCACAACTGAAAGACAATATTTACATTTTCATGCATGAAATAAAAAAGCTAACCATATTTTTAAAAAAACACACACTTGCCTTTACAAAGACTAACTTGCATACATGAGCTATACAATGCTTATTGCACTGTTAGTGCAGACATATACACTCAGTTGCCAGTTTATTTTTGGTACACCTTCATGTGGAACTGGAGAGGAGTTGATTAAACTTAAATTTTGGAGGCTGTAGTTTTTAGCTGTCAAATTGTGTTAATGTGAGGGGACCTTCTAATATTTTGTCCTCCCTATTAAAACTGAAACAATAAGTTGATTGACAGAAAAGTAATTGTTAAGGTCACTTTAAGAAAAAATGCCAAACATATGCTTGTACCAACTTCTTAAATGTGAGTATTTTCTCTGTTTTCTGTTTTATAACAATGTAAAATAAATCTCTTTGGGTTCTAAACTGTTGGTTGGACAATACGAGCAAGTTCAATACAACACCTTAGGATCTGGGAAATTGTGATGGATGTTTTCCCACACATTTCTGCCATTTCAATGACAAAAAGATGAACCGGTTATTCTAGAAAATAATCAGCAGATTAGTCAAAAAATGACAGTAATTGTTAGCTGCAGCCCTATTCCACATACATCAATGGGAGTGGTTCAACAGCACTACAAATCACATCCTCCACTGCTGCAGGTCTGCTGTACAGACTGCATTAGTTTTAGCTAGGTATACCTAATAAACTGGTGACAGCTGAATGTAAAACACTTCCACTACACCAGAAGACAGCAATAACTCAGTGCATTTGTTAGGTCATCAGCTGAAAAGCAGCTTCAACATCAACACTCACCTGTTGTATCTGTAATGGGATGCTAATGCCCAACAGAGAAATAAGAGACAACACAAACACTCTCATAAACCGCAAACCCTTATAGAAACAGCAACCACGTTATGTTTGAGGAATGCTAACATCAAGTCAAAACTTTAATTCTCTCAAGTTAATTAAATATATAAGTGGGAGATAAGCGGTACAATTCACCAACAACCAACAAGTGGGCAATTCATGTATAATACCAGTGACAAATCAGGCAAGCGGCACAGTTAGAGTGAGAGTAATGACAGCAGAAACTCGTGTTGTACTTCATCTGTTGCTTGCTCACCCGGACACTAGCTAAAGTTAGGTTAGTTAAGTTTTCTGACAGCCCCGGCAACTTGTAGATCCGCTAACCACGTGGCACTTGAAAACTCAACATTCAAAATAGTTCATGGGTTTTACAAACAGTACGCTTTTTGTTATGTTCCAGGTCGTAAAAATACAACTCTTCTGCACTTACTCTTGGCTTTATTCGACGTTTTATGGCTCGGTAACGGTCCCTTAGCGTGCTGCCTCGGCTGTAATCCGACGGGAGAAGAGAACTTGCAGTCACGAGCCGCCAGTATTCTTCGGTGACAGAGGGGGGAGAGACGAAGACTTTATCGATGATTTCCGCGTTTTTTCAACGTTTATGAAAAATATAATTACAAATAAACACACAGGAAAATAAGTTATTTTCCACGAATCCTTAAGATATGAAGGGACCCTCGTTTTCGTTATTCACATCGTATCTTGAGATTGGTATGATCCATTTTGGCCAAAGACTACGTTTCCCATGATTCCATGTGACCGGCAGTTGGCGGTGAGCAGTTATTTTCATGTTTTGACAGGCCGTGGGGCCCAGTCTCACACATGGGTGTGACTTTATATGTTTATATGTTTGATTTGAACAATGACGCAATGTTGCTTTTGTCTTTTGTCTTTCTAGTTTGACAAACAGACCTCCGTGACTGCATCTCATGACATAAAACTGTGCTAAATGTCAAAAATGTTGAGTTGAGCTCAAGTTTATGTTTTTTTGTGAAGCCAAATACCTTTTCCTTCCTTGTCCTGCAGAGGGCAGACTAATCGAGCCAATCTGAACAGACCATACAAGGCTACTGAATATTATTAATAATGACCAGAGGACACATAGACTGGTGGGTTGATAAAGGTTGATATATTTTCAGTTTTAGCTTAATTTAGCTAGTTTTCAGTGTGGCTTTGGTAGATTTATTTTAGATGTATTATTATTAATAATAGTAGTGGTAGTGGTAGTGATGTTGATTTTACTATTGTTTACAGGTTAACACTTACAAATCCAGGGTTTTTACCTTTTTTATTGTGAGGTGGAGGTAAAGGTATGACTTATTGAATGACTGAATTTTACCTGATATGTGATACACTTTCAACTATCATAGATCCACTTGATAATTTGTGTAACAATGACTAAAAATGTCTAAAATGCAAAATACAACAATAAATTAACACATCACCATCAACTATACTCCAGATACAGATTTCAAAATGAATGGCATGAGCTCTTACATTTTTCCAGTGAAATAGAGATTGATGAGTTACTTCTGACAGCTTCAGAAACCTCAAGAAGCTGGCTTCAGCTGACCTCCTGTCACAAGGATCTTGTCACTTCTGCAAAGTGAAGCATCTCTCATGAGAAAGGTTTGAACCCACGAGGACATCACATAATTAGACGAACACCTCATTCACATTCAACCACTCTGGTTGGCCCATAATTTACAACTTTCATCTTATCTTTTCTCTTCAAAAGGCAAATAGGACAAGTAGGAAAAGCAGAAAATTGTGACAAATTCTTAAAGAGTTATTTAGTGCTGGGCACACTTTAAAATTAAATCCAAGGCTTGTGCTTACACTGCAGTGCTGATGTAATTTATTATTTACCCTTTACGGGAGATCTACTCCAGGGCAAAAAGGACAAATCCACATCATTAAGATGTATAAAACATCCTTCTTTGACCTTCGGTATTCTTGGAAGTGAGTTCAACAACACTACTTTCACTGATTGGCTGGTTTATTCCTCCACTGTCCAGCCTTTTTCTGCCCTAGGCTCTTGTGTGCTTGTGATTGTATTTCTTGATTTTCCCATTGTGCCATATCTGAGCGATACAGTGTCTGCTGTAGTATATATTGCTTCAGGGGTTTTAATGCCGTTATTATATCTATACTTTACAATTCATCTAGGCAGCCTCTGGAGTGCAAAATGATCTCCACAAATATAACTGCACTTCTATCTATTACAATAAAAGCTGTTAACATCCTTTGACATTTCTCTGACTCAACATCAAAGGTGAATGCCGCTTATTGTAAGAATGCACCTCACAGTTCAATCACACACTTTCCGAAGTCTCCAGGCTGTAAAATTTAGCATCTGCTCCTTTGACTACAGATGAGGCGCTCACTTGGAGCCATCAGATGGTAAGCTGAATTGTCAAACCAAATAACGTTCATATATTCAAGCATTGCTAACACGTATGACCCAGAGTTTAAACATAATTTGGCTGCAAGAACCGACACACAGCACGTTTTGTGGGACAGCAAAGTGAGTGTCATTTTTACATCCCACTGACATCAAAATTTAATGGTTAGCTCTTTAGCCTCCGGTTTTTAGGAAAAGAGGTCACACATCTACAAGTATTGCCTGACCTGTAGTCTGAGCTTCAGGAATAATACATGTGCTTTTTTGAAATTGGGTGACATTCCTATTTAAGCTCGCCCTTTCACTACGTATTCATCCTGTAGCACTGATAAGGTCTGCTCTGGGCTATAGGTTAAAGGGGCAATAAATGGATACAGAAAACAAGTATAAATATAGCACCTACGCAATACTGGGTTAACTTCTCCAGTGGGTCATTTTGATCCAGTGTTTGACACAACAAGCTCAAGGTTTACAATGGTCACAAATGTATTGTTAATTATGTAAACGATGTGCATATGACATTCAAAACAGTTAAAGATATACATATTATTAACAATCAATCAGACGTGTACGTTTTAAAAAGAGCTAGAGTAAATTATAGCAGTTCACAGCCATGGAAGAATTAGTAAACAGGCCTACCGGGCAAAGGCCCAAGGGCCCCTGCGCCAGAGCCTCTGTTTGAAGTGAATGTTAACATTTCTTGTTGGAAAGTCAATCAAACAACTACAAAGAGCCACAATACGACCACAAAGAGACACAAAAGAAGAAAAACATCCTTCTTTGATCTTAGGTGTTCTAGGAAAGAGTTCAACGACAGTACGTTCTGTGATTGGCGTTCTGTGATCCTCCATAGTCTTTTCCTGGCCGAGTTTCTTATTACTTACTGTACTTCTGATTCATAACATTTCTTGTTGGAAAGTTAATCAAGCGACTACAAAGAGACGTAAAACAACCAAAAAGAGACGCAAAAGAACTGTAAAGAAATGCAAAATCACTACCAAAAGATGTGAAAAACCACAATGACACACAAAACAACTACAAAATGACACAAAAAGACACAAAAATGACAACAAACAGGCACAAACTGACCACAAAGACACGAAACAAACACAAATGTGAATGTTTTCTGGGTTTTTAAAGTCTTCCTGTGAAACTGAATATCTTTCTATTTTGGACAAACAAGACATTTTAAGACATCACTATGGAAACATAATTTTTGCTATTTGCTGATGTTCTGTAGACGATTAATCGACGGGTCAAGAAAATAATCTGCAGATGAATCAATAATGAAAATAATCATTAGTTGTCCAGTTTTGATGCTCAGTGTAATTGGTTCTAGTAGCTTGAATAGGACACATGAATAGGATCAAACATTGTTGTTTTCACTCTATACAACATCCTTACTGTTGATAGATTGGCCTCCCTGATCAAACAGACAATGCACAGTCTTGTTTAAATGCAAACAACCAATATGTTTGAAAAAAATAGCCATTAGCCACCAGGCGTCCGTGGTATCACACAAACCTTTTGTTAACCTGTGTTTGTGAACGTTGTCACAGTGTTTTAGGATTAGCTTTGTTCCTGCTACCTGATAACATGCTCCCTTTTATACCAAGAGGTTTGTTTTTGATTATTTTTGAAGCAGCCGGGACACAAATTCACACCTGGAGAGTGACAAGCACAATTGTATTCTTCTACTGTTCAAGAGGAGCTTCAGTTGAACACCTGACCTGTAAAATGTTCCTGTAAATGAATCACTAAGCAGCTCCAGAGGCGTACTTGAAGGTTGAATCCTGTGTTCTCGTTCTTGGGAACCTATTCTGTAGGGAAGGATTTTGCTTTTTTAGCACTGGCCTGCTCCACATTCACACCTGGAAACTGGCTGACACGGCCCCATTTGTAAATTACTGTGGAGCAAAATCTTTGTTCAAATACCGAGGTGGTAACAGCAGTAACTAGTTATAGATGTCTGACAGACAGTCCATGAATGGTAGCTAGGTTCTGATGAAATATATATTCACACAACAGTCCTTTACATGACAGTTACTCTATATTAAATGACTGACCAGTAGTAAATGTACTCCACTGGTAATAATGAACAACATATCCTCTGTTGGGGGGGGGGGGGGCAGAGACACACAGAGACACACAGAGACAGAGAGAGAGAGAGAGACAGAGACACACAGAGAGAGAGAGAGGGAGAGAGACACAGAGAGAGAGAGACAGAGAGAGAGAGAGAGAGAGAGAGACAGACACAGAGAGAGAGGGAGAGAGACACAGACACAGACACAGAGAGAGAGAGAGAGAGAGACACAGACACAGAGAGAGAGGGAGAGAGACACAGACAGACACAGAGAGAGAGAGAGAGAGAGACACAGACACAGAGAGAGAGGGAGAGAGACACAGACAGACACAGAGAGAGAGAGAGAGAGAGAGACACACAGACACAGACACAGAGAGAGAGAGAGACACAGACACAGAGAGAGAGAGACACACAGACACAGAGAGAGAGAGAGAGAGAGACACAGACACACAGAGAGAGAGAGAGAGAGAGAGAGAGAGAGAGACACAGACACAGAGAGAGAGAGAGACACAGAGACACACGGGGGGCAGAGAGAGAGAGAGGGGGGGGGACAGAGAGAGAGAGAGAGACACAGACACAGAGAGAGAGAGAGAGAGAGAGGTGTGCGCGGGGATTCATCTATTTTCGGTTGACAGACAACATTTTCATTCAGTGAGTCTTTAAGAGGCGCGGAGGAACAAATAACATCAGCGGCTGTTGTGGGACATAAAGAAGACAGATAAGGAAATGGAAATGTGTTGTAAGGGGCTGCCAGGACGACAGGAGAAATTTATACTCTTCATCGTTTACCTTCATCTGTGTTACAGCTCTACAGTGAGTGGCATGTTCATATTTCTTTATCATTCATACAGGCTTCCTCTCTGGGACAAAAAGCAGCTCAAAGTGCAGCTGAAGTTGACCCTTTTTGTATTTTGCACGCGACCCCCCCCCCCCCCCCCCCCCCCCCCGCTAATTAGGAAACGATCCACTTAATTACAGCCTAATGGCGATGCTATTACCGTTATTATCCTCTGTCCTTTTTGGAGCACACGCGCCACACTTGGACAACAAATGTCATCATCAAGCCGCTGGCACTAATTAGTGGTTATCAAGCCTCGCGACCTGCATCCATCACTGCCATCCACCTGGTATCAATCAAAGACAAAGTCGACAGGGGAAACAAAGTCCAGATGTTGTCTTATAGTCTGCAAGGTCTGAGCATGAATCTGCAAAAGGCGTGTTAAAAAACTGACTTCAGTTCTAATCAATAATGTTGTTATTTGAGGGGAAAACATCAACTTATAGAGCTTTAATTAGCAGAGAAATTAAAACTGTTAAATGATTTTGACTTTTGAAAATTTGGGCAGATTTTATGACTAAAAGGGGACATATACAAACTAATTTCTTGAATAAGGAATGTTTTTCCTCCATCGCAGCTGCCAGTGTTACTCCCCCAGGCAACCAGCGAAGAGCGTCGGCCTGCGGTGCGATGTGTCTGCTTCACTACAGATAACTAAGTTGTCTCGTGTTTGCAGGCCGAGGCAATCCATCCGGACTGCGCCATCGTCTCTCAGCACCTGAGGGCTCGGGAGGTTTGTGGCCAGACGAGGAGGAGCGAAGCGCAAAACCAGAGCGACCACGGCGGTGGGTTCATGTGTGAAGCTGCTGCTGCTGCTGCTGCTGCTTTGTGTTTTCTGCTCACAAACACACGCTGAGAGAGATAACTGGGAAACGCTTGGCACGCTGCGAGAGGTTTTTTCTTAATAGACGGGAGGACAAGAGTTTTGAGATGTGCTGCACGGGTAGATATGAAGCAGGATCATCTTCCTGTAGGAGCTTTTAAGAGCTTTAATTCCCAGTCAGATGTTAGTTTTTCTTCTGTGGTTTGATATTTGTAGCATTGGGAGCAAAGTTTGCAGCTCAATTCAGGTGATGACCCTCGTGCAGGGCCGCACCACGCTTGTTACACGCAAAATATATGTGTACTTTTATATCAAAATCCCTATTTTTTTATCTTCTTGTAAAAAAGTAGAAATATTTTTGATGACTCCTCTTGAACTTGGAAGATAAAAATGCTCTAACGTCCACTGTGACTGAAAAAAAGATCTGCTTAGAATAATAATTTGTCATTTCACACAAAAGAAAATCCAGAATCTATGAATATGCAAATCTTGTTCATTTTAAAAGTTTGACTCATAACACAAGACACATTTTAGGGTGGAGGGGAACTTTAATACTAGATCTCACACAGGGAAATTACACAGTCAGCAAAGTAACCTAAAAAAACTACAATACTACATACATTGTGATGTACCATGTACCACAAAAAGCACATAAAAATAGAGGTAGTATATAGAACAAACATAAATAGAAACAACTAACAAAAATGTTTTGTTGACACACAGATAATTAGTGATGAGATCAGTAACTTGCAATAGATAAATACATTCAATTAAACCTGACAAATGTAGTACTCCACAGAGGTATTTGCACAATACTTATATCGTTTCATGCTACTTTACACCTCTACTCCGCTACATTTCTGTGGAAGGTTTTATATGTTTTACTCCACTTTTATTTCACAGCTAGTTGTAGTTCCTTCAATCTTAAGATTTTGCTCACAAAACATATGATTCAGTTTATAAAATAGGATTCAATTTTAGAGATTAAACGACACATAAAACAGTTAAAATTAGCTCCAGATTGAACAGCTACAACATTAAAGTACTGCTTACATGTGTATGCATAAATAATAACGATCAAATAACACAACACTATTTTGTTGCTTAGGCTATACTGTGCTTTTACTTTGGTAAAATTTTGAATGAAGGACTTTTACTTGTAATTGAGTATTTTTACAGTGTTATATTGCTACCTTTACTTTTTTAAGTGAATGACCTGAATACTTCTTCCACCTCTGTCTGCTGGTAGGTGTTGCAAATGAAGTTGCTGCACTCGAAGCAGCAAAACAACTGCGTGACAATTTCATTTTAATTTCCTTCTTCTTATCTTATTTTGAAAAGACAGAGAATGCAGAGAAGGGCTGAAATCTGTAATGTGTGTGGATACTGTGTTTTTACACCATGTAATCTTCATCAGACTGATCTAATGCTCACGCCTGATCTTCCTCCCGGTGAGGCTCCACCCGCTTGTCCTTCCAATCTGACCCATTGACTTCATTGTAAACGAATGAACCTGGCGTCTCCCTGAGGGCCACACTGCATGTCTCCATAACGGGCTTTGTCACTGAAGCCGAGCTCTTCTCCACTTCATCAGAAACTGCCCCAGAACAACAACACTCTGGCAACTCCCCTCTGCGAGAGTGATGAACTTTAACATTTCCTGACTAATTTGATTTTAATTACCCCTGATGACTCTGAACACTTTGGTGCAAAGTTGTCATCCGCTGCTCATTACGCAGATAAACTTCTACTGATTAATTTCACTGTCGAAGTGGGTGTGTTTGTGCGTCCATCAGTGTGATGCCAACCATGCAGGTGATATGTAATCATGCAGAGTTGGAGAGTCATGCAGGGTTGAAATAACATTAGAAAATTGTGAAAAAAAGCCCGTCAGGCATTTTGAGAGCCCAAGGTGACGTCTTCATGCAGCTTGTTTTGTCTGACTAACAGTCTAAAACCCAAAGATATTCAGTTTATAATGCTATAAAATACAGAAAGGCGGAAAACCCTCACGTTTGAGAACCTGGAACAGCAAATATTTGGCATTTTTAGCCAAGCTAGCAGTGTGACTTTGCAGATGGCCCAGATATTTATGGTGCTGTGACGGCATGATGATGGATGAATCCTCGTGATCCCCTGACTTTTCATCTACCGCCACCATGAGGTTCACATTTGTGGTTTTAAGTGAAATATCTGAACAACTAATGGATGGCTTGACATAATGAAACACATCAAACTTTAAAACCTTGAATCCCACTGAGAAGTCAATTGGATGCATGCTGCTTAATAAATGAAGACACCATCCAGTTCCTCCCCCAGCGGTGCTCTGGAAGCACTCACTCGGTGTCCAAAGTAATTTCACACATCATTGTTAATCCTAAATGAGGTGACATTCAAGTGGCTAAATGTATAGCTTCCTCTAGAGCTGTCTGTTCATAAAAGCCTATGAATAGAGCCCTGCTCAGTGGGTGACAAAACCTTATGGTTGATCTGAAAGGAAATATTTGAAATTCATCATCAACCTTTTGACATGACGTTAATTGTGAACTCTTGACAGTTAGACACACCAGGGAATATAACATTATGGTTTTTCCCACATGGTAATTCAAAATTTCCCCTGTGATTAAGCCCAAACACAAAGATGTTCCAGTGAAACAGTGTAAGTTTCCATGATTAATGGTTTTTGCTACACTCAGTGTGGCTTTTGTTACGTGTATGAATGAGGACAAATGTTTCTTTTATCATAGATCATGTAATTGTGCCTCTTTCTTTGCCGCCTTTAATCTCAGGCTAAAAATGAAAACTTTTCACAATCACAACATCACAGTTGTCACATCTATCTCAGTGTTTGTATGACTCCAATCCAGAGATCTGAATTTAAGCATCTAGGAGCAGGAACTCCCTTATGGGAATAGTATTCCACAACTTGACAGGCCATAAAAGTCTAATCTGAAAATCTAAATCTAATCTGTAAGAGCAATCCAACAAACAGCTTGAAGTAAACAACCTAGATATAAACAGTGCAAAAGGACCTGACCTGTGTCTACAGCAGCATCGTCAGGTAGTTAAAGTTCTGTCCACAACGAAACACCAGAACAATAACAAACAAGACGAGGACTCTATAGCCACACTAACGACTCTGTCAGGCGGCAGACAATGCTAAGGGTCGGGTTATGCGAGTGAAGTGGGTGTGAATGTCGGATTGTCGATTTAGGAAAGTCATAGAAATTGTCGAACACAGCCCCCCGAATCCAACGTTGGAAATGTGACCTTGTTGGATTGTCAGGCTGTCCTGATGGAGTATACTGGCGCCCTAACATACTGATGTTTAGCAGGTTTATCATCTTAGTTTAGCATGTTAGCATGCTAACATATGCTAAATAGTACTAAACAGAAGATGGCAGAATGTCAGTTTTGAAGGTTTTTGGTCATAAACCAAAGTATAAGACAAGTTCAGGGGAAAGTGGCCTGGGAACTAAAGGATGGGCAGGAGGCCTCGGGCGGACTGCCTGGGGGCAAAGGCGGAGCAAGAGACCCCAGGAGAGGACAGAGGCAGCAGGATGACTTAACTTACAGACAGGTAGGCAGACAGGCAGGCAGACAGGTCACAGGCAGGCAGGTAGACAGGTTCAGGTCACAGAAGCTCAAAAGCAAAAACACAAGGCAAGACAGGACAACAACAATAAGGAAGGTGCAGGTGGGGAGATGGGCGGGGAAGTTCAGGTGAGGGGAATGAGCTGATTGCAAGGCAGATGGGAGTGGCAGGATCTTGAATGACAGAAGAAAGTCTGAAAGCATCTGGTGGACTGCTCGAGAATGAGAGTCTGAGGAGTTGGAGGAATGAACATGGCCTGCGAGAAACGAGTCAGAGAGAGAGAGCCATGCAGAGGACTGGAGACAGAGTCAGAGAGAGAGAGCCATGCAGAGGGCTGGAGACAGAGTCAGAGAGAGAGCCATGCAGAGGGCTGGAGACAGAGAGAGAGAGCCATGCAGAGGGCTGGAGACAGAGAGAGAGAGAGAGCCATGCAGAGGGCTGGAGACAGAGAGAGAGCCATGCAGAGGGCTGGAGACAGAGAGAGAGAGAGAGCCATGCAGAGGGCTGGAGACAGAGAGAGAGAGAGAGCCATGCAGAGGACTGGAGACAGAGAGAGAGCCATGCAGAGGGCTGGAGACAGAGTCAGAGAGAGAGAGCCATGCAGAGGGCTGGAGACAGAGTCAGAGAGAGAGCCATGCAGAGGGCTGGAGACAGAGAGAGAAAGAGAGCCATGCAGAGGGCTGGAGACAGAGTCAGAGAGAGAGAGAGCCATGCAGAGGGCTGGAGATGAGCGAGTGTGGCTAAAGGGAGGGACTAAGAGGCAAACTCTGACAATGTTCTGTGTGAGCCCACATACTGTCAACCCGTCAGGATGTGCCGCCATCCTAACTCCTAATGTCAGTGTGCGCCAACTCTCCAGAAAAGCAGCAATTTTATCACATTTCCTTCCTAGATTTGCATCCTGGCCACCGTGCCTTCACTACTTTCCCTGTGTGTGTGGAGCATCCAGTGTGTGCTACGGGTGTCAATTGATGGCAAATAATGCAACACTACGTAACGGGGCTGGTGTGTGTTGCACTTTCCTCTGCCACCTTAACATCAGCCCTCTTTGATGAAGCTCCAACTTTTTAAGTTTAAATGAATTAATCTGCTGCTTTGTTGCCGTCTACTGCAACATGACCTAAATCCAACCCTACAACCTGCCAGATAGATTCTTATAAAGCAGCACCCAAAGTTCAGTAATTAAATCAGCTCTCCCGTCCTTCAGTGCCATTAACTCTGCAGATTCTGCACAAACAACACTGCTGTTTGGTTTTGTTTGTTCCACTCACCAAAGTGCCCATAAACGTGCCATCGTCTCTGCCGTGAAAACTGAAATACAATTTGGAAGCTGTTTCCTCTCTTGATTGGATGCCTCTGTTTTTCTATTAGGATTAAACCCATCTGCGTAAACCTGAAGAGCATCCTCCCACATACAATGTGCTTAAGAACATGTTTCCCCTCTCACCAAATCTAAAATTTGGAGGCTAACATCCAATTTTGGCATTAACCACAGTGAAATAAGAAACCACAGTACAGCAGAATAAAAATCTCTTAATCCCTGATACCAATTACCTCAGCATACACCGTGTAAAGAAACTGTACCTCGTCCTAACTAAACCCCAGCAGATAGTTAACTGCAAGCTTGTAACCACATCCTTAGTTTTCAAGTCTGTAACTCACTGCCAATTTTAATCATCTTGTCCACAATGGATTTCCTCCCCTTACAACAAGATGCACTTGACAGGGGGGGCGGTTTGAAAAGCATTGTGTTTTGGGGTGTGATTAATTGTGGCTTAGCGTGGATGGCAGCCCACAACAGAGAGGAAATCTTCTTTATATTTAGCTGTCTAAGTCCGGACATGGCTGCACCAAGAGGTTCAAGTTAGCCATCTGAAGATGACAGAAATCAACCTTTTTCACTGCAGATATTTTGCAGTTTATAGCAGGAAAAGCACATATTTAAGTCAATGTAAGTGTCCTTATAGTAAGCCAGTCACTATTGTCCAGGAGCTGATAGACCTTGATGTAATGCAGTCATTAGTTATGTTATTAATTACACCAGTGCTTCTCCTACCATAACACGTTTAAATGTCTCCTGTGAAATTTGTCTATTAGGGTAAAAGTTTTCCAGGGCCCCAGATTTGTCTTTTGTGGTATAAATATAAATATTTTATACTTTAATTTCACACTGCTCTGGCTGCCCCAAACAAATAATTTATTTTGTAAGATATGAAATAGCATCTGTGTTGTTTTCTGAGACAAACTGGAACAAGCAGAAATACAATTACATTTTATAATAGTTTTTTTTTTCTTGTGCAGACTGAAGCCGAGTTGTTCTCCCCTGGCAAAGTCTCCTGGAGTCGACTGGTGATAGCATGTGCCACTGATTTTCACATCAAGCCAAAACCCAGAATTTAAATGAGGGATGGGTCCATGAACAACACTGAATTACTACTATCAACAATAATAGCATATTTTATTTATATATATCACATGCCATATGTGTTTCACAAGAGATGAATGATAAAGAGAAAACGACAGATGCTAAAGGTAGAAATGTCAAAAACATAACAACATAAAAAAGAGACAAAGGTCACATTTAATAACTACAGAAGCATTTCCTGAATTAAATGCCTACTGACTGACTGATGATGCTGACTGCCATAATTATTATATTTATTTTCTCATCATATAAACACCTGAATCAGAATGACATGCATTAATATAGGAATAGGGGGTTTAAAAAACATCCGTGTTATAAATACAAGGAAACTGAATGCTTTATATAACATATAATAATCAATAAATTGTACATAACATCATGATTGGCACATTTACACATGTACATTTGATCAGTGGGCAATACTGAGGTCATATCATATCACATATCATGTATGTACCGTACACACTAGCAGAGATTTAAATGCAATTAATGTCTATGGGACTGCTTCTAAAACTAAATAATACGAAATATTAAAGTACAATAGTTATCAATAAAAAACATTTAAAGTAAGTTTTAGGTGAGCAAAAAATGGCCCGCACATGCATGTAAATATGCATGTAAATGTGTTGCAATCACACTAACAAATGTAATGAATAAATAAGTTGTGCTTAAGTCACCTGTTGTGTATAAGCCTCACAATTCATAGCACCACCCCTGATACAACCACTCATTTTGCAAATACTCATTGAAGTGACAGACCTGAGATCTGAAAGTGCATTTCAACACAGTCCCTCAGCCCCTCCTGCATCCTCGGCTTCAGGAATATCAGTCTGAGTCAGCCTGACAGCAACAGAGGAGCTGTGACGCGAATCATCCAAATCAAGGGTCCTCTGTGAATAATCGCACGCCGCTGCTCCACTATCGTTCCCCAGGGTTACGTTGGAGGTTTCGTCAGACCCCCTGACTGGATGCAAGTGGTTGGTTTTGTGAGATAGTGAAACGCAGGAGAAGGAGTAGATAATGGATTAGACACACTGGCTTTGTGCAAATGAAATAAGGTTCCAAGAGGAAATGGATATTTCTCCCAAACAGCCACCGCTCAGATTATCTGGAGTGCATGTCAATGAGCGCAGACTCTTTATTGTGATCACTTTTAATGTTAATTCATTTTCAAGAATAGCTTATTAAAGAACAAACCCAATGTCAAATTGCATACAGTGAATACATTTTAATATAATATTAATATTTTAAGGATAATACTTTCAAATTCCTATAAACCAGATTGTCTTCTTACAGTAACATCTTATTGATTTTTAGCCATGTTAGCTGTGTAGCTCTTTGGATGGCAATGTCGGTCTGTTGGTCCACCACTTTGGTTCAGATATTTCAACAGCTATGAGATTAACATGAAACTTTGTACGGACATTCATTCCCAGAGGATCCTAATGACTTTGGTGATCGTCCGACTTTTTCATTTAAAGCATTCATCAGCTAGCTGCTCTGTGATGCTATACTTAAGCACAGTGGTGCTTTCAGCTAGATGCTAACATGCTCACAATGTTAACATGCAGATGTTTAGCACATGATGTTTACCATGTTCACCATCTTACTTTAACATTGTAGCATGCTAACATTTGCTAATTAGCACGAAAGACAAAGGGCATCTGAGGCTGATGGGAATGTTATTAGTTTGCAGGTATTTGGTCATAAATCAAAGGTTTTGACTAATTAAAACTTTGACCAGTAGAGGAAATCCTCCTCTGGGGACCATGGATGTTTGAACAAAATGTCATGGAAATCCATCTAATAGGTGTTGGGATATTTCAATCTGGATCAAAGTGGTGAACCTACTGACCAATATTTCCAGAGCCATGTCGCTTGAAAAAGATTTTCATTAAATTTCGTACTTATTTTTCACATCTTGGCTCAACCAACACTACATGTTATGGTATGATAAAAACTGTAACCATAAAAACATACAAAAGTGACTTAACCTGTTGACCTAATCGAAGACCTTTATTGTGACATCACCCTTTGTTACTTCACCACCACTGCTGAAGATCAAAAACAATTTTTCGATTTCTACTTTTATCCATTTAGCCAAGAGTTTGGCTTTCTTTACAATGATTCACCACAGACCTGCTAGCGTGGCTGCAAACTCTAGTCTTGCAAAACAGAAATCTTGACAGCTAAATTACCCTCCAGTATGAGTCACAATATCTCAATCAAATTCCCATCAAAAGGATTTTGAATTAAGTGACATTATTGGTTAATTGCCAAATTCCAATCGAGAAAATGCTAAATGTATAATTAAACATGATGAAATAAATGACAGCCTCAGCACAAAATGTGGTTCACCGACATCCTGCTGAGTGAAGAGTAGGCAGACTGTGTTTATGTTGTAGTCAGAAATCACTCCCGGCCCTTTGAAACATTTCTGCGTTCCTCGAAACTTATAGCGCCCGAGGAGTTTCCAGAGAGAGATTTCCGTAGCTGGCATTTATTTTGGTCTCACTTCAGCCTTGGGGATAAATGAAAAAAACTCCTTGTATTGCCTGTTTTTTTAATTCATCATCGCTGTTGACATTTACCCGCTGTGGATGGAGATGGCTGCAGATATTTGCAGCACCACACACTGTTTATCACAATGATAAATATGTATCAGATTGGAGTTACTCTGTCCATTCATTTGTTCACTCCTGTCAAACCTGTCCCCTTGCCTCCTGAGACCATATCCGCATTGATATGTGATAGAGTCAATTATATATACCGGTAAGTAATCCCATGTTTATCTAGAATCTGGGAAATGTACGACAGTAGATGGAAAAACCTGGAGTGTGTGACATTGTGCAAAAGCTTTTACCGCAATCAATTTACAGAAACAAGGCCAGGCAAGCCCAGTTCTGCTGGACTGTGGAAATGACCTGTCAACTGGTTGTATGCACTGATATAGATTAATTAGACCAGGATTAATAGAAATATCCTCTTTTAGTTACATGAGAAGAAGTATGTGACTAGGTAATCAGGTCACCTGTACGTACAGTAGTTTCTGTGGTTGGTGTCAGCAAATTTGCGCAGATGAATGCCTGAGGTAGGCGGAAATGTTGAAAAGTCCCTTTTCAATAAATATAACAACAGGAAGGACAGTATGTGATGCTGAGAGAAACTCAATCATTCTTTTGCAGGACATTTTGAAAAACATAGAGCATGTCAGGAACTCTATAAGAATTTGAAGCATTTGACTGATGCATAAATAATACTTGATCTTCTTTTCCTTAGGGATGCTTGGATACATTTACAGCCACACAATAATGTTGCTATACTGTAAAAACCCCACAAAAAACAATCGTCTGTTTAAGCCGCTTACGTGAATGCATAAACTGGCTGATCCCCAGAAAATCTTCTTTTGATCATCCAGGGGTTGTCCTGACGGGCAAAACACAACATTTAAAAAGACACACACTGGCACTGCAGAACAAAAACACTTCAAATAACACTAACATATATAGGTATAATGTTTACCATTTTCACTGTCTTAGTTTAGTATGTTAGCATGTTAATATTTGCTGTATAGCATTAAGCACAAAGAAGAGCTGAGGTTGCTGGGAATGTCATTCACTCATGTCAATGCAGGTATACACATACATAAACCAAAGTATTTTTTTACCTGCTGGTGGCGCTCGAGGAAAAGTCAGGGTATTACCAAAGTCATTAGGATTCATCTGCTGAGAACCATGAATGTCTGAACAAATTTAATGGCAATCCATCCCACAGTTGTCAAGATATTTGTGTCAGGGACCAAAGCGGTAGACCGACCAACATTGCTACTCATAGACAACAAAACACAACGATCATATCATAAAACAGAAAAGCATTTCAGGACTCACAACAGAATAAGCTTCTCATAAGCGTCACGGTCTGGGCCCTGAAGAACCGAGAGAATTGGACAATGTCTCTCGTTTCTCGTTGTCTTCTGAAGAAATGTGTATGACAGCTTCAAGCCCGCAGACAGATCTAATCAACTAATATTAATGTGGTGACACAGGACTGACAGAAAGCATTACATCTACAAGAAATTAAATATGAAGCCAAACAAGACATTATGCAAGCAGTAAATAATAATAATAATAATAATTAATGTATTTTTCTTCAAGTGGTAACACCACTGAGTGGCTGCTGTGAACTGGTAGCAGCTGAGAGGAAAACACACAAACATCTTGAATAAGTAAAAGGTCATCTGAATAACAATTGATCCATATCCATTCTTTGTAGACAATGAAATGTGGCTTCCTGAAAAAGCTTCCAGATACGTGTATGCAGCTTGTGGAAGTGACATCACCCTAAACAAAGCCTGAAGGGATATAAATGGTTGGTTATACTGTGAAGACGGATTTGTCTGCCTGATCAAAATCAAAACATTACCCTCTATTGATGACAGGTACATTGAAAGATGTAGAGTAGGCTGAAAGATGTGAATAGCCAGGTTTCCACTACTGTTATGCAAATATCAGGAGTTGGTTCATCAAGATAAACAGGTGGTCATACTAACTCTCCAGTTAAGTGCCATTAAACCATTGCAGAGGAAGAGGGCACAATGAGATGACGTAATTAAAAGATCAAACTATGGAGGTCCATGTAGAAAACGTGATGGAAATATGGCCTTTATGTTTGTTTCAAGCATTAATTTGAGGAAGGTCACATACTTGATGTACTTCATCATTTATTTGTCTCTTTCTATTGTACTTTGTCACATCTTACACCAACTTTTCCACCTCAGAAAAGTGTAAAAACATTTTTACCTGACCCCGCTCTCCCCTCTGTCTGTGTTTTCTAGGATGTAACACAGAGTGGGACGACATCGGATGCTGGCTGAGAGCTGACGTCGGACAGGTGGTCAATGTATCCTGCTCTGAAGTCTTCCAGCATTTCTCCAGCAATCAAGGTTGGTTTCCATGTCAACCCCAATCTCAACAAACAGGAGGTAATGCATAAGTCCCATTCTCTACTGGTGCACTGACGCTCCACGGCTAAGTATCTGTACTGTATAATCTGCAACGCTAATGCAGGCTGGAGTCACTCTGGTGAAAGAGCAGAGGATTAATTATTCATGTATGTTTGTTGGCAAGAATTTTTTTTTTTATATATGTATTTTTAAATTTATTTTATTTTAATTTTATATATATATATATATATATATATATATATATATATATATATATATATATATACATACTCTGGGAAGTTTCTGGCAGAAGAAATGACGTGAAATCTTGTCTGTGGGGTTCACACATCACAATCTGACAAGTCAAAGAGACTGTTTGTGTTTCCAGAAAGATAGTTCTGATGAGACCAAGAGAGACATATTCTTAGGTTTTAATAATAAATTCATGAGAGTAAAAGTGTTGTCGAGTTTAAGAGGTTTTATATTTAGAGTTAATTTTCTCTCTTAGTTAACAGTTACTTAGAGCAAACACATATTTTGGCGTTTATTCACTCTTTAACAAATAATTTAAATGTTTAGAATAAAGACGTGTTATGTAATAAGTCATTTTTAATCAATTATTAATGGTTTGCATCTGTAAATTAGTGTTTATAGGACAGCTAGTACATTTTTTAAATATGGAAACCTTAATCTTCCAGTCTAAAGGCGCACACAGACATTGTAAATAAAAGACTGTACTCTGTTGTCTTGATAGGATTGTCATTATGATAGCATCATTAAGGGAGGTAAGGTCAGGGTCATTAAGGGATATGTTCTTTCCTCCTTACCTTGATGGAAATCATGGCTCATTATGATCTGAATTGCAGATGACTCAAACAGACCAGAGTCTTTCAGCACTGCAGTTGGCAGCATTAGTTGGCTCAGATCAAAGGGAATAGAGAAAAACCTACATGCACTGCTGTGTGTCTTTGTTCAAACAGTCAATTTAATGCCTGCATGTGCTACATGTGGCAAACACATTTGAGATATACGATCCCACAAACACAACAGCGCAGGGAAGCGATTCAGCTGACAGCCTTCTCCAGACACCTGCTGTTAACGTTAACCAGGAGAAATGTCAGTAGGCTTGAACAAGGACATGAAATGTTTTCTGACTGAAAGCACTAATGGAGTGAAATGGTCCAGTGGAAATGTCAGTGTAGCGGCCCAAATGTGCTGATTTTCAAGTGCACAGGGCCGACAACTTTCCACAACAGTGTGGCTGCAGTATGTAATTCAGAATGTAAGATACCAGATTCAAGGTTTCATGCTTTGGTGTATCAGAACGATTGTGAAACAGACAAATGAAATGTCATGACTACAACTTGAAACAGAGGAACAAGGTTAAGGTCGGCCGTTGGGAGTAAGGGAGAGCTGATTGGTCTGGAGTATCAGACCAGTGTTAAAAATACAAAATGAAACAGGTCAATCAAAGTGAAAATAACATGGGGCAACTAAAGTTACTCAGAACTGTAGACCGTCGCCCCCCTGCCTGCTTAACCTGATAGTATGAGCTCTGCCTGTCATCACACGCGTAAACACATCAACCCAAAGTTCAGTCAGTGCGTGCAGCGCGTGGTCGAGCAGTGTGCAGAAGAAATAGACCGCGCAGGAGAAAGAGAGAATGAGAGAAAGAGAAAAGGTCGAGCTGAGAGGGAAGAAAGTGCAGCTAAATGCTGCAAAATTACTATCCTTCCTGACGAGGTACAACACATATGGGATGTCAGGCCATGTGGGGGCTTTTCCAGGGGCAGTTCCTCCTTTTTAGGAACTTGGGAACTAAACTTGAGCTTTGACCAAAGGAACCAGGGTCTAAACTTTTTTCCTACTTGGTGCTGGTCACGAGCATTTTATACCACTTTCTGCAGCATTTCACAGTTAATTTAAACTATATGTTCCAAGAAGTTTAGACAAAACGAAGCCACAGAGAAGATTAAGAAGAAAGTAAAGAATAACAGGCTTGAGCTGCTAAATAGATTGTATGATGCATTGTGAAAATCACTTGAAACCAATTTCTCCTCGTCTCCTTGTTGTCTGCTCCCACGTCAGGGTTTGTTTACAGGAACTGTACGGTTGCCGGCTGGTCAGAAATGTATCCGCCCTACGAGGAGGCGTGTGCGTTCAGTGATGACAGCGAGCCCGAATCGGAGGTATACAGCCTTGTTGTTGTCATCATGCCAATCTGTTAAGATTCTTCATATTGTTTCTGCTTCCTCTCCACTCTTCCTCCCTTGCTGCTTCCTTTTCAGTTCAGAACTACGTGTAGGTTCATTATTTTATGGGAGCCACACTGGCAGGACACAGTCAATAGGAGAGCCACTTTTACTGCAAAGCATGGTTGGATTGAGCGTTGGTCCAATTGAAATTTTCTATACTCATCTTAATGGCTCGTACCTGCCTTCTTTTACTCTGACCACCTGCAGTCTTGTTTGCAGAGTTTGCAACTTTGTTTGATTAGAAATTGATCAATGTTTATTGTTCGTACACTACATGTTAGCTAGCATGAGACCTTAACTGAAGTAAGTAAGAGTGAGCAGGGTTGCCAGATTTGTGACAGTTTCCACCTTTCAATTCAGTAACAATATTTAGAAAGGTATTAAAATCCAAATATACAAATAAAATATCAAAAATATAAAAAAAACTTGCATGTTTATAGTGCAGTGTGCAGTATATATGCACTTTAGCCATTGTGGTGCTCCAGACGGTCAAAACTGGCAACATCACACTGACCGCAGTTCCAGATATTTTGTGTGACATTTCACTCATCAAACCATTTCTCATTCTTACATTTGACAGCATCACAATTTACTCACACTCCCTTTTTGTCTCCCTGCCTTTTTATTTTTCAACTCTCTGTCTCTCTGTTTCTCTCTCTCTCTCTTTCCAGACGAGTTACCTCTCTACGTTAAGACAGGTTTACACTGTGGGTTATGCCACCTCGCTCATCTCCCTCATCACAGCCATAGTGGTGTTTACAGCCTTCAGGTGAGAGCAGAACAGCACACACTGTCCTAAATACACAACAACTAGGATGCTCACTCACCTTACATTTATGTAGTTAAGACTGGAGTGTTCTCGAGTATTTAGCTGTAACAGACACAAATATGCAGATATTCAGATGACAATAGAGGCCCAGTCAAGCCTTTGTTGTACAGAAGCTTGGGAATCTTACACACAATTCGTGCAGAAGCTGTTCAGTGAATCACAGTCTATATATACAGGAAACTCTTATATTGTTTGAATAATCAATTAAGTAATTGCATAATGTGAAAGGTCTTAAAGCGACTTTTAACTATTTTTTTGTGGTTTTCCTGCCTTCACGAGCCCTGTAATGTCGAGGCTTGCTGTTTTCATTAACTTAAAACTAGGTGCAGGTGATTTCAGCAGACAAGCTCATTAAAGATGACTGTACATTACCTTTCCAGCTTCAAACGACAGCGAGATGAAGTAAACAAGAGTGAATGAAGTCGAGCATAACAAGCTAAAGACTTCTATTGATTATGACAACAATGTGCTAACAAAAGGAACTGCTGAGGTTTTGAAACGCGGCATCGTTGCTAAAAATAGGACCAAAGGAGCAACAAGCACGAGCAGTCAGTCAGTCAGTCAGTCAGTCAGTCAGTCAGAAAGACAGTTTATAGACAAACCTTCAGGTTAGTCCCAGTTTTTTGGAAGAGAAAACAAAGCCAGCTGTAGTAGGTGATGGCTGATGGTGCAGTGGCTCGAATGAACAGACCAGCAGAGTAGGAATAGTGATGGAGAGTGAGCAGGCAGGTGGCAGCCGGTGATCATAGCAAGCGGGTAGACAGGAGCAGGGGCCTCTGAGATATGAGTACCATTTGAGTATATGTGTGTTTTATCCTCCTCTCTCTCTCCTTCTGTTTTTGCTTCTTTAAGAAAGTTCCGCTGCACCAGAAACTACATCCACATCAACCTGTTCTCCTCCTTTGTCCTGAGAGCCAGCGCTGTTTTCATTAAAGACACTGTGCTGTTTGCCGATGAGACCCTGGACCACTGCTCCGTGTCCACGGTGAGCACGCTAATTAGTCAATAACGTTCCCATCAAAAAGCAGATTCCCACATCTGCTGTATGATTAAGTTAACAATGGAAAGAGACGGGTAAGAAACGGGAAAGAGGAGTGAAAGAGCGGAAGACATGACGAATGACAAAATCTCTTCATTAGTCGATAAGATATGTTGACAAAGTGAAATGATGAAGCTGTCCCCATCTGTAATTGCTTTACCGTTATTTTTTCACAGCATGTAGTGAATTTTGAAGTGATTTTTTTCTTTTGTAGTGAGTAGTGAGTTTTTATTGGTTGTATTTTTGTAGAGGGAGGGGCTCCGTGCAGCCTGTAGCTGTGGTGGAAGGTACTAGATTTTCACCTTAAATTTTTTAATATTTGTTATAAACTTCTATAAACTACAAAATGTATTCATATCGTTATTGCTTTTGCGTTGCCATAGTTGTCCCTAATCAAATAGGTTCAGAAGGTTTATACCTGACATCAGTATATTCAAAGTATATTCAAAACATATTCCATGATTTCTGTCTAGTGAAACAGTACCACAGAAAAACATTATTATATAATCAATCAATAATCATCCCACCAGGACGTCTCTTCAAATGTATTTTCTTGCTCTGACAATGCGTTGTTGACTTATCTGTGAATGGAAATCAGAACAACAGGAAAGATGACCAAACCTCCCTGAAAGGACCAGAGATCCTGATGCAGAAAAACAGGAATAATAAACTTTATCTGACTCCAGTTACAAATGTATTCATATATTTGTAATCGTACAAAAGAATTTAAATTAGCAGAAAACCATTTGGGCTAAAAAGATTGACAGGGTCATTGAGGAAATTACTTTAGGAGTCGCAAGCTTCTTTTCTTCCACAGACACACCTTAGCACTTACACCTTTTCACATCCTTCATCACTGCCTCTCAGCTCACAATCACAAACTCTTCACATGCTCCCATTTGTGCTACAATCGCTGCAGTGATGCAGAGCAAAGCACATTCATACACAAGACAGGAAATGTGAAGACTTTGCATATCGTCGCTGTCCACTGGAAACCATGAATCCCCACAGTTTTACAGATAAACTGAACAATGAAGTGTCCTTTTATGGGTTCAGATTCTCCTACATTTTAAGCTAAATTAATCATTTAAAAACAAACAGGACTATCTGAAGATGTAAACATCAGAGTAACAGTGAGTAGTATATCAGACAAATAAATAAAAACAAAAAAAATATACAACCTCTATCAGCTACAGTACGATAATAATCTCTATGTTTGGGCTGTAGGTTTACTTTTATACTGTTTTATGTTCATTTGTATCATCAAAGTAAAAGCTTTCTACTTTTGTCTTAACAGTTACACCTTTTTCCCCACAACTTGTACACTAACTTAAATGCTTTTAACCTAAAATTGTGTAACCTAAAAGTGTCAAAGTGCCTCATGCATTCATAACAGAATGGAATATGACAAGGACGTGTTAGATGTAGTATATCATTATAGGATATCATTAATGCCTCTGATGCTGTACTGAAAGAAGTTAAAATTAAAAAAACTACTAATCTCTACTTCTCTTCTTCTTCTTTGACACACGAGAAAAAGTTCTTAATGAGTCATCTGGACCTTCCAGCTGTGCGGACTCGTAGTGTTAAATAACGACACATCCAGTTCTAGTAACTTTGCTTCGTCTTGTTCCTCTCCAGACAGCGTGCAAGTCGGCCGTGGCTTTCTTCCAGTTCAGCATCCTGGCCAATTACTTCTGGCTGCTGGTGGAGGGCATGTATCTGCAGACCCTGCTGGCCCTGACCTTCGTCTCTCAGAGGAAATACTTCTGGTGGTACATCCTGATTGGATGGGGTGAGTAGGGATGACTGAAGAGGTTGGTGAGACTATGACAGACGGTACCATGTGACGGTTGGATATATACATACGCTACATATACGTAATATTCATAACAACCACACACACACACACAAAAAAAAAACACCTGATAAAGAATCCCACACACAACACAATGAATTCAAGGGGGATTTTTGACTTTGAATGCATTCGCGCCGCCTCTAAAATTCGCTTCATGTTCTGTGATCTGAACAGAGTTTGGAAACGGAAAGAGGCTTTTTGGATTTACAATCTCAGACGCTTACATCTAAGGAGAAGGAATGAATGTCTCAGAGTTTTTATAGTTGTTTAAACAGTTATTTTATGAAGGTGTTGTAGTTTTTGACCTGTATTCACACTTTTAAACACTCACCCAGGTTTTAAATTCTATCCGTGACTTTGTGATGATTTTTGCCGTTCACCTTGTGTTTTGTTGTGTGCTTCTATTTTGAAGTTTGTGTGTTAGAGGTGCAGTGTCTCATAGAGGCTGTCCATCTGTTGCATGTGTCTAGCTCTGACAAACTGACAAAGATTTTGCAGAGTGTATACGACAGTGTTCAAATCCATGCACAATAATTACGCTTACAAAAAAACACATGGAAGCATCATCATGAGCCATGATACATAAAGACAGCCTGCACATCTTACCACAGCTGGTCATTTTTGAGCCCGTTGTTTGTGGTGTTGCTGTATTACAGTACACTGAATGATGCTGTAAGGTCTTCCTGTTATTTTGTCTACCTCTTGTTGTTACACAATGTATTCACATTTGGGTTGGAAATCTATTTCCAGACAGTAATTCAGTCCCAAAAACATTTTACTTACACAACAGCAGCGCCTGAGCAGCGATTGCGGCTGCACTTGCTCTCGTTTCCTCAGCTCTCTCTTCGTTTTCTCCCCTTTCTTTTGTGTCCCTGAGCTCTCTACAGATGTTTTGAGTGCTTTCCCTTTGTGCTATCCCGTGTTTCTCAGTCAGCTAACTCCCATTGCCTTCCCATTCCCATCCCATTGTCTTTTTTTGTTTCCTGTTTGCTGTATATTTTCCTGTTTGAGCCTGCGCTCTCAAGTGCTTCTCGTGGAGTCACAATGAAACAGTACAATCAAGCAGCTACAGGCTGAGAGGACGCCCACCAGTTCTGTTCAGTGCAGGTAGTGAAGGTGAGAGCAGCATACCTGTTCTGATGTTGTGGAGACAGAAACTGAACTTTTAAGTGAGGAGTTCCTGAAACCTTTAGACAACAGAACCTATAATTGGCAGGGAGGTCATGCTGGGCTTTTTGTTCTCCAGTCTGCTTATTGTAAGAGTCAGTAACACCTTGTAATGCTCAGCCAGTGCTGAGACTCTTATTTTTAAGGGGAGGTAGATGGAACTTATGGACAGCAGCCTCTGTCCATCTGAGCAGACCCTCGGATGGATTTCATCAGTTGGCAATTAAATTAAGGAATGGCTGGTTCCTCAGCTTTCAGGCAGACATGATCATTCAAGTTTGGAGGTTCGTTAAGCAGTTTTTGGTGCAGTTATTTGATCTGCCACACTGTACAATTAAGATGGTTTAAATTCCACAGACAGACAACATATTGTAGGCCAAAATGGAGTTCATAATATCCACCCTCCGCACTGACAGGAGAGAGGGACGCTAAATACTTTGCCTCTGTCCATCAATCCTTGTTGAAGATAAGAATTATCAAGAAGAAGCCCAGTATTGCAGAATCTGGTCTTGGAGCACTGGCCAAGATTTTCCAGGAGTCTTCATGTCAGATGTTTGTAGATAATCCATAGGACACTAACAGAGCAGCAGAGTCCTCCTTAATAAAGAAGACTGAACACCAATTATACTTTTTGGTCTGGGTGAGGTTGGTGAGTTGGTACCCCACTTTGGTCCAACATCTTGTCAACTTGCCATGTTCCCCAGAGGATGAAACCTACTGACTTTGGTGATCCCCTTAATTTTTGTCTAGCACACCATCATGTTGACATTTTTGTTTTTTAGTGAAATGTCTTGACAACTATTGGATGGATAGCAATGAAATTTGGTAGAGATATCCTCTTAACTTTTCATCTAGCACCATCATCATCAAGACAACATTTCAATAGTTTATGACCAGATAGCTGCATGTTAAGTTGAGCATGGTAAACATATTAGATTAGCATTAATATACATATCAAAAAACAAACATATTCGTGTAGCTTAAACATCTTCTAAACCATCAGCGTGTTAGCATTGTCATTGTGAGCATGTTAGCATTCAATCATTCCTTCAAAGCACTGCTGTTTCTAAGTACAGCCTCATAGAGCTGCTAGCATTGCTGTAGACTCTTGGTTCTTGTGTTCATACAGAGTTAAGATTACAGCTCTTGTTCGTGTTGATGAGGAAGGATGATGAAGGAGGGCAATCCCTTTGTTAAACTTGGACTGGAAGTCGTGTATTTCTAACAGATATAATGTTTAGAGCATTGTCCTTTTGTCATAATTAATACTTTCACATTACTGTAGTAATGCCAAATGTACATTGTACATAAGTTCGACTGCCAGTGGTTATAGTTAAGATAATACATGAAATATTCCAGTCAACCATTGAACCAACAAAACACATTAAAGCCTGATTCAAACATAAAACTATGCTGTTGTTGCTAAGGTATCTGTGTTTTTACAACAGTCCAGGGTGTCTGCATGTGTGTGTGTGTGTGTGTGTGTGTGTGTGTGTGTTGTTCACTCAGTATCCAGAGTGGCTCTGATGTGTCTTATCAGCTTCTTTCTGGTTTGTACTATCTTGCTCCCTCTCTCTCTCTCTCTCTCTCGCCTGTCTCCTGCTTTTATCTTGTGTCTGTTTCTTCTTCTGGCATGGACGTGCAAGTGGTAAGACAGATAAGTTTGATACAGAGTACAGAGTAAACACAATATTTTATATGCCCAACAACATTTTCTTAAAAAAATGCAGGGAGTTGGGGGCTTGGGTGTCGTTCGGATTAATTTTACTTGACAGATACACAACGCATTAATGATTCATCTCTGGTCTTACGTTGCAGGGCTCCCGTCAACAGTTCTTATACTTTGGGTGTTGACCAGATTCTTCTATGATGACAGAGGGTAAAATATATATATATATATATAACATGATAAGAAGCAAAGCAGCATATGTTTTCTCATAATTTCACTGCTATGATACAGTATAGTTGCAGTGGCTCTTCCAGTGTTTGTACTTTAATTTGAGTGTAATTATTTTAATGCTGAATTGAATTTCATCTGGCTTTAATTGCAGTTGCTGGGACGACACAGACAATGTTGGCATTTGGTGGATTATTAAAGGACCAATAACAGCCTCGCTGCTGGTGAGTGGAGAGCAGTGAAACTGCACTAACTGACTGTTTGCTCAGTTACGGTCACTACGTCTGTCAAACTTTCCATTCTTGCATATGCAGTTTACAATGAGTGTGTTTGCATGTGCACTTGTATCCTGGTTATGATAAGGTTTTGGAGTATCCGGATTATGTTTCTGCCTGGTTTCAGAAACCTGGATAAGACCTTATGCCGCTTTTGAGAAATCTGATTATGTTAGCTGGAGTTCTCTGATAGAAACCAGGACACTGTGGCATGTCAACACCTGATCCAGGTTTCTGGTCATTCTCCATTGGTACAGAACATAGAGTGAGATGGTGAGAAATGAAGACACAACACAGACAATCAGAAACCTGGATACTGCTACGATCATGTGTGCAGGCATATGGATAAACATTATATCCCAAAAATGATCAAAACCAGGATACTGCGCATGTAAACGCACTCAGTGATAAGAGTGGTTGATTTAGATATAGTCATGTTTTAAACAGACCTGCCACGCCTAATTATTTGTAGCAGGTTTAAATAGATTCTTTTTGTATTAAAATATTGTGTGTCTTTCCTGTCTTGTGCATACATCGTGTGCATGTATCTCTACCAGGTCAACATAGTCATCTTCATCAACGTGATCCGGATTCTGGTTCAAAAGCTTAAATCTTCAGCCATGGCCGGAAACAATGACACTGGACATTTTATGTGAGTCACAACTTACCAACACAACTGGACCTCGTAAAAAACAATACTCAGAGTTCCTTCAGAGACACTTTAAAATGGTTACACGCTTTGATTTAATGGAAACATCACTGTTCTTTGAGGGATCTCTCAAATCCAAGCAGCAACATGGATTTCTGCTGGGAGAACTTCTCTTAACAAACACATACAACACAACAGAAAGGTAAGAAGAGTTAGAGCCAGAGGATATCTGCGGAGCGACTAGAGAGAAGTGTCACGTGGTTAATGCTGCCTTGTACACCTGATAATGAGATTGAATGTTACCTCCCAGCAGGTAGTGCAACAGCTGAAGAATGGACCTCTGATTGTGAGGGATGAAAGAAGCAGCTGATGCCACTCAGATAATGCAGGGGCGACTTCATATATGACGTTCATTGCAGTGCAACTCCAGATCTCAAGAAATTATGAATGAATAATTTACAGTTTCTATATTTAAGAATTGAATAAATATGGAGGTGACCCGGCATTATTTGTATTATGGCTTTTGCATTGAGATTAAAAAGTCAGCAATGCTCTTTTAGAGAACAGTAGTTGTAATGGTCTGTAAAGTTCATGTTTTTAGCTGTGGAAAACACAAAGTGACCAAAAGTTAAAGGTTAAATGTTGTAGTTAAATTATGTTCTGATAAGAGAAAGATCGAAGAAAAAAAGAGATCAGATGCAATCTTTTATTTCAGAGTTTTTCAGAGTTATAAGCGCTTTCCCTTCTTGCCCCTCTTTCTTTGATGTCTACCTGCGAGCACCTCGCAAGAACAGGCGTTAAGATTGAAACGATTGAAGACTGAAACGTTGTGTGTGAAAAGTTCACACACAATTATTCAGAAATAATCATGTTCAAAGATAAATTTTGTTTCAGTAAAAGCCAAAAATTAAATAATTAATTCAACCCTTTGACCTTTTAGAGCTCTTAAAAGAGAAACACTAGATGCAGAGGAAGGACCTGATGCATTCTTGTAGCTGATATTGTAGCACTGGACAACACTAGTGACAGACAGCAATTCAAAAAACCCAAACATCAAATCTGCTGTAAATGTAAAGACATGTATGGTCCCCAGACATAAGTAAAATGTTTTAAGTAAAATGTCTTGACAACTAAAACAACACAGGTGTAAATAATGAAATGTATTTAATAAATAAAAATACGGCATAATTATTAGATATACCACATTTACTACATATAGCTTTTCTATCCAAATTCTGCCCAAGACAACACTACATGCACAGGACAGGAGGGGCTGGGGATTGAACGAGCAGTGGACGACCCATTCTACCTCCTGAGCCACAGCTGCACCATTGTGAGCGCGTTAGCATTATGGATTTTGGTTAGCACGCTTATGTTAGCATTTAGCTAAAAGAACTGCTGAGGACAGCTTCATAGAGGTGCTAGCATGGCTGTAGACTGGTTTGAGACAACCACCACACTCACAGCACGATGCGGAGGTAAAAAATAAAAAGCTTGACTTGTCTAATAAAAATCAAATATGAATAAGAAAAGGCTCTGCACACTCACGTCCAATGCAAGTATTTAATTTCAAGTGAAGCTTTCAGTCACTTGAGACATTCATTTGGGTAACTGACATTTGCTTACACTAGAGGTGTGCAGAGCCTCATTTTCTCCTTACAATACAGCTGGAGACAAAGTGAAGTTTTTAAAGTGCTTCTTTTAAACTATGAAGCAATTGTTCAGTGCCGAGGTAAAACTGCTGAGTGAGAAATGAATATGTCGGAAATGGATGGCAGTTTCTTTCAAGAGAGTGAATTGATGAAATCCCTCGATAAAATGCTGAACTCTTCCTTACAGTGTAAGAGAGAAAATGCTGCATCTATGAATCTACTCCAGGAGCCCAGAAATCCTGCTTTACCGGAATGAATCCCTCCTCCTTTTTGACATTCGGTTTGGTGCAGATTCCAGCTCAGCTGAATTAATTTAGAATGAGAGCAGCACATAAAAATAGCACCAGATACCAGAAATAGACGTCTCCTCTGCGACAGGATTGTTCCAACAGTTCAATGAATGTTTCACACTTTCAAAAAGCTTCGTCTCCATCTTACAAACTTCAATCTGATTCAGACGGATCTGTGACGTTACCACAAAGGCACAAATCCCAGGAGTGACAAAAGACAAACACAATCCCATTAAAGGCTTGAAAATAATCTGATGGGGTTTTTTTCTATCTTTAATCTTTCATCAGTCAAGGCAGTGATTTCTGATCAGTGATTATTCTGTTTGTTTAGAATATTCAGACGACTGAAACTATATTGTCACGCCCTACTAAGTGTGACAGCTTGACTGAGACACTCTGAATCTGATGTAATCATCAGAGAACAAGACAATGCGAAGACATCTCTGTCGGGGTTGTTTTAACTGCTATTTATTGTATTTATTGATCTGTGATCTGGATCATTCGATATGTGCCCAGATAGTTTACCATCTCTGACATGAAAGAACAAAAATGAGAATAAGACAATCAGTGTCTCAGTAGTTGTGATTTTATGGTTTCTATGGGATGTATCACAGAGGTGGAGTTATTTCTTGCAAACCACACGACAAATTTTTGCAATAATGTAATGAGCACAATGCATCAGAGTTTTGTATTTTGACATTTTAATTCATTCCACTGATTGGCCTGATGACGCTGTTGTTTTAAAGGTCAGTTTGTTTATTACAGATTTGATATCTGCCACATCCGGTCTACCTCTGATGAAACGTGGTGGAATAATGCATTTTGCTATTGTATTGTGACATTTAAAACAAAAACACTGATTAGACTGACACTGATAAAGGTGAATATTTCAAACTTGGAAAGACATCTTACTGCTGAAAACCTGGTTTCAAATCTTTTGGTTTTCTCTGTAACATTAGAAATTAATCAGAAACAATCAATGTCAGAGTAAAAAGAAACATCCTTAGTTATTATTTACTAATGTTTAACACTCAAAAACATAAGCCAACAAATCTACAACTGTCATCATTTTGATTCAAAGCTGCTAAATCCTGATTGGTGCATGACATCATCTTTTTCCGACTGAGCCCCGCCCACTTCAAAACATTAAAAAGAGCACAGATAAGACCAAAAATACAGAAATCTCTCATGTGAAATGTGAAACAGCCTGTACTGTTGTAATACTGGCAAGTGTTCATGTAGGACCCACCGCTCAGAGCAAGAAGCTGATTGAGAAAATGTGTTTTCGAGGCCTTTAATGCGGATTAGCCCAAGCTTGTGCCATTACATTACCTGGGCTGATGTCTAATCTTCTTTCTTTTATTCCTCTGTTGTTTGTTTCCCTCAGGAGGCTGGCTAAATCCACCCTGTTCCTCATCCCTCTGTTTGGGATGCACTACACAGTGTTTGCCTTCCTGCCTGAGAACACTGGAGTGGCAGCCAGGCTCTACATTGAGCTGGGGCTGGGATCCTTTCAGGTAAAAAGCAATAGAGAACAAAAAGTCCACACTTAAAAATGACATTAAGACAGATAAAGAATTACCGAAGAGGAATTGCTTATAGTAGGATGCCCTCAAGATGGGCCTTCTTTCACAGCAGACATTTTGAATTGTCATAGTAGGAAAAGCAGGTGTTACTAATAACGTTAACGGTGGCTATTCAAGTGTCCCAGTAAGCTGTAACAGTGCAACAATACCAGCAGTATTATCAGCAAAATGTATTTAAAGTATCAAAAGTAAAAGTATTAATTATGCAGAGAAATAGTCCCTGTGATTTACTGTTATATATGATGCTTTTGGATTAATATTACTGCTGCATTGTGTATATTGCACTTTACTGCTGTGGTTGTTAAAGTTTGTGCTAATTTTAACTACTCTATTTACTGTTGGGTAGTTTAATGCAATGCATCATGTTCTATAAGATCATCACATGTCTGCAGTGTATCTGAGATTGAAAAATCACATTATCTGAGAAATTTACACCCAAGAGCTACCTTGAAACTTAGCTTAAGGCTGACTTTACCTACAATCTGCACCTACTGTAGTAAATTTAAATTGTGTATATAAGTGTTATATTTTAAAACAGTCACCATGTTTCTTGTGTTGCAGGGTTTTGTGGTGGCACTGCTTTACTGTTTCATGAATGGAGAGGTATGTGTTTTTTGTCATACAAACATTTATCATAGACAGAGTAAATCCTCAGTGGAGGGAGTCAAAAACAAACTACATAAAGCTATAACATTTGTACCTATTTTACAAGTTTTACAGCATGCTATGTTATCTGCCACAGTGTCTTTTCTGATACTGCCATTGCCCCCGTAAGACTCCCATTACATTTGTACTTTGCACACATGCATTTTCTCTGCAGGTCCAAACAGAGCTGAGGCGATGGCTGTGGAAGTGTTACAGTCGAAATCATCTCACCCCAGCCAAACGAAGTATCACTCAGATCACAATTCGAGCCCGTGGGGGGCTCGGGCGGCCTCCTTCTAGCGGCAACATCTCTTCAGTGTGATGTTGAGACCATCCATGAGAGAAAAGTTGTTGTGAGAATGTCATGCAAAATACCAGAGGCATTCCTCAAAGCTCAACCTACTGATGACATTAATTCAACAACCCCTCTGTGAGAGGACCATAATGAACACCGGTGAGTGATTAAGGAAATGTTGTGTCGGGATGCATTACATCAGTGTCAACTACAGCTACGACCATGATGGCACACACTTCTGAGCTTAATCACGGCGTGGTCTGTCATCTATAATGGTTGCAATGAAAAAATACAAAAAAGTAAAGGAAATCTGGTGCTTGCTTGATTTGTAAGCATGTCATGGTGACACAGTGGAAAGACAAGATCGCAGTAGAGACAGAGCTGGCCCTGAGCTTGTAGGAGGAGGATTTCACATGATTGTGTTTGCAGTTTGAACCACATGAGTACAAAAATGAGCAAATGTTGAGGGATTATATAGAGACAGCTGTGGAAACAATGGATGTTTGGACTTGGCTAAATTATATACGAAACAGGCTTGACTTGTCTAATTGTTCTATGCTGCACTGAACAGACGCAGTCCCACTATTTCGGTGCAGACTGAAAATGTGTGCAGGACTGATCAGGACCAAATGTGCTAATTGATTTCTGTGCAGCAACTCACCTGCTGCTAAAGAAAAAAAAAAAATCAATCATGAATGTATTTAATATTGTGTGTTTGCTTTTGTGTGTGAAGCTGCTATATACTGGGTATGTCACGTCTTAAAATACTTATTTTGAGGAGTGGTCTGCTTTGATGAGCCATATTTGAAACACAGTATTTGTGAATATTCATAAACTTGTTTTTGTCTTCATCTGTCATTTTTTTCATGTGATAATCCAGATTTTTTGGCACATTTGTTGCACTGCAGTAGATACCAAATTGATATGAAACAGGGTGCCAGGCAATTACTTGGCGAAATGGCATCAAAAATGGTACTGTATAACTAGACAAAGCATTTCAACTGACACAGCGACAGTGTCTTAAGATACACAATGCATTTATATCCTGTGTTTTTAAAGCTTAAGATTTCCCCAATATGCTAATTTTGATGATGGTGGTGGAGCGGTGCATCATAAGTTGTTTTTTTTGTACTGTACTGTATCATTAAGCACTTCCATTGTCAGTACACATTGTGATTTAATATTGCATTTCATTTTGCATTGAATACACCATATTTCCATTATGGTTCTTGTGGATCTAGTGAGGGTTGGCCACAGTAATACATTAAACACCTGTGGTTTGAGAAGTGGCTCTGCTTTTGTGTTTGACCATAGTATATTAATCACCATCAACATTCTGTAAGCTTGGTTTTCAAAAGGGTTGAGGTACAAAATGCTTGGGGGAAAAGATTGTTCATAGATGTTTATATTTACCTTGACCCTTACATTAAAGGTCATAGATGATAATTTCCTCTTATGATAAAAAGTAGAGTGCCCTAAATCTACTGCTAAAAGTGCACACTGTCTATTTTAATGGATGAAACAGCTGAGCGAAATAAATCACAATCTTCACAAAATACAACCACAGATAGATTTATTTTGCAGTCAAATTTACACAACCTGGGACATAAATGTTGGACACTAAAACGCATGTTACACATGACACACTGTCACAGGTAGAACATAATATGGATGAGGGTTTATAGATATTCTTTTGACATTTAAGTTACTTTTATCCTCATGAATGTTTGTCATTACATACACATGCGCACAGAATACACTCTCTTTCAAACAAACTCGCACACACACTCTGAAAACAGTTACATAAACATACAAAAACACGATCACAAACATTACACGTCTTCGACAAGAGGTCCACCTGTGTGCCAAAAATATACATATACAGTGGACTGTATATATGATCAAGAAAAGACATCGTTTGTACACCATGGCAAATTGATAGCAGGCGACATTTAAGAGCAGCTGAGCAACATCAGTACATTCAAAAATTCATTGGCAATCAATAGAACTCACACACATACACTCAACACTTGATAAAACTGGCTCAACACGCACAACCGCCGAAGAAAAGGCATCTAAACACAGAGATATGTCACACTGAGAAAAGTTACATTTAAAGGAATCGTTTGGGAAATACACAAAATATTTGCTTTCTTGTCGAGAGTTAGATGAGAAGATTGATACCACAAAGACTTGAAATAGAGGAAACTCTAGCCAGTATATCAAAGCTAGCTAATATCAACTAGCAAGCTGTATCTAATAGCTAGGTGGGAACAGATATCAGCTAGTATAAGCTCAAGTGAAAAACATCACATTGCGGTTTCACAGGGAGTTAAGTGAGCTTCAGAGGTGTTTCCTTTGGACAGAGCCAGGCTAGGTGTTTCCCCCTGCTTCCAGTCTTTGTGCTAAGCTAAGCTAACAGGCTACTGGCTATAGCTTCATGGCGTACAGACACGAAAGAGGTATCAACATTCTCATCTATCTCAGCAAGAAAGTGAATAAACCCATTTCCCAAAATGTCAGACTGCTTCAAGAAAAACATGTCAAGGGCTTTTCTTTGTCACATATATAAAGATTAGTGTGTTACTGTAATGCTAAACTAACTGTAAGAAGAGGTGTGTTTGAAGAGGTGTGGTTATCTTTAGCCAAATCTAAGCTAAAAGTTACACTGATTTTGTTACAGCACTACAAACTGCCCCAAATTCCCAAGTGTTCCTCCTATATCAGTAAATGTTTTTGAAATTCAAACACTTCACAGTTTGTTTTGAAAATAAAATGAGCAGGAAGGACATTTGGGGATTAAAAGGGGGCACCAAAACAAAATCACAGACTTCGAGCTGTTTCAGTGTTGCACATCATGCCTCATTTTGAAAAATCTGATTTGTAGGCTTGTTTGCTCATTTGTGTAAAGAGAAATTACAAAAAGCAGGTGTGAACAATGTTAAGCATGTGGTATACAAGTGCCTCAATGCCCCACCCTATCCCTATTTCATCCAAAATCCAAAGTACAAAGCTCAAAAAGCAAATAAATGCCAATGAAATTTCCCTCTCTTAAACTATCAAACAAAAATTCTAACACTTGGCTGCCATCTTGTGGCAAACACATATACAGCACAGACATGGTCAAGTCAGGAGTTTTCTACTCTTCTTTTCACAGACAGTAACAGCTTTGAGACATGGTCGTTTCCATCTGAGCTGATTCAGACTCAGAGTGACGGCTGGTGATAGAACACGTAAGCAGCAGCAGAGTGGCTTTTTTTATCACACCCTCATACACACTTTGTGTTTTATCTGTTGCGGTTGTTCCACCTTTTAAAATCTTACTAATTAAAGAAAAGGAAATATCTTTTTTTCTGCCTCTGGCTCTAGTTGGCTGGATAGTATCTTGCCTCACAGTCACACATTGTTTTGTCCAAAAGCAGTCAAGCAGATACATAAAACCGATGCATCTCTTCAGTAGTGTGTATGCCTTATCTTGCTTTTTAAAGCTTTGCTTTTTTATCTCTCATAATATACTCTGCAGCTTTGGACAGCAATTTCCCGTGAGTGTTTTTGTTTTCTTCAAAATCAGAAATTAGATTATTATTATTGTCCCACACATCTCCCACTCTCACCAGTTATGGCACTACATTTATGGCATTTTGGCCAAGAAAGTCAACATCGATCATTCTAATGAAATAACACATCAGGCATACAACTAAATTACACATACTGAAGCATGTACACTGTACATTGAGTCATTTCACATGGCACTGGTTTGTGGAAAATAAATATACATCCTTATCGATTCAGTAAAGTTACTACATTCTTGTAATCCACTCAGATGACAGTACAAAAAATAAATATCTTGAGTAAATATTGTGGCTAAATCCTCCTGTACACATCATTTGAATTTCATCATATTAAATGATTCCCCCATCTGGACAGTTATTGTTTGTTAGCTTGTTTGTGCACAAACAAAAAGACAGAAAGAGAAAATGGGCAACACTCTGCGATTGTCAAGAGCTGTCACATTAAAGCATTTTGTGTTGACCATTACAACATGTATTTTTTCTGTTATGAAGCCAATGGTCCTGAATTGAAATGGACAATTGTCTTGAATAGATGATAGTCGTAACCAAGACGCTAAATAAAGCAGTGCTTATGTAGTGTTATTACTCAAGTCTAGTCAAACTCATGATTAAAAAAAAACGTCAGCAGGTTCATGTTTAAGTTATTAAAAAAAATGGCAAAATATTTTCCTTTTTTTGCAGCACACAATGAAAAAAGCATAAGTTTGCGAAGTGATCCTCAATAAAAAACGCCACTCTGTACATTCTTCTTCTGCAGGAAAAAACTCTTACTACCCCTTTAAGATATCTGTCCATTGTATTGTAAATAAAAGTGATAGCTATTTGTGACTGACTAGGCACTTTGGAATATGAGCGTAGATGATTAATTCAAACATTTGAAATGAGGAGCAGTTTGACATGGCATGATGTTGTACATATAAACTCATGGCACTGTGAGGAGCTTTGGATAAAAGCGTCCACTGAATGGCGCATGTACTGAAAACCAACTGGAGGAAACTACTGTAGCATAACTAAAGGCTCTACACTGACACTAGCTGTGAGGATATATCAGTTCAGAGTGTAGATTTTAAGTCCTTTTGTCTGTTTTTTTGTCACATTTTGTATTCCCTCATATATGGTGCTATCCTCGGCAGCAGTGGTTCCCAACATTTTTTGTCTTGTCAGGTCAACTCACGACCCCCTCGTCAAAAGTTACACATTTCTACGAGCTGTGAGCACTTCTTCTCAGATGGTTTAGTTGGAGTATCTTTTGAAACTATCTATTGTTTTACAAGAGAAAAAAAGCTAAAATAAATAAAATAAACATAATTTAATGTTGTAACTTGTTGTACCTGACATTAGATCCATCTTGTTGGGAACCACTGCCCTACAGTGCTCATTCATTTTTGCACTATGCTCTTATATATACTGTGCGTGTGTGTTTTTATTTAATACAAACAAATAGTTCAGAATATAGTGGGCAGGATATTCTAGGTCCTCAGGATATGTGATGAAGTCTACAGATTTGGGCTCCAGTTCCTTTTGTTTGAAAAGGTCATTACAATACTGCATTATGCAAAAGAAAGAAATTCTGATCTAGACACCAAAAGTAACTATTTACAAAGTTCATGAGTTTTTTTTTTCCAATATAACTTTTGACATACTCTGTACTTACGGCTGATTGTAGAAAAATGTTTAATTTAAAGATGAAACATTTAAACCATGAGCATTTGTACAAGCAAGGCGAACGTTTGGTTGTTATTTAACTTTGGACTGTTAGGAGATCAGATCCAGTCAGGCAACCTGTATGGCACTTTGAAGCACATTTACTTTACACACCAACAGCCAAATATGACCCCTACATTTCATGTTTAACCTTCTTTTTTTTTTAGTTTTTTTTTTTTACAACTACTACTTTTTGGCACCAGCTCTACATTAACGTCTATATACGTTTTTATAAATAAAATGATAACGGGCTAAATTTAGAATAAAAACAACTGAATGATGAAGTGGAATTTGAATTGTCCATAAAAAAATTAATCAAAAAAGGTTGCAATCTACAAAGTCAACTAAACTACTCAAATGAATAAAATTATATTGTATAGTCAAATTAAAGTATAAAGTATGAAAACCAGCTATGCACCTGTAAATGCTTTCAGAAATACCTCATTTTCTAAAGGCTAAACTACAAAACATAAGAGGTGTGAGGGGCCACTTTGGTCTGTTCTGGTTGGTCTGGATGTACATAAGTGGAACGGCACCTTGAAGTTGACTGCTGCCAATCAGACGCTCAGGTCGGGAGGCTGATGTTGGCGTTCTCCGCCAGCGGGCTGGACATGCGTATCTGGGAGCTGCTCTTGCTGAGGATCGACAGCTGAGTCCCACCGTTCACTCCACTGCTCGCCAACGAAGGGTGCCTTTGCTGCTTCAGGTCCACAGCAAAGTACCGGTTCACCGTCCAGCTGCGCCATTTCCTCTTGATCTCCGACTGCACCTTCAGGGAGAAACTTCACAAGGTCATTTTTAATGTACTTTAAGCTGTACCAGCTCCATGAAAAGGTACAGTGCACTTAAGTTGTGTGGGTAACACTTTAAGGCATTTTATGAATACATTTTCTTCACTATCTGTGACAACTTAGCATCCATTAACTGATGAAGGCCACAAGTTGTGACTAAAACCTTAAAGAAAAAGTCTAATAAGTGGACCTTGAGTTAAGAATTTTTTTGTCATGCTACTACATCTGAGGTCAAGAGGGAACCCAGTTCAACATGTCTTCATGAGTTTTGAACATGTTTGTAAACTGTTTTAAACCTGCTTGTGAATAATTTGTATATGTATATAAGCACATTTTTATAACATGCTGTAAGAATGTGTTCATTTGTTATATTATATATCATTAAACATGATTAAAGCTATGTTATGGTGTGTAATGAATTATTAATTAACACCAGATACATTTGCTTTAAAGGAGAAATTGTAATTGACAAATACATGAATAATATTTTGTCCGTTTGTTTACATCTAAATTATAGTCTGTACATATTATAAACCCATGTCAGAAAAACAAGATGTTGATGAAAGTATCACAAAGTGTTTTTGTCACAAGCTTACCTCTCCATTGAGGAAACAGTAGAGGACAGCTACAACAAAGCCCTGATGAGGAGAATAGAGACAACAAATCAGAGAAAAACAGCTGACTGTGGGCATGTTGAGCCATACATATTAAAAGCTATACTACAAAATAGTGTGTGCTGACAGCTCTCAAAGGCAACATTTTCTATGGAGGAATATGGAGCACGAGAAAGTTTCTATTTCCCTCTAAAGATTTGTTTGTCATTTTCTATGGTCGCAGAAGTGTCGATACCCAATTCTTATCAAAAATATAGAATCATGAGTGGAAAATGTGTGTATTTTTTGCATAAAGCTGTGTCCTAAGGCAGCTATAAATGTTTAGTAGAACATTTAGATGGTGCATATAAAAAAACTTTGAGAAGCTGGAACCAGCAAAAATTTATTTCTTTGAAAATGACTCAAACAATTAATCGATTATCAAAATAGTTGCAGACTAATGTTCTGTTGATCGACTAATTGATTAATCCACCAATCGTTTCGGCACTAATAACAATGTACAGTACATATCTAAAGTGTCATAAAATGTAAAATATCTCTCTCGCTTTTTTGTCTTTGCAGATTGAAGTTAAAGATGTGTCTTGTGTTTTATTTCAAAACAAAAGCACCAGGAGGAATCTTAATTTGTCTCTATATGATCAGCAGTTGGTCTCAGTTGAACATTCTGTTGCTACTAGCAACCGCCACTGGTAGAGTTCCATAGCAGTTACAGTTTAACTGACATTGATACGTCCGCCATTTTGTCAGCTCTGGGACCAAGCAAATATTGACAGGCGTCTTTTATCTACTCCCCAAAGGTTCTTGTTCGAGTATTATCTTTTAATTATAGCTGTTTGTGATTGTGATTTGTTAATTTAGTTTTTCTGTGCTAACTAAGCTAGCAACTATACTAGCTAAGGCTAATGTGTTGCTAATACAACATTCTAAGTAACTGCTGATTACTGTTGGGCTAACTGTTATGTATTTTTGCGTCCAAAATCACCCCCTACTTACTATATAATGTGCTATATTTACTGTCTGCCATTTCAGTTGAGTGTCCAAATTCTGAATGTGTAACTTTATGCTCCATACAGTGCACTCACAAATTCCACAATGGAACAAGAAAAGAGCACTACAGTCTGCTCACAATCCCACAATGCAATGCATCGTATTCTATAGATGCAAAATGACTGTCAGTTGTTAGTGAACATATGTCTTGTTCTAAATGGGTCTAACTGAAGCCAGAACATTTGCGATTACACAAAATGATAATGATTAATAAGTGTCTGAAAGGTCAATTTACTGCAATCTGCTGAACACAGAGCAAACTACTGATTGTATATTATAGGGAGTAGTGAATGAGTGAATGAGGGAGTGATTTCAAACACAGGACTTAAGGTTCAGCTTCACTGATGATACTTTGTGTCTTCCTGGCATGAGGGACAATGTCACTGAATCCAGGTTCCTTGTTGCTATGCTAATACATTTTTACAGTACTTTTCTTTTAACTCTTGATTATGGTATCTCATGTTCTTCTGATCTGTAATCACTAGCTGTAGAGAGTGAGGGCAGAAGACTAGGTTTGAATATAACTAGCAGTCTCCAAAAGAGCCTCTTTGTATCTTGTATACTCAGATGAATTATTATGCCATTATGTTCTCTCATTCATCATCTGGTATTTCTATTTACTTGAAACTGGACACTTGTGGGGGCTGTGAGAGCTGTAAAACTGTACCTGGAAGGATCCAAGTCCCAGTTCAAAGACCAGTCTCTCCCTCTTGCTGACATCTTCAGGTGAGAAGGCGAACACAGTGTAGTGAATACCAAACAGGGGGATGAGCAGGAGGGTGGAGCGCGCAAGACGCCTACACACACACACACACACACACACACACACAGTATAATAAGATTGAGGTGTAAGTCAAACACAAATCAGAAGTCATGTTTTACTGGCGCTGGTCAGCTGGATGTGATGCAAGAACAGAGCAAGTGATGCAATGTTATGACACATTTTGCTGACACACACTGCTGTTGTAAAATTTAGAAATAAAAATAATCTCTCTCAATCTTCAAGTTCAATCAAGGCATCACTGTTGTTTGAAATGCAGGCTCAGTCACAATTCTATGATTATTTTTAGTGTTCACATTTCAGGATGAGGCTGGGGATACTCTTTATTTTTCTTGTTGTCAACAAATCCCATGAAAAGCCTAAAGGTGAGGTTGGATTTACAGTACAAATCTATTTTTAGGTGAGAATCATCACAAGATTGAGACTGAGAAAGCAAACACATAACTGTTGCGATCTATCCCTGAAGACACATACAGTAGAGTTTTATTTGTGTCCTTAGTTTATCTCGTGTCATGCAGCAAAACACAGTGTCTGACATACACATGATGGAAATACACAGAAACACACAACAAATAACGCGTTAAGATAATGGAAGACACACATGTGCAACACAGTGGTTTTTACAGTGCAGTTCAGTGACCTCCAGGGGTCCTTAAGGAGCAGAACAAAACCCTTATACTCTGAACTCTTTCATTGTGAGATGAAAATGTACAAGCACTTGTATTGTGATCAAAAAGTAAATGTAACAATTTGTGCTGTTGTTCCCTTCAAAGGGCTGTTTGAGGGTTAAGACTTGGTTTAAGGTTCAGGTAAGTATAAGGTTTAGGTTCAGTTTAGGGGAAGATTTAGGGTTAGACATGTGGCTGTGATGGGTAAGGTAAGGTTAGGGTTAGGGGCTAGAGGATTCATTAGGTCAATGAGGGTCCTCACAAGTAAAGAAGTACATATGTAGGTGTGTGGGTGTGTGTGTGAGAGAGTATGCATTTGGGAGTCTGGATCATTAAAAAAACCTGGAAAACACGCACAGACACACATGCACACACATGCAGTTGACACAAGACACATACACACACATACACACACACACACACACACACAAACGCACGTGTCGGCGGACAAACACACACACACACACGCACACACTTACAGTGTGATGGTGGATAACTCTGACATCCTGCACGAATGCTGAACAGCCTGTGTGGGCTCACTGAAGCATTTCTGAGCACAGCTGCTACACAGCACAAAGACAGCACAACAATACAACAAAGACAATGTCTTTAGGGACACAGACACACAGTCTCTCTCTCTCTTACACACACACACACACGCACATCTTCACACTTGGTCACGTACGCACAAGCCTAAGCAACAGCTGAGAATGACATTATCTGCAGGGCCTCAAAAGACACCATCCTGTGGGAGCAGAACAGGAGTGATGTCTGGCTACTGTACAACTCCATAATGAGGCTCAAGCTTCCTGCCAACAGGTACCACAAATGAATATATTCGGAAAAGTGTCTTGGAGGATATATTAGAGGTTTAATGATAGAAACATTACAATCCATTTACATTTTCTTAACTATTAGATAGTGTATTTAAACAGACAACGCCCACTGATCCTCAGAAAAAAACCCAGAAGTGGTAACATGGGCCAGAGTTTTCATCTTGTGTCCAGGATGTCCTGTAGTGTCTGATTAAAAGGAAAAAGCTGTTGTTCTATATGTTTCTTATTGTCAACAAATCCCATGAAAACACAAAAACCAACCAGTGTTAGTCCTTCTCTCATTACTTTGTCCATGAACTGTGTCCATGTATACAAGCTGTACCAAGATCCCCAGAAGTACAAGTATGTCCACATCACAAGCCCATTTTCTTCTTCTAACTGTAGATATTTAAAGTGAGGTCACAAATATGTAGTTTCATTTTTAAAAAGGCTTAATCATTTCCAAAAAACAACTGGGCACTGTAGTTTTAGCACGGCACTCAAACAGGAGGAAATTTGTTGGGGACTATTTACAACTGCGGATTAATACACGTGCTCTAGTGAGTATTTACAGCAGTGTATGTAAGATCGACTCCAAATAAACTACAGTGCCCATGTTCATCATAATGACGGGACATGGGGACATGTCACTTACATATATATATATAGATATATATATATATCTATATATATATCTATATATATATAGATATATATATATATCACTGATGTGTTATTAATAGTTTTAGACAACAATGGAGCTGTATGGCACAGAGGAATATGCTATATCAGGCTTTGGCTACACAGGCAATACTTGTTAGTGGGATCAATTAATTTGTGGTTTTGGTAATCCCATGGGATTTGTTGACAATAAGAAAAATATAAATATAAAAATTGTTATCCTTTAAGCAAAGGTGAAAATGTCTTTACGCTGTTTATGTGCACAGTGTACTAGAGATCTTACACACACACACACACACACACACACACACACACACACACACACACACAGAGTTTCAGCATACAACGCTGGCATTTGTGAATTTTCTGGTCGTAACTTACAGGTAAATGCTCGATTCGTTGCCTCCGATGTCAGGTGACTGCAGCTTCTGGACGAGGATGATGATTATTCCAATGAAGAGGACAAAATTGATCTGAGGAAAACAAAACACAAACAACATAAATGTGGAGGAGCTGTCATAAATCACATTCCAGCCAGTTAAGCCATGTCTGAGCATGTGTAAATATCAATACACAGGAAACACTGAATGAACAAATCATCTGTCATACCATAATGGAGGCCACAACTGGTCCTTTAATCACCCACCAGAGGGCAGTGTTCTCATTTGTATCCCAGCATCTGGAGGAGGAGGAGAACAGTGCATTTCAATAATCATTCAACATGCTCTCCCTCACTTTCTCTCAGCACTTGGTAATACATAGCACCATACAATATGTCAATCAAGGGGCCATTTGCAGAGTGGGGATGGAGGGGAGATGGAGGGGAGAGGAGGATTTAAAATGGAAGCTGGCCAAAAGAAAGGGAATAAAACATTATGATTTAACCTACTTAGAAAGAACTTCAATCTCAATGTTGTTTGTTGGCTTACACTCATATCTTACATCATGTATTGTGCAAAAGAAATGATAAAAGATAAAGATGGAGTCAAGGACAGGGACACCAACGGGAGCTTGTTAAACAGCTACTGGAACTCTCTAAAGGGTTTAATTTTCATGCCAAAACATTGATAGCTTACTTACTTAGTTTTTAAAAAATCTATTGGATTTATTCATTTTAAAATCATTGTCAGCATAAATAAAATAAGTGGTGTCAACAATGAAGAGAGTTATTTCCCTTATCCCAGCAACTGCATTTGCACTCTTAAATTGTATAGTTTCCAAGATGAAGAGGAGAGGGTTATCTTAATACAGATTTTACATCTCTGGATGTGATTCTCAGCATCCCGAAGGCCTCTGCCTCTTTGTTCTGCAGTATGTTCTCAAATGCCTTATACACTATGAACACGGCAGTTGACAGTTGACATGCATTTCTTCCATTTCTGAGAATAAATCTAAAGTTGGAGGAGAAGTTATACCCAGTGTTATGAAAGTGGAGCCTCAGAACTGCCCAGACAGTGACGCAAATGGTGGGAGTTCCTGTAATAACAGTAATCGTCAATACATTGGAGAAAAAATGCGGTGCAATTGTCATAATAATACTTTGTGATAAATTTAGGTAATTTCAGTACTTCTCATTATTACAATCATGCTTTTGTCAATGCCAACAAATTCATATTTTTGTGGTTAATCTAACCCTGTTTACACTGTATTTATCTATATAAAGATATCAGATTATCTATATAAATATATCAGATAAAAGATAACTATTACAAGCTGTTATCCTAATCAATGGAAGAAGATTGCTAAAATGTTTGTCTTGAGACAGTATTTCTGCTTCAGCTGTATTTTACTTTTATTTTTTATTAGTTTTACTCAAAAAAGGTACAAGTAAATTGCCTTTTGAATGTTGAAAATGTGGCATAAACGGTTGAATTTACAGTCTGAACAGAAAGAGAAGTTGCAACTTTCCACCATTAATGATAATCGCTCAGGAATGGACACTCACCCCATCCTACAATTGTGTACCAGTAGAAGTAGCGTCTCTCGGGAAAGAAAGTCTCCACCAGCAGAGTGAAAAGATATAGACCTTCAATGAACAGCCAGAAATAGTTGGACATGACGCAGTAATGGAAGAAAACCATCACTGCTTTACACTCCACCTGCATGAGGAAACACAGGGGAGGTGCGTTAGTAGAGCAAAGGCAGAGGGAAATCTATTTTATCAGTGTTTTCACATCTGTAGTGCTGATGTTGGACAATCATTTTAGGGTATTTGAAGCAACAATATCATAACCAAGTACTTAAAGAATATTAAAGGTGCCATCAGCCATTTGTTAGGCCTTCAAGGTGTATTTAAACATGTTGTTTTATCCACAGTAAAAGCATTTTGTTTGCAGCTTCAAAATGTAAAATCTATGTTTAACGATCAGCCTTTCTTTTTAAAAGCTCAAGACAATAAATGTCAGAGTGACAAACGTCCTTATTCCTGTAAATCACAGTGTAAACAGAGATCGTCGTCACCGGGGCGACAGGGTTGCAACACAGTGCATCACACTGCAATTACCCGAAAAATGTAGCATTTAGCGACTCTGTGTGGACTCAAAATGTTTTCACAGCTGCAGAGACTCACCTGCATGTCAGGTGGACTGTAATCTAATGACATTGTGTTAATTAAAGAGTCCATATTGTGAGTGGGGTCAGCCAATCTCATTCCTGGTACAACGATGGTGACCTGTGATTGCCATAGCAACAACGGTAAAGCGGCAGGTTTGAAAAAAAAAAAAAATGGCAAAGTACCCATTGATATGTTAATGAGGTCTGTAGTAGAAGATTTCCACTGGCCTTGCTGAAACCATTAGCGTACCTAATTAGGTTTATTTATCATGCCTGCTTAACAAGAGTGAGCAATGTGTTGTTACCAGACAAAGGCTAAGAGCTTGTTCTGCATTTGTAATCAGGGAGTATTAGTCATCTAATAGCATGTTTGCTTTTTGTAAAATTTGCATGCGATTGAGGTTCCTTCAAAAGGTGCATATCAAACAAGAAGGACTGGAAGAGAAGTGTTTCAAGCTCTTCTGTCTATGAACCTCTCGTTATATCTCAAACACAACGGGCCTGATCATATTTTACACGCATGCTTTCCTTTATAAAACCAGTGGCTGCGCTTCGATGAAACCCTTTAATAAAGCTCTCTGGAACCGATTAACCAATAATCTTGAAGACATTTTGCTTCTGCCAATACAAACTTCTTACACTGATTCAAAACCTGCCAGCGATGTATTTTCTAAGAGGAGGAATCCTTTTGAACAATAAAGGCCTCATTTTGCAATCATCTGCTTCAAATTTAAATTAATGAAATAATTAGCCTTGTGAATTGAAAATAGCCCATTCAGCCCAAGCAGCCATGGTTGTTTTCTTTCCTGTTGATGAAAGTATAAAGAAGTCATCTATCAGCCACAGATAATGTGTGTGTGTGTGCCTCTAAATGGCCGCACAGTACAGAGGTAGCTGTTGTTACTGACTGTGTGTAAGAAGCAGTGGTCGCTGTCCTCCTGAGCATACAGCACGCCATCCTTGATGAAGACTGAGATGGCTCTCAGGATGAAAGACACGAACAGGTTCATGTGAATGAAGTTCCTGGTGCAGTGGAGCTTCCTGGAGAGAGGAGAGAGAAAATAGATCACATCTTATCTTGTTTTCACTCTTAAAACTTCATCAAAGCAAATGAATTAATGCAGCTGGATGCGTTTAACCCCTGTACCCTCGGCTTGTTTTGCTTGTTTTTCTCTCCCAGTATTTACAGTGTATTTCTTAACTTGGCATGCCATATATTAGTATTTTCAGTATACTCAGAAATACTATAGTTTGGCATGTCAGTGGTACTATATGTTCCAGGGCAGTTTTTATGAAAAACACTTTTAAGTCCTCCTATTTAGTATTACAGCAGTACACAAACATTTAATAAATGGTTTATAAAAAACTATAATGTAGTTGTAAGCAGACATACGGAAATTGTTGTTGGAAGTGTTTATTAATGTACAGTATTTGACAACAATTATAACTTCTCTTTTATATCATTACAACTGTGTTTTACTGTACCATCATTCATTATCAGTTTTTACAGCAGCCTCCACTTCCCACAGGAGGAGTTACTGTTATTAACAAATACATGAATAAATACTTCTACTTGCAACTACATTATAGTGTATTATAAACCATTTATTGTTTATATTCCCAATAAATGCGAATTAAAGGGACTTATTGTAAAGTGTTGTCAAAAGAAAATGTTTTACATAATTTCAAGTTGTTTGAAACACAGCAAACATCTGTATATGTGTATGCATTGATTGTTTTCCTTATCAATTAGTCTGCTGCTTTACTTTTACTTGTTTAATTGAGTCATTGTTTGTTTTAGGAAATGTGACAAAAACCTGGAAATACACCAGGGCCCAAAGTGACATTTTCAAACTGCTCATTTTGTCCAAACAACAACAAAACTTTTATGATATTTAGTTGCTATCACATAAGACAGACAGATGCAGCAAATCCTTAACAGTGAGAAGCTGGCACTTTTACTTGAAAATATACAATTAATAGATAAAGATAAAGAAAGAATATATACATTTTCTGTCAATTGACAAATAAGGATACAGGAACTATTAGTGTTACTGTTCAGTGTAAAACAAACCAACAAAAAGATAACTGTCATGGATTTTATCACTCCTGTTTTTCTTTATTTCCACTTAGGCTTTGGAGTTTTTGCAGACAGGATTCAAATGGTTAAAGAAAATTTGGAGAACAAGCATAAATGTATTAAACGTATTTTCATACAGAAACCTGACTTTGGAGGCCACATTGTGACGCTCACCTGAATCTGCAGAGGATGACCATGGCTGTCGTCAGAGACACCAGCGATGTGCTGTAGCCAACTGTGTACAGAGCCTTGACTGAGGCGTAGTACATGTCCTAATGTTGGAGACAGAGGGTTAGTCATGTGTGTCTGTCTGTCTGTGATAAATCTAATAGGACATTTAGATGAGGTAGAGGAGGTCGTACAGGTTTAGTGGTGTTGTCATAGAAGAAGCAGACGTCCACATAGTGAGGGAAAGGTTCAGACCAGCCGTCCTCGGTACAGTTACGACTGACCTTCCCCATCTCTGAAAGTTAAAAAATATGCCTGCTCTGACTTTGGCTGTATTAAACTGAATGAAATCAATTTTTAAATGCAAATGAGGTAAACTCAAATGAGAGGCGCAGCTAATCTCACCATCGTCAGGGCCCATGATGTCATGGAAGAGCTCCGGACAGTTGACCACCACAACTTCACCAACACTGGCCGCCTGCCAGCAGGTCAGGTTGTCCCACATCCACGGACACACTGAGGAGCAGAGAACAACAGAAACAGAAGCACAGTGAGGTCAGTGTGAAGCTCCTATCAGCAGTGCTGCTGTTATAAAGGTGATGAAATGAGACTGACACTAATTGAATTGAAGTGAACTGAATTAAATTCAGTTTAAGGTAATTAAATTGGAGGCAAGAGAGTTTAATTTCCAATGATATCCGGCATTTTCATGACACCCACATGGACAAAAGTATTGCTAACATGGAAGCAGCTTTCAGATCATATTACATCTTGGTGATGAAGAAAAAAAGTAAGTAGCAGTTCTCGTTTTAGTAGAGTATTAAGTGTCCATTAAAATATTACCGGAAAAACAAAGTTGTCCCTGAGTAGTGTCTGTAGGTATTGCATTTAGGTTGCATACAGCCCCAACAGCCTTCACCAATAAGATAAGGTAACCTGTGGTGAAGCCTGAGAGACACACTACTTGCTGCTGCTCATTCATTGTTCTGAGCTCACAGTAATAACTGAAGTTGGCTCAGGTTAGTGTATCAACTTTTTTATCAGCTCAGATCCTCTCTCCCCTTTTTGGAGAGATTTTGGCAGCTGGACAGTAAGAAGGCAATGTTCAGAGAGGTTATAATAAAAATCAACCTGAAACTATAAAAGTGAGAGGTGCAAAAAAAGGATGTTGAAATGTCCCCCTATCCAAACTCACTATAAAGCTCTGTGAAGCCGAGGGGAGCTGCAGGTAGGTTCATCACTACGAGCTTTCACATTGTCACATTGTCATTGTTACTGAAAAAAATGCTGATTATAGCCGCTTTAACTTTTGTGCACTTTTATTCCTCTTGTACTGCCACCAACTGATAGAATGGACAGAAAATGTACCTTTGCACTGGAAAACTTTAAAGGAGATGTTGAAGAAGCAGGTAAGTGCTAAAAAAAAAAGTGACATTTATTAACAAAAATATGAATGAAACAAAGAAAAAAATGAAGCCTGGGAAAAGCAACAAAACCGTAACTTAAAATTGAAGAAAAGAGGGGAAAAACAGCTAAAACCTGCAGCCTCACAGCAAGCTGCCACCCACTATCCCCCACCTGCTCAGATATAAGACATGTATAAGGCATTAAACAATACAAAATAATAAATAAAGCATTCATTTAACATTCCTTTATTACTGCTGATTTCACAATTTATCTTTGGGCACACACACACACACACACACACACACACCCATGAATGTAATTTAGTGCAGAGCTGTTTCACCTGTCCTCCCACATCTTACTGCCAAAACGACCTAATGATTGTTGTCAGTATCTCTGGTTCAGCAGCTGATCTACATCTCAGAACAGACGGGAACAAAAATAAAACTACACATGTAGACCAAGCTGCTAATGAATCTGTTATTGATTTTACCTGATCAAACCTCCAAAATGATAATAAAGATGAATCTCTAAAACAGGACCTGACGATGAACACGATAACCTTCATGAAGGTAGGATTTGTTGAAGGGCTGTTGTGTTAGACTTGTTGTGTTTGACAAGTACTTGAATGTTTAGCAAATCACTGCAGAGCACCTGACAGTTTAATCTGACACTTAACAGCAATCTGGTGTCACAAACAGACTGAAGCTAAATCTTACTTAACCCACTTCCATCTACTATTTTTTATTTTTATTTTTTTATCTCCTTCTTTATCATTACCTGACTCAGGCTCACTATAAATCTCACATTCAGTGCTCCTCTCACAGCTTTGATTTCTCCGTCTCTCTTTCTTTCTGCTTCCTTTATCTTCAGCACCTCCTCATCCCTCGCCCTTTTTTCTCCCTGCATCTCTCTAGGTTTACCACGTTGTTTATGCTCGGGTGGTTTTATAGTGCTGCAGAGGCAGGTACAGGTCTGATTCTATGTGTGTTCACTCGCATGCATTTAGTGTGTGTGCGTGCATGTGTTCCTGGACATGTATGTGTGTGTGTGTCTGTTTGCAGACCGCTCTCTCTTCTGCTTGGCTCTCTAATCTGTTTTGGTTCTGTCTGGTGAACCAGACACGAAGCCAATTACCTTTTAAAGGGCAAATCGGAGCCAAATGAGCCGTACTGAGCTACAGAGGTAACCGGCTTAATAAAGCACTCTGTGTGCATCACCGGCTATCTAGATCCCACAATATACCGAGTCTTCACCGGGCTGCATAGTACCCACACACATACTGCACATGCATAGTATAGAGTACTTACACAAACACAGCAGCTCAAGCGCACAAACACATACAGACATGATTTTTTCCCCCGTTAAGGTTGATCTTATCGGATGACTGAGTGAGATTTGTATTCTGTATTCAGAGTCATGGGCTGCAACTGCAGCAGAATACTGATCACTGATCAGGACTACTTTCTCCTACACAACCAGGCGCCAAAAGAGCACTCATTCATCATTTGCTATTAAACATCGGTCTGAAAGGAAAAACATGTCATGAGGCTCCTGGAAAGATTTGCATCTGGATGTGATCTCTAGCTTTTGTGAGAATTTTACAAATGGCTAAAAAAAAGAAAACAAACAAAAAGCTGCAAAATTCAAGCAGGGCTGCAACAATTTTCATTACTCTCGCTGCTGTTTATTTTCTTGATACATTGATTAATTGTTTGAACTCTAAAATGTCAGAAAATAGTGGATAAAAAACGACCATTACGACTTCCTACAGGCCAAAGTATAGGTATTTAAGTGTCTTCTTGTGTAGTGTGACAGTCACGTTTCAACTAAAATGTCACAAATTTCAATCAAATTCATTCTCATTTAGCTTCAGAGAAACTTGACTGAAGATGATTTAGTTCTGTAATAATAAACACTGTGCAGGACCTGTTTTATCAATATTCATTTTGCTCTGGCTAAATTCAGCTGGTTGGTGATTACAGCACCATGTAGAAAATCATTATGTAGCAGTTCCACACTGCCTGCAGACTAATTTGAGGCCAGAGTACCTCAATTAAAAATATGATAACAAATAAATCCTGAAATATGCTTTTAGAAATGGATTTTGATTTTGACAGACCTCCGCCTATCCCTTTTTCCCCTGGTCTCATTTTTCTTTTTCCCCTTTTCTACTTTTTCTCAAGCCCCAAGTCAGATTTCTGCAAACCAGGCGTTTTTTTATTTCCTCACCAACGATTTCCTGTCAGCAGAAACACAGAATACTTCCTTTTAAAGGGACAGGAGGAAACAAGGGTCAGTTAAAGGGTTGAGGCAAGACAACACTGTGACTAGACGGTCTGAAAATGGATAGCTCAATGCAAAAACAAAAAAACTGCCCATGTGACAGAAGAATACGGGAATAAAATAGCAACAGAATGCCTGATTTTAACTATAAATGCAATGAAATGAAACCTGTGCTCTAACCTTCCTCAGGGCATGAGACGCTGTAAAAAAAGATTTAAAAATACAAAATACTTTGCTAAAAACACATTTAAAGAGCACATGCAGTTTACAGGCCAACTGCAGACCAGACCTCTAAGATCTACAGATCCAAAACGAGCTGAACCTACAGCTCTCCTCCTCATTAAACTTATCTTACACTCTAAATCTTTCATGTTTCATGTTTTTTTCAAGGAGCCGGGGGCTGTCAGCGAAAGCCGTGACTCACAGTGCAGTCTGGGAGATGCAGTCTGTTGGGCAACTTTCGAGCAGCAGGAGTCCTGCAGCAGTTGCTAATGAAAACCATAGTCCATAGCCAAGAAAATAATTGCTTCCAGGAATCACATTCAAAGCTTCCTGTGTTTTTGGACAAAAAGGGACATGTGGGAAAAATGCGAAAGCAGCTCAGCGTGACATTACAGGCAGACATTTGGTTTGTGAACTGTATATCACTGGATGGCTGATTGTGCTGTATAACGAGTGGCCTTTCGGGGTGATGTACATGATGAGAAAACTGCACTCATCTCTCATCCTTACATGCCCCTCTATGACCTTTTCAAAGCTGATTGGATAAACTGACAAATGCCACATCATTCAGTATAAAAAGAGGCCTGTTTTTTTTTTTTTATTTGTTCCTGCAAAGATTTTTAGGAGATGGATGACTTTCACCAACAGCTCTGTGTTTTCTGAGCAACCAAAGACATAAACAATTTAATCACAGCAGAGGCATGAAAACCGGTGGCTTCATGCCAAATTATGCGCACAGACGGATGCGGGAACAGACGCACACATGCATACCATTACTCATGGACAACATCTTCACTCACCTAAGTCAAGGTCATCGCTGGGGTTGTGCAGTATGATCATCTCCATGCATTTCTCATGTTCACGCTTGATTAGACAGTGCTCGGACTCTGAGGCCACCTGGAGAAAATAAACAGAAACACACACACAGAGTGTTAAAGGCCCTGAAGACCTATTTTTTCTTAAAGGCAGAATGAGTAGGATTTGTCGGTTGTGGTTCGTAAACACAACATTCAAAGTTGGCTCCTCTTCCCCGGCTCAAGGACACCAGAAGCTTCCTCTTGGAATGCGTGCTTACGATGATCTGGCACCTGGTCGCTAAGTTTTTATGGAGTTCCGCCCTCACACACTCTGCGCGCTGTTATTGGCTGGGTGGTACACACCCACTTCCCAACGGTTGACGCCCAGAAACATCCCAAACACAGCAAAATAAGAAAATCCAGGCAGAGTGCAGAGTCTCTGCAGGTACAGACACTACCACACACTTCTGGTGGTTCAAAAGTGATGATTGAGATTATTTTTGTGTGAGTCTATATATTGTTGTTTAGGAAAGTCCTACTCATTCTGCCTTTAACCAGCTGCCTGCTTTTAAATGGGTAAAACATGAACACAGTAATATCTGCCAAAGTTGAAATGATGCTGGTTACGTGACATTAAAAATTTCTGTATTTGTTTTGTTTGTGCTCTTCTGACCGATTTGAAGTGCACAGCTTTGTTGGAAAAGGTGATGTCAGGTGTTCACTACGCCTCCTGATTTTAAAAGGCGCTGGAGTGAATGAGGGAGTTTTAACTGGAGGCTCCAAAATGTGGTTCTCCAGAGATTAGTTCATTCACATCCACTTTTGAACGATCAAATCAAAACCCTGAGCTTGGAAATATGTCAAAATGAGAAGGCTAAAGAAGCTCTACATGCCATTTCACTGGGACTATAACCAGCCAAGAAGGAAAACACATTCACCATTAAGAGAGAAAACACGGTGGAGTAACTGAGGTGTTGTCTGGTTCCAGGGTGCAGTCAGGGATTTACCCCAGGGTAGTAGAGTTACTGTACGTCTCTCTTGTGGCACCCTTAGCTTTCTTGCATCTCCCTCGCTCACTCTCACTGTGAAATAATAGGTATAATATGTTGCAGCCCTCTGAGCCATGGCTGACTCATCACTCTATCTCTCTGCCCTCCAATAGGAATTCACTTCAGACCTCGCTGCCTAGATAAGATAGGGCATCAAACTGTGAAGATGTCTTAGGATTCACTTCCTTTCTTTATCTCACGGCACGTGGGCAGAATCGTAAAACACTGCATGAATTATAAAGATAATTAGAGCTATCTTCTATCTAGTTTCCAGGTGACACTCGTCAAATACTGGACACTGCCTCACCTCGATGGCCAACCAAAAACGAAACCAAAAAAAAGATAAAAAAGAAGTCACTTTTTCATGTCATCAGTGGTGTTTGATATTGTTTAATGAAACCAACACCGGCATTGTTTGAAAGAAAGACCTCTTTGTGCCCGTAGCAAGCATCCATGTTGCTAAGCAGCAGGTAACCAGCGAGGAGCCAATACATATCGTAGGCAAGGCTTCCCAGAAATGAGAAATAATTGGATGCAGATGACTAATATCTGTTTGGCACGAGTGCAGACAGGCCTGTAAGATGACAGTATTAAATGTGCTATTCATTAATTTATTCATATAGAATCCTGGATGGCAGTTTTCTACGTGTTACTGAGCTGGATTAGTATTTTGCTTTAATTTCACTATAATTACAATTGGTATTTATTCTTGTTTTTCTATGCTAATCTGATGGCACAGACACATGCTTCCACACTGGCATTTACACCTCCATCTATCACACACACTCACACACACACACACACACACACACACACACACACACACACACACATTCCTGAACAGTGAGCAGCTGTTGTGAAGAAGTGCATGCGCTGTTGTTAGCTGTATGATGGCTTCACGTCTCCTACTGTGCTCTGTCACACACCTCCCACAGTGAAGAGTCATGAAATAGATTTGGGTAGCTAACAGACAAGCAAACACACACACACACACACACACACCGAATCCTCTGGAGCAGGTTACACCAGCTCTTTGTAAGTTCAAAATGACCAAATACTTACAGCCAGCAAACTGCCAGGTGTAACTGTTAGTAGCTAACTGAGCTAGCTGACTAAGCTAATGTTGCTTGCTAATATATGAGGGAAGAGTAAAAGAGATAAAATGCTATTCAATAATGATGTAACCTGATAAAAACTGCCGGTTAGCTTAAAATTCAAAATAGGGGGAAGCAAAAACCGCCTACCAGCACCTCTAAAGCTCATTAATTAAGACGTAACATCTTGTTAGTTTAATTCATACAAAAATTAAAGCGTAATAACAACAGTTTGCTGTTTTATGAGGGGACTATGTGCCAGACTATTTCTTGGCCGGCCTCTGACCAATTGCTAAGCAACCGGCAGAGACTCCAGGAAGTTACTGCTCCCAACCAAGAAGTAATCCCTCACATAACCCCCCATAAAACAGCCAACTGTCTTTTTCGTTTTAATTAGTGATGGTATGCAGATTTTGTTACCTTTGGACCGAGCCAGGCAATCTGTTGCATCCTGTTTCCTGTCTTTATGCTAAGCTAGGTGAACCATCTTCTGGCTGTAGCTTCATATTTAACAGACAGATATGAGAGAGGTATCAATCTTCTAAAATCTAGCTCTCCGCCAGAAAGCGAATAAGCATATTTCCCAAAATGTCAAACTATTCCTATAACTTTTAATGGTGCAACGTTTAGTAAATCACTTGAAACGAGCGAGTAGAAAAAATATGAAATTACACAACTTTGTAATGGATTTACCAAGATATGGTGCAACACAATCTAGGTTAACTGAGGACTGCTGTGTGTTTAAAAACCTCTAATCTAAAACAGGCACCATGACAACATTGCAGGCCAGAAGACAGATCAATGAAATGTGCTTCTTATTCTCCTTTTCCAATCACTCCTCCCCTCTCCTCTCCTCTCGTCTCTTCACCCTTGGACAGATGTCTGACTAGATAAACTGTCCATTTTGAAGCTGCAGAACCACGTTTCTCTCCCCAAGGCTATTTTCGAGGGCCAGATAACTCAGTGGCTCCCACAGCACCGCGCAGCACAGATAATAAAACTCCAATTTGACGTCGCAGACCACTGGTCCACTGCACAGACCCATTTGACACAGAATAAGTGCATCACAACAGACGCATCTGCCGCATCAGCTGCTGAAGGTCAGCTTCTGCAAAGATGTCAGCTGGAGGAACACTCATACAGGTGAGGGGGCAGTGTTAACTTAAAGGTTAGAAAAGATGTTTGTGACTGCAAGGTCGCTTTGGGTTTTAATTTTAGTCTCCCTAGTAACCATCAAACTGGTGCTAGTACCATTTTTACTGGCAATTATAAAAGGAAGGAAGATGTCATCATCAGAATCATAGATAAAGGATGAGACCCAGGATGTCAGAGCTGCATTTATTTTCACATAACCCAAAAACAACTTCAGCATCTGTGTAGCTGCACCAGTGAAACTGCTGCGCTGCTGCATCAGTGTGCTGAATATAATTCCTCCCACACATCTTGCACAACTCTTACATTCTGCTTTTTATTTCAATGAGTCCGCTAATAAAAGTGAGTCACAGCAGATGGATAGGCAGCTCTCCGGTCAGCCGGGCCATCTGTTATTGTTCTAACAGGCGGCCAGTCGTCTTAGCACAGAGCTGATCCAGGACCTGTAACGTATGCTGATGTGCTGATGCGGCATATGGTGATTTTCCACGCTTCCAGCGCCTGTCACAAACACACCCGCCAGAGTGTACGTATGGAAATCTTGAGCTGAGAAAGAGGGGGCTGACGATGGAGACGTGTGAACACGCTCACTTCATCATATATGGACATGGTTACACATTCCTGCATGCTCCTGAACACCCACACACACACCTACACATGTGCACAGTACATAAATGCATGCACACACACACACACACACACACACGCACACACACACACACACACACACACACACACACACACACACACACACTACTCACCAAGGGCAGCAGAAAGATGGCAGTCAGCAGGTAGCCTCTCATTGTCTCCTGTGAAGCACTTATATCCAAAAGGCTCCACAATATGTGTGTGTGTGTGTGTCGAGGTGTGTGTGTGTTCACAGGGATGCACTGAAATTGCCCCCCTCAGCGTCACCACACTTCAGCATCAAGGGCTCTGAAATACAACACACAGAGAAAAGGGCTCCGTAAGAGAACAAACAACAACAATGTAACACGAGAACATCGTCACTGTGTTCGGCCACTGCTTTACTATTTTATTGTGACTATTAGGTCTTTGAAATTCTTGACTATTAGTCGGTATTATTGTGTGATATTATGTCTGTGAGTTGAGATGCAAGTTGCGAGATGGGAAGAGCTGCTGATTTAGTTTTTCCTCATTCTGTATTCCCATTTATTCCCAATTAAAATGTTTCTTTAAACAATGTCCTCAGCGTTGATTAACAGAAACATGGGGACGCTAACGTCACGATCAACGATCAACTTTGTTTCTGAGAAATCATGCAGATGTTTCACAATACTTCATTGCCCATGAGCCTCGGCGGCAGCATTTTAAGCTCTGTAATTGGATTTTTTTTTGCCGAAATGCACCCTGGGAGTTGTAGCTAACTTCTAGCTTGAAGTCTTTATGTACACAGACTTGTGTTTTTGACCATAACCACATACTTTCTGACGGTTGTTCATATTTTGTACAATCAGGAGAGTTTAGTGCCGATCCACGCAGAGTTAGTCTGTGGAACAAGACAATTTGTTGACTTATTAACCTGTAACTCTATGTTTTGTCAATATGAACCTTTGAACTGGAGTCACTGGCTTCTAAGGATCAAACTCAGACTTGAACAAAGTAGTGGTAATTTGGAAAAACAGAGAAGAGTGCTGCTGTACTACTGAAGGCTTAAAGAACTACATTCTTAAATATAAGTTTTGGTTAATTTGGTATATTATTATACAGAAGCTGAAACGTAAAATCTTTCCAAAATGGTACTGAAATGCTACCTGAAGCATTCATTTATAGAGAAGATTCATATTATACAGAATAACCTCTTTCCAAAAAGGTTTTTTACAAATGACAGCCACACTATGTAAGAGCAAGTGTCTACATTTTTAAAATAGCTTGTTTATTTTCATCTGGAATTAACATTTTACATTTTATACAAACACATGATATTTCATGTCTGCAACTCTATACATCAGTTCTGTTGTACAATTAAATTTAAGCACATAACATTTTTTCTCCTATTTTATTCATGTTATCTTCTATTCTATTTTACTTTTTTGAAATCCTGTCTATGTGTCTTTTGATATTAGCTTGTGTTTCTATTCTATCTTGTCTAAATTCCTTTTAATGTCTTGTATACAACACACAATTTGCTATATAAATAAACTGCCTAACCATATACAGTATGTATACATAATGAGGACCAAAACAGATAATTGAATAAACTGTGAGTGAAACAATAAGTCAATTAACTGATTAGTCGACTGCAATCAGCAACTATTTTGATAAAATCATCAAATAATTGTTTAAGTAATTGTATTGATTTGCAGCTTTTCACTGTCTTTTGTAAAACGAGTATCTCTTGGTTTGGGGTTGTAAATTGGACAAAATAAGCTATTTGATGATGTTACCTTAGGATTTAGGGAATTGTGAGTATTTCTTACTATTTTCTGACATTTTATGGACCAAACAATCAATTGATTAATCAAGAAACTAATCAGAAGATTAAATAATAATGAAAATAATTGTTAGTTGCAGTTCTTATATAAATATATATATATATTTTATTGCATTGTTTTCAATTTATTAAAACAAGGCTTTATTAAAATTCCTGATGCATACTGTATGTCATAGCTAAACTCTCAATCCACTCACGCACATAAGCAAACACACACATCTTTAGTGGGTATGTATCACTTCATATCTCATCCCAACAGAATCATACACTCATAAAAAAAACCCTCGATCAAATCACAGAGGCAGCATTTGTGGGTTTTTTCTCTGAGGTTACATACGACCACAAAAGATATGTCATCACCTGAATATTAAATTAAAGCAGAAAGTTGAAACAAAGGCGTGGATTTATAAAGGACACGTTGATTACCGAAGGCAAGAAATTTTGAAGCATCACATAAATTTCCTCTGAGACAATAATATTTATGTTCCTCGGGCCAGACTTTAAAACAGCCCCCCCCCCCCACCCCACGTCATGGCTTACTCATCCACACAGCTTCCTGAAAACACAATGATTCACAGCAAACACAAAGCAACACTGGCCAGCACCAGCACACACACACACACACACACACACACACACACACACACACACACACACACACACATTTCTTCTCCCTAATTCATGCACACACACAAACAAATTCCACTCTGTGTCCCTTCCCTCTAATACCAAATCCAATTACCTCTAAAGCATCTCTCGGATGCTTTATCAAGTAATAGGACAGACCGTGCTCAGCGAAAGATATAGAGGAGGGATAACATGTGTCAAGCAGGGCTGAAACCAAACTGTTGGGGTGCACGTTTAAACAGAAAAACACACAATCAGAGAGAGAAAAACACAATGACAACTCGGCAGACATGGTATTGGCTCTATTTCTCTCCATCTCTTTAACCCAAAATGTCACAGCAGCCATGTTGCCGGAGGCTCCAAACGAAGTACAAAAAAAAAAAAACAGTGCTTGGTATTTAGAAGGAATCCATATGGCTTTGTTTTTGAGGATGCGCTGGTGCAGGAAACAACATAAGGACTAAACATGAAACTATCCTGAGGGCAAGACAGCAAGAGAGTCTTTGCTTTGCTCAGCACACTGGATACACATGAGTCACTTAGAAACCAGAAACCAGTCCAGTTCAGTCCAGTACCTATGATTATGGAGGAAGTGAACCACTAAATGTGTGAGTTTACAGAATACTGATTGTGGTGTTTGTTTTATAAACGTATCCAACTAGTACTTAAGTCAAGACACATTACAGAGCAGGGTGTCACAGAGGATTTAATGACTAATGGCTGAATCAAAGCAGTGAATTTAACCAAAAACTGGCAAAAAAAAAAAAAACAGAGCAACTCTAACCTTTGATAGGGAGATTGGGAACCACATCGACTAAACTAAGCACAGGGATCACTAGGTTGTCAGTCAACCAGAAGACTAAGTGTGTGTGGGCACATGCAGATACAGACAGAGAAAAACAAGAGAGAAACAGCTATGCACCCTCCTCAATGATTTAAATGATTTATCTCCATTGTAAAGGGAATGTTAATGATCTGTCTCAACATATCAGCTTCCTCCTCATGTGTGTTGAATTCCTCTGAACATCGTGGTGCATTAATAATTCATTTTCAGTTTGAAACGATCCAAGTAAGACAGGGGAACGCTCTCATTTAACCCAAATGCAAGTCTGTTAATGCCTGTAACATGCGGGGGGGGGAAGTCTGTCAGTGTGCAATAACGCAGCCCTTCAAAATCATTAGTTCTTGGCAGCTTTGTTGATGTTCCTGTGCCATAATCCTACAGGCCATATAGGCTACATTACAGGAGTACAGTTTATGTCTTCTCTTATTCTTTAAATCAAAATGTCAAATGGTTTGTGGAAAAACGCAAAACAGTCTTAATTACAATCAATCACTGACAAATGATTCCCCCCCTTGGTGGTGCAGAATCAGAAGGCTGCCCAGCATTTCCCCTCTCATTCCCCGCATTCGTAAACGTTTAATTTGTCAATGCATGTGGGTGACCTTCGCTTTGCACATGGAAAACATCAGCAAGAAAAGCGTCTATCCACCGCTTTTACGGAACACTCTCCCTCGAAATGCATTACCAGCTCGCAGGCTGTCATTTAAGAAGAAATATGCTTTTTTAAAAAAAACAACCAAATAGGGGTTCAGTGAAAGCCTTCTTAATTGATCAGCCGCAGCGAAAGCCAAAGATGGGAGTAAAAGCGCGCAGCACTCGGCGTGAAAACAAGTCAAAGGAACTTACCGATGCGTAATTTTCAGAGGCGCAAATATCTACACATGAAGCCATCGGTATTCGCGGATCCCCGCTGTGTTCGGCTGTGAATTGTTTCGCAGACTACCTTGTTTTACTCCTAAAAAGGTTATCGGCTCGTGTTGAAACCGACAGGTGCCGTTGCTGCTGTTGATGCTGCTGCTGCTGCAGGACGCACTCGCCGCGTTAGCTGCTGCTGCTGCGGCACCACGACGAGGAGGAGGTGGAGGAGGAGGAGGAGGAGGAGGAGGAGGGTGTCAGTTCCTTCGGGATTCGCACCTCGTCAGACACAGAGGCCACAAAGTGAGACAACAGTTTAGTCTACAAGTGCAGGGATGCAGCTGGAGGAGGAGGAGGAGGAGGAGGAGAGAGAGAGAGAGAAAAAGAGTCTCCACACTGGGATGTTGAACTGAATGTCTTCGCGTCGCCTACGTGGGACTTTCTGTTCCAGGAAAGAAACTATTCATAAAACTCTCTGACATTTGAGCCTGCGCCTCTCAGACGCGCCTGAAGGCACAAGGTCCGGCTCCCTGCTGGGTGCAATTTGTGAGGCACTGAGTCGGCCCCCATGATGTGTGTGACTCACATTTAGTCAAAAGTTTAACATCTGAATTCCTGCATGTGTTCCACACAAATCAGAAAGCGCTGGTTAGATAAGCTGTACGGTGGCATTTTAGTCCAAAAAGCAGCTGTATTCCCATGGAAGTGATTTGTCGTGCCCTCTGTGGCCGCTGGCTATCCTGTTTGCTTTCGGCACCACGGACAGCGACCAAACAATCGCCTCAGGGCATCAATGGACTCAAAGCAAAGCCTCAGCTGAAGTCCATTACAACATTTTATCTGCAGATAAACAACCTTTTCAGTCAGAATACTAAGAGCTGCTTTAATTCAATCTCAACTGGATTGTTGTGATCCAGGCAGGGGCGGGGCCAGAGGGGTGGATTACTATAGTACAGACTCAGGGGCCCCTGGACCAGAGTCTCTGTATGATGGGACTGCAAACATTTCTTGTAGGAAAATCAAACAAACCACTACAAAGAGATGCAAAACAACCACAAAGACACACAAACAACCACAGAGAGACGCAAAACGACCACAAAGACGCAAAGGGACCACAGATAGACTTAAAACATCCACACAAAGTCATGTAGAACCACAAAGAGGAGCAAAATGGCCTCAAACAGACACAAAACAACTACAAAGAGAAGTAAAATGACTACAAACTAATTTAAAATGACCACACAGGGACACAAATGAAGCAGCCATGTTGTTTGTAGTCTTTTGGTGTGTCTTTCAGTCTGGGGGTCTTGCTCCAGTGTAGGAGGGGTGAGGGGCCTTTTATTTGTCTGCGTCCCCGTTGCCTCACAATCTGTCCATGACTGTGGGCTATTTGTAGTTACAAATAACAGCTATTTATTGATATCACTTCATATTAGAATATTTAAAGTAGGTTTTTTTTGCATCAATTTATTACACTGAATAAACCATTTATAATGTGCAGCTTATTATTGCCTAGAAGGCTTTAATGTTGGTCTTAATACATTTTTATTCATTTTACAAATGTACCCCCCTTCTTTAAAACTGTGCCCTACTCCGCCCCCCTCGCTCAGTTTCTAAGCCCGGCCCTGAATCCAGGCTAGACAATTTCCAGGAGCAGCTATATGCAGGCTAGTGTTTTGAGTGCAGGAGTGATTGATCACTCAGCTGGGGCCTTTTGATGGGTTGGCCATAAATCAATGAGGCGTAAAAAGTATTAAATCCTGCAATGATGTGGATATTCTCAGAGAACAATAGGAAATATAAGTACCTTGAACACAACAGCCCTGTCAAAATATATTCAAATATATATGTAAAAAAACAACAACTAAAAACTGATTGGATGAAGGGTGGTGACGCATGTTTCCTGCCGTTCCTGGAACATTTTAACACCGTTACTGGACCTGCCTCAAGGACATCCATGGAAATGCTCCCATTGAGAGGAATTAAAAAATCCTCTGCTATTGCAGTCAGCAATTTGTAGGCTATTTGTGGAGCATAATAGCAGGTAAGACAATGGTTTGAGCCTTGTTTCCATGGAACACTCTGCAGCATCTCCCAGTGGCTTCAAGTGTTTTCACATTCTCTATGAACTTTAGACAAGGCAGCGAGGCGAAGGCAGTCTTATACTGCTGTGATTATTAGCACAACAGCAAGAGGGAAACAGACAAAAAGTGAAATTAATTAAGTTTCTGGATTTGGATTTTCTCTGAAATATCTGCACAGACTTCATTGCAGTCATGGCATAAAATAATCGATTTAGGTTTTCAGGCCTTTAGTCAAGGACACGGTGATATTGATGGTGGGTGCCATAATTGAAATGTCTGTCAGTGTCAGGGGTCAAACCAGCAACCTTCTGGCTATTAAATAGCCTCTCCACCCCGAGAACAGGACAGAGCTGTGTGTTGTTCATGCAGGCTTTCTGGTTATATGTATTGTATGTGGACAAATTAAATAGATAACATGCTTTTTCTTTGGTTTACATTATAACAGTGGGAGTAAAATCCATTTTATCAAGATAAAGATCACCAAGAGAAGCCTTTGATTTAGATTCAGCTTCAAATTTTTACCAAAACGTCTGTGAAGTTAATTTTCTGGTTAGAAAGCTTCAAGGATAACATGGTTTTATCTGAGTTTTAAATCTTGCCGTATCTTCTTCTGCTGTATGAATGCATACTGGAATTAGATCACCACTGTAAAAAAAAATGTGTCAGCATTTATGTGGCCTGAATTTTTTGAGCTCAGAAATTCAGATAATAAAAAAAAAAAGTGTCCATTGTCAAAAAAATATACTGATGTTCCTCAGACTGAAATGGTCACGTTTACATCAAGTTGCTCAAATTGGATCTGTGAAATTCAGATCAAAATTCAAGATGAAAAATTCAAATTTGAACGTGCAGGCACCAAAGATAATCAATTGAGCCTAAAGGGAATTGATCTGATCCATCAGGTTACGTTCTGTCGATCCAAGAAACAGACGTTGATGATGATAAAGAAAACGTTTTTGCAGTTGTACAACGTGAAAATCAAATTTCATGATGATTTTCAAAGTAAAATATTTCAATTCGCTGGTTTTTAAGTCAATATTTATAGTACATTTATTCAATTTTTAAAGCATTCAGATATTACATTCTCTATTGACGTGGTCAGTTGTTTATAAAATTCAAATAATCATGGTCTTTCTTTGCTTCCATGAGATAATACATTTTAAGAGATCACTATCAGTTTCAGCTATAATTTCTTGTGAAAATGTCCCTGAATAAAATGTCCTAGAGAGCTTTAGATGTGGACAAATTAAATGGCAAACATATGTCTTGCTCCAGGCCAGCCTTCCTACTGTTTATTTAATTATCATACGTGATGATTGGTTGGTCGCCTGCTATTCCCTTGACTTGTCAGCTCCCAGTGTGAAATGATGCAAACCTCTAGTATTTATTAGTATTAAGTATTAAACTCCACACAGATCAGCATTCATCTGTTTTTATGCTCTGCACAGTTACAAATAGATTTTACAGAGATCTGATGAGAAGAGTGAGTTTGTTTCCTCAGTTGCTTTATTGATGTGACACAGTCTCTTGAAGGAGTGTACGCTCCATCGCGCCGCCACTCAATGAGGCTCTCCACAGGACACATCTCCGTCTCTCTCTATCTGTCTGTCTGTCTCTCCTCTGCCATCACGCATCAGTCAGACTGCTGGATCGCCATGGTGATCCGTCTTCAACCGAACGTGGGAGGGAAGCATCAAGTGGTTGAGTGCTAAACCCACCTACCCACCTCATAGAGGACGCTGTGGGGAACCAGGCGAGACCTCATCCTAACCCACACTGCCTCTCCAATCTCCTCCCACATATCTGTCTCCCACTGAGTGTCTCACTTGTAGGGGATTAATCAATCAGCTATGCACATTTTGAAAAGGCAGCGAAGAGGGAGGGAGGACTTTGTTGGTAGAAGATACCAAAAAAAAGCACGATATGAAAGTGAAAAGATAAAATTCCTTCCTCTGTAGGGTTGAGCTGGACCCATGTGGAACTTAAAGTAAAAAATAAAACCTTTGAGTGAGATGGGATAGTTAGGAAACCAACCGTTTTCTGACCTTTTCATTCATCCATTCAATAGAGAGTGTGTCCTGATTGGATAATTGAAACCACAGGTGCATACATTAAAGGGTAACTCTATTAGGCACAAAAGGCTTTGGGATTTGTCCAGTAGCCGGCAGCTGCGAACGGGCTGCAATGGCTGAAACGTAATCCCTGTGGGCAATTGCACCCGTAAAAAATGCGTCCACTAAAAGTGCTTGTTTTTGCTTAGATTGTTATTATAAGTGTCTGGATCCCTCCAGAGATAGACCTTTTTGTTAAAGAGTCAGATCCTTTCAATCAGTCACGGGGGACAGGGGACCTTTAAATTACAAATTGCTCCTGCAACTATGTTAGTTTTTTTGTTTGAAGATATCAATCCTTTTTCTTCAAGAGCAACACATTTCTTTTATTGAGGGCATCGCACCACTATTTTTCTGAAGTTGTTAAGAAAAGGCATAAAATGAATTGCCATATGGGCATTAGCCTCTGCAGTTTTCATAGGCCTCGTGGCTGAGCTGGAATTATTCTCACGCTAGTCTCCACATTGGGATGATAAACAAAAGACCTTTTTCACATGTCTCAGTAGGAAAAGCTCAGGAGTAAAATGAATAATGTCTCAATTCCATTTAGCTGCTTCAGTATAAGGGTCCTGGTATTGTGCATGCTGACTCATTGTTACACTGTCATGACTTACTGGGACACTTAGATCAGAGACATTGTTGATGTTATCAGTAACACCTGTGCTTCTCCTACTATGACAACTGCAGGTTACATTGTAACCGTTGTTCTCTGAGTGTAGCTGGGTGGAGAGATAGTCTCAATACGATAGAGAACTCAAAATGTCTGCTGTGAAAAAAGGCCCATTGGCCTAAAATATAGCGACTGGATTTCTTGTAGCTGCGTGTTTGCTGTCACTGCAGGACATCTCTGCTTTTATTAAGTGCTGACCTGCTTTACGAGACATTCTGCGTTCAGTGTCAGTAGAATATAGTGTTTTTAAATATTTACGATCTTGTTCGTAGCATTTTAACATTAAGAAATTATTACCACCTTTCATTTTGGACATAATTACCACAAACAAAGAGATAACTGCCAAGACGATTGGCAGCTTCAACTGGCCTTTCTGCTACATTTTGTGTGCTACCGGGTTAAGATTTCACAGGAAGTCTGCTGGATTGCATTATGGCACAAAAAAGAACGAAGAAGGGGGAGGAGGAAGAGGAGGAGGAGGGATGCTGATCTTCCAGCACAGAAGGAGCTAATGTTTTCTCGCAGTGGCAGATGGTGAGATGAGCAAAAGGCTGATGGTAAATTCTCAGTTCTCAGTTATGAGCTCTCGCCCCTCTTTTTTTTTTCCTCTTAAAAACAAATGCATGTGAAGAAATGCCATGATCGAATGCAGCATGGTTTGTGGGAAATGTGTCCCTAATTTTATGAGGAATGAGCTCTGACCAACGAAATACCACTACCATGTGAGATTTCTTACAACAAATTGGGCAATAACCTTTTTTAAAGCTTTTTAAAGCCACTTTGAGCGTCTTTGCCGGCAACAGATATTTATCTATTATTCCAGGACTCTTCAACTACTAATATCCAAGTTGCAGTAACGGTCATTTGAGAATGATATGCTGAGGTAAATATTTAACACATCGAGACTTCATGATGATTAAAGGGTCTTTTTTCTGAAGCTGTCAGTGTCAGTATGACAGTGTAGGGGCCTGGACCTCCACTTTGTTCCTGACAAGTCTGTTCAAAAGCTTCTGATTGACTTCAATGTGCGGCTGGCTGCATGGATTGACTTCTCCGAGCATGCTGATATAATTGTAGGTTGTCAGAGAAAGAGAAAAGCAGCTCAATAAAATGTTCTGTAATGGATGACACATGTTGCCACGAGGTCCTTTCACTGGTGTGGGAGAGGAGAATGACAAATCACACATCAGGAGTCTCAGTAGGGGAGATTTTAGTGCGTAAGAGTGTGAGAGAGTGCGTGTTTCTATTGTGTTTACTGTTAGATACCAAGCTCAGGCATTTCCACTGTTGTCCACTCTCAGCAACAGTGGAAAAGAAAGACAGATAAAGGAGAAGTAATATTTACTTGTGTATCTACAATACAAAGATAAACAAATAATCACTTACTGTAAAGAAACAGCTGAGACATTCTGCACAATTCTACACAAATTAAACTAATTTAAACTGCAGTATATGTATGTTAACAGCACCTTTGATTCATTTGTGCACGTAAACACTTTTAGACAGCAGTTCTCAAACTTTTTGGCTTGTGACCCTTAAAACAAAGTAGTTGTTAAGACTGATATTTTTGTTTAAATCATTTTTAAAAGGCCTGAAACGCTTAAAACATTCCCGTCAAGTGCCACTTTCTGCTGTGACCAGACCTTTACACTACACTTGCTGTTACCACAGGAACCACGAGTGTTGCCAAAGCAGGACCGAAATCTTTAAAATAACTTTAGAAATGACTTTTTTGAGAGCACAAGTTGGCCTATTTTAGCCTGGTATCAACCTCTTAATTTATTTTTGATTTCCAAGGGGCGTTATCAACAGGAGCAGACCAAAATGCCTCTGAACACCACAACCAATCAGAGCAACGAAACGAGTGACGTAGTGGTAGGCTGCTAGGCTAGGTAGCTAGTTCCAACATCCAACTCATATGGCTTCTAGCTCAACATAACACGTGGACATTTGGCATGACATGATTTAGAAGCCAACACCATTTGTACGTAACGTGAACTGCCATCCAGTTTGTTTAGTACTAATGTGATAGCGATAGATTCAAATTCCACATCAGTGGCGACCATCTTGGTTGTTTACGAAAATGCCTCAATGGGGCTTCTCTGTCAGTCATCATATCAAACCTGCCCCATATTAGACAAATGGTTGTGATTGATCCGAATTGAAATCTGTCTGAACGGTGGGGGGGGGGGGGGGACACGCATCTGCCAGACCAAATAAAACTTGAGCTCGCAGGTTTGTCAGGCTTTTAAGGCAGATGAAAGAGGATCAGTCCTTACATGCCTCTGTAACTTTCTGTTTGGACACACTCATGATCAGCTTTTGAATTTCACCACATTATTCTTTGTCAGAAAAGCTTAGATTTTTGGCCTTTCATACATCGACTGCATGCGAAGTTGCATGCGTCTTTGTTTTCTCAAGTTGAGTAAAAACATGGACCGGTGGCTTTTACAAGCCAAAATACATAAACTACAACATGAGGGACTAATTGGCTCGAGGCTCTGTGTCTCTACACTGTTGTTACTGTAAACATGATGTGGACCATCAAAGAGATGAGTGGGGTTATGGTTGATTGTGTCTCTGATATTCTATGAAATCCTGACATGGGAACACTCGCAAGTTCAGCACATAAAACACATATATTTGTTTTATATCACTGTTTTCTCTGTCATGGTTTATATACAGGCTTTAGGTTGAAAACACAGTGATGACAAGAGTGTTAAAGAGAGAAAAGATAACAAATACTGTTTTCAGCAAACAAAAAGAGACAAATTAAGAGCAGGACATTGATTTGGAAATGGTTGTGAAACCGAGAATAAGAGTAATATTCAGCTGACATGAAAACTGGGAATCAGACCGTTTCGATAACCATTAATTTTATATTCAGCGTGGCTCTGTTTATTCTAAATAAGTGTGGCACTGATGTCTCTGTTTTAACCACTATGACTTTGATTTCTTAGTCACTGCCTCGCTGATGCATTATAAACTCTTCCAAATGGCATTTCACAGGTTGAGAGAGAGACTATTATGGGTAGTTCCCACCTCCAGTCAGTGAATAATCATGCTAAATTTCGTCTGAAATATTCTTGCGTTAAGATCTCCCCACTTTTTGTCAGCGGCACAGTTGCACCTACAGGCGTAAAAGGGTGCTCCTTTTTACATTTTTGTCAAGATTTACTTAACTACTACTGGTCATTCTAAACATTTACTCACAACATCCTCAGAGTTCAGTCAAACAGATCTATGTGTGCACAAAGATCTGCCACAACGATCACTAGGCAGTTAATTAAAGTCAGTTGATTAATGGTTGCCATGTGCAACGTAGTTATCACTGTCATTCTGCTTTAGACAACCTATTATAAGGCGAGTGGAAGCCAGCTGCATGACCTCCGGGCTTTGTTCGAGCAGCTGGAGCTTTCAATACGCTACAATGACCATTTGGCCTGTTCGGAGATCTCATGAATCTCCTGAGGCTACGTTACAGAATTGTTACCGAATGCTAACTTGTTGGTGATCCCTGAATATTAACTTTTGGATTAATAATAATCCTCATGAGTGTAATATAGTGTAATGATGAGATTGATTTCATGTTGTGTAGCCTCAGAAATTACTCGTCTGGGGAAACCTTTGCCATGTTTGTTGTGTGTCTTCATAAATGTACTGCTCATTCTTCGTTATATGAATTCTTCATGCTAACGACGTAGCTCTACGGATGGCAGTGTCGGTCTGTCGGTCCACCACTTTGATGCAGATTGTACAGTATGAACTATTGGATGGATTGCCATGAAATTTGGTACAGACATGCATGGCGCCGTAAGGATAAATCACCTAGAAAATTTAATTTTCCCAATCTTTGGTTTTTGACCAAATACCTGCAAAACTAATGACAATCCCATCAGCCTCAACTATACTTTGTGTTTAGTGTTAATTTGCAAAAGTTAGCATGCTAACATGCTAAACTAAAATGGTGAACATGGTAAACACTATCTGCTAATCATCAGCCATGTTCACATTGTCATTGTGAGCATGTTAGCATGCTGATGTTAGCATTTAGCTCAAAGCATAGCTGTGTCTAAGTAAAGCCGAGCAGAGCTGCTAGCATGGCTGTAGGCTTTATCTGTAATGATTTCATTTTTTCTTGACTGTGGCTGCTTCCTGTGGCTTTCTCACATCTTCACCCTCCCTGAACTTCTGAGGAGGAGGCCTAGCTATTATTCATTAGTGTCTTTTGAGTCTTTAAATGGTGTAATCACGCATCAGTTCCTTTTCTTTGTATGCAGCCCACCTAATCATGAATTAATTCATTAATTGTCTGAGCTTTTGTCTCTTGTCACATATCCTTGTAGTCATTCTTGGTGATTTTAACATTTATGTCTATTGATTTATCATCATAACATTGTCAATTTAAAGACCTAATGGAGTCTTAATCAAAGGGAGTTCAGACTCCAAAGGTCATAAAGCTTGTCTCTGCTGCTTTTAACTCAAAACTTGTGAACCTGGTGGTTGCATTTGTTTCTGACTGTGCCCATCCTTGACAATATTTTCCCATTTTAAGTCAGCATGTCCTCCCTCCCTAAATTAGAAAGCTTGAAAGAGACGTTGAATGCCAGTGGAAAGCAAATGAGTCAAATTTCCCATGACGTCTTTCAGATTTTTATGGTTAATTACCAGAAAGCAATTAAACATTAAATATCAGCCAGTTTTACCAATAAGCAAAGCAGAAGTTTTCTGGGTGGATTATTCCAGAGGCATCTTCGGAAAGCTATTGAGAGAGAGGTTGGGTATAGAGTGATGTGCATGGTAAAAGAAAACATGCGTTATTGAATGATTTTACTGTGTTTAGTCAGTAACTGTAATTATGTTGGTGGCAGCTGGTAGGAATGTTGAAAGAGTGTTTGTTCTGTGTATTTAAGGCAAACACTGCTGGTTACCTTGTGGGTGTAGCTGAGAAAATTAGGCACCATTACTGATTTGAAGGCCACCGGCTTCTCTCAAAACACATCCACATTGTGATCCAGTATGTCATCTGTTGTGCATGTCAGTGTGTTTGAAATGTGTGCAGTAATGACACAATGCCACCAAATGCAGAGGAACCACTAAGAGAAAGAGTTATATTACTTTTTCAATGTGAAAAATGGCTGTTTTAGAGTCAAAGGAACTACTATACTGTATATTTGTGATGTACTTTGCAACCCTGTTAAAAAAACATGCTTTACAATACAGTACTCAAAAATCTGAGTATTTACAAAATATATTTTACAAAAAACTATATACAAGTCAAATTGTGTCTGTAAATTGTAAACAAGAGTATGATAGTGCGAGTGATGAGAGTGCTTGATTAAATATTGATTAATGTAATGGATTACTGATACATGAAGAAGGCGGATATGTACAGTATATGCATGTATACATGTCTTTATACAGTATCTACAGCATGCTGACAATGATGATGATATGTACATGTTAAAAACAGTGTGTATTAAAACTAGAACATATAATTTATAATTTGTAGGAATAAATACACACAGTTTTTTAACTAATGTATTCAGTGCTTTCCGGCTGCATGTCTGTCTTAGATATATATAAATATATACAGTATATTCATGTATGAACATGTCAACAAAATATTCACTGAGCAGTTTTAAATAGCACACCTTCTGTCAGTCACACACAGTATGGATGTGGCTCCCACACTATCAGAAAAATAAAGGGACAAAAAACGCCCCCTGTTGTCATGGAGACCATGAGAGTCTGAAGTGCTTTACATATACAGCATGTGTTGGTTATGTTCCGAATTGAGATGTCAAATCTTTTCCTTTTAGATCCGTCAGGAGAAAGAAAATGTATAAATACTCTGTGAATACAAACAGTATTCAAAGCAGAGTTTCGTCTGTCACTGAGACTTCCACCACCTGGAGGACGTAAAGCTTTAGAAAGAGAAAATCATCATCAACATGCAACATGCAATTCAAGTTTGCAAGAAAAGAAACTAAATACTGATGTTCACAAACATGACAAATATTTTGCAACTTCACTGACCATAAATCTCAGAGGTAAATTAGAAGTCATAGTTTTTCCCACATGCAAGAGGATACTGTACATGATAGTATCAAAGGACTATTAAGGTGCGAGGAAAAGAAATCAGTATGCGGTTGCCCAGAATCTCACAGCCTATTACTGCAAGTTTGTTTTCTGTAGAGAGCACAGGAGGGAATTAAGGTACTGAGGTCAAGTGAGCTGCCCTCCAGACTGTGGCAAAAAAAAAAAACGAGCCATAGATCACTTTAGTGGTGCTTCACTGCAGTTATAGATATTTAGAGATCCTCCATCATCCCACTGCAACCAACAGAAAGCTAATTTACTTCCAACAAGGTCCCAGTATTAGTGCTAATAAGTGATATCACCAAACAGCTCAGTGAAAGCAGAAAATGGTATGACTTTGCACAGATGACCTCTCGCCCAAATGCTGAAAACAACAGGCATGCAGAAAGGGCTACAAATAGCTGGACATACTGGGACACACAGCTTCTGCTTTATTTGGGAGTCAGTCCTGCTAAAGCTGTTAATAGAAAGGAGGATTTTGACAACCATATCCACCTTGAGAGGATCAAAAAGCTTACTTGACACCTATGATTTAAGTTGAGATGAAATGAAAAATACATCCCAAGTCATATTGTGCCTATTTAACAATGTATGTAAAAAAAACTTATATCAAAATCCAATTATGTTTTCTTCCTGTAAATAAAATATGATGTGTACTTATAAGCTTTAACCAACCAATTTCAACAAATAACATCATGGCATCCACCCATCAATCAATCTAGCGGTACAGAGCTAAGATTAATTAGTTAGCCAGCTAGCAACAGCATGGTATGTTGGTTATGACACGGCCACTTTTCATTCAAATCAAACTCCTTCCAACATTATGTCCCGCCTCCTGTATCACAAATACGTCACAATACGGAAGCTGGATGATCTCAAAATGCCATTTCATATTGACTTTATACAGCTATATATATAGCTTCATTCATGCACATACACATAAATGCACACAAAAAATGTAGACACTGTTGCATGCCTGCATATAAATAGATGCACAGGCGTCCAAACATTTCCATTTATTTACATTTCTATGTAGCTGCTACTGGAAAAATGGTCATTTGGCAAATAGCAAACAAGACAACAATGACATAATTTCTCATAGTGGCATTATATGAAAGGATCTAAGCTCTACACATTTGATATTAGCCTGTGTGTGGAGAGACTATTAAGCATGCCAAGATCTTTATTTCACAAAAAGATGAACCACAAATGCAATCAGACAATTAGACAGCACACAAGAGAAGTTTCTTCCTACACACACACACAAACACAGATGTTTGGTTTGGATTGCTGAAGAAAAGACATCCCGTGCGACTCAAAAGCTTAGTGATGCGAACAAGCATGAAATGTTGGCAGCCTGCGACGGGCGCTGAGTGAGTCTGCTGAGTTGAGAGCAGAGAACAGCAGAGTAAATCAATCAGAGGGGTTCTGGCTTATACAGCATGTAAAATTAGATATGAAGAATGTAAAGTGTAACATTCAAGAGCAGAAAACAAATGCTGACTGTGTAAGGAATCAATAATGTTTGTTGAGGGGGGGGGGGGGGTTGGAGAGCACAGACTAAGCGCTTGTTTCTGAGGTAAACAGCATTTTCAAATAATGTTGTGAAAGTCCACAGATCACCAGAAGATTCAAAGATTAAATTCATGCTGTGGATCATGTTAAACCAAAACCTTGTCAGGAATGTATTTATTTAAAAAAATAAATGTTAAATTCAATCGTTTCCTCACTGTCAGCAGTAAATGATCAGTGTGTTTATACGTATACACAGACACACACACACACACACACACACACACACACACACACACACACACACACACACACACACACACACACACACACACACACACACACACACACACACACACACACACACACACACACACACACACACACACACACATTTAACCAATACTGTATTCAACCAATACTGAACTATACACAAAAATACAGTGTAGGTTAAGTGTAAGGTGAAAAGCATCTAATAGAACAACACGACCAAACAAAAACGCTGCGAGCAGGGAGGAGAGAGCCAGAAGTGATCCAGACCCTTTATATGGTCATCAGGAGGAGTTGATTCAGGTGTGGCTCATCCTCCTGACACACCTCTGCCTCCTATACAGGAACAGGAAACACACACACACACACACACACACACACACACACACACACACACACACACACAGAGGCAGGGATCGTCACAATAGTTATATAGCTTTATATATTTACTGTCCGCCATTTTATTTGAGTGTACCAATCCTGAGTGTGAAATGTATTTGCTATTTAGTGCCCTCAAAAATGGGAAAAAGTAGCGTCCATGGCATGTACACAACTTTCTGCTAACAATCCCCTGGTGCAATGCATTTTATCGCTGCCAAAATAACACACACACAAAATGACAATGATTCGAAAGTATCAGAAACTTTGGTCAGTATGTCAGAATACTAATAGTAATGTGTGGCAAAGTTCAATCAGATTGAACTCTGCGGATATGTTTGCGTCTTTATCATTTACAATGCTGCTAGGACATGAGGTATTTCCATTTGGCACACAAGTCGGCATAATGTGCCATTTTGTGTGCCGAATAGAAAAAGAGTGGTGCCCAGGTCAAACCAGGCCATGTCGGTTGGGTTTTGGAGCGCACCCAATGATCACAGAGGAAGTCCTGAGAAAAGGACTAGTCAGACAACTGAAGTGAAAACACCTGTGCAGGTGGACTACGGTGGAAACGTAAAGTGGCCGCACCTTCACACTGGAGTCTTTTGATATTTGCATTTGTGATGAGATTCTTGTGAACTGATTTTTAAGTTTACAGCAACTCTGAGCAGAATATCTTACAATAGTAAATAATAGTAAGAAATGCATTTACACATAGAATTATTTAAACAGTATCAATCAGAATCAAATTTCTTTCAGTGAAGCCTCTTTTCATGAGATTTTACTACACGATGAAGGCCGTTTGAGGATATAGGGCAAGGAGAGGCAGCCTGCTTTAACCTGACCAGATGGTGCTGAACTCCCAAGTCCCCAGCAGGCCAACATGGGTTACTCTGTGTTCAACAGACAGACTTTCTCCCCTTGCAGAGAAACACACTTTACATGGAAGATGCATTAGTACATCAGTTGATGCTCAAATCCAAAAGCTGACCGTGCCTTTTCTGACCAGTTACATGACAACAGCAAATACAAAATGGATCATTTTTATGCCGTGAGCTACTTCCTACATGGCTGAAAATGTTCTAGGGTGCTAGAGGACCATCTTACATAAATACATAGAAAAAAGAACTTCTGCACACAACAATCTGCACACTGAAATAAAGAACGTTTTGGTGTATATATAGACATAACAGTAATTAGCCTAAAACATCTGTGTATCCCAGACACAAGATCACACTCAAGGGTGCTATAGTCTTATTCCAAATTATTCTTATTTCCAAAAAATGGCGCCGCACTAGTGGCAGCCTGTTGCAGCAGCTCTCGCTCACCGTTGAGTTTTTCTCCTCTTTACCTTGTTATTTTCTCCTCCACTCTCAATATTTCTGAGGGATTAATAAAGGATTATCTTATCTTATGGCATGCATTGACTAAAAATAAGGAAAAAGGGACACAAATGAACAAGACAAACAAAGAGGAGACACATTTAAAATGTCTGGCTCTGCAGATGACTCTGATTTGTAGATTGCAGACAATCACATGCACGCAGGCACGAATTCTACATTTAACAATAAAAACACAGATATACTGCATCTCTTGTCCAAGTGAAATTATAGATCAAATTAAACAAAGCAAACTAAAAGCCATTTGTACTTACCAGTAAAGCAAACACATGCGCATTCTTTACCTTATTTGTTAGTTTGATCTGGATCATCACAAGACTTGAACCTCAGTTTGTCGAAGCGCTTCACGGTTTAGCTTTTGTTCTCCTGTTTTCATCTGTTTTCATTTTGTGCCTTCCTCCCATTTGAGGTAGAACTATATACTGAAGGGTGTTTATGTACCTTTCACTTCTGCATGTACGACGTGAGAGACATTTATTATTTAGTCTACACCAAGTTATATCAGAGAGGACTTTAGAGTACATCTCCAGCCCCCTGCTGATTAAATCTGTGACTGTGCTTTCACCTGTAAATGCATATTTTAGCAGGTTATTTAGGGTGCAGTCATTGTCACGTTAGTCTTGTGTCTGTGTAGACATTCATGATCAGAGAACATCTTTCCTCTACGTACATGTAGCACATCAACCATGCAGTCAGTCTGTCAGCATTACTTATGTACAGAAGTGAATGTGAAAGGGGAACTGCAATTCAAATTGTGTGTGTGTGTGTGTGTGTGTGTGTGTGTGTGTGTGTCTATGACCTTATAAACCTCTCAGTGGCTCCCAGTTTACTTTACATGTATTGTCACAGCATACATGTACTTCATTAAATCTTAAACTAGGGCCTAATGAACCCATGCGGTGCTCACACTGTGATGCTTCTATTTCAGTCACAGACAGGGCACTCGGGAAAATATTATTAGGTCACAATATCTCTTTGCAATGAGTTCAACGAAGTGCATATGGTTGGTACTGATTAAATATACAAAACTGTCCTATTTCTATGCAGTAAAAGTAGGTCTTTTCTTGCTTATTTTTGATAGTTATACTTGATAAATGTGTTTTGGTTTCATGAATAAATGGTGAAACACTGTTAGACAAAGGTTTTCTAGACTTTTTACATATTTTCATTACGTGCCTGGTAACAAATCAAGCTGTAAAGAAATACCTGTTGAACAAAGTTGTGTTACTCAAAGAACAAACCCATGTGGACCAACAATGGATCATCACCTCTTGTGATTTCACACGAAACATCAAAAGGATTTTTCCCTTTGCTGCTCTGTAACTTTACACAGTCTAAATATTTAGTGTTGTGGCCTGATCTTTAGTCAATGTGCCAATATTTAGCAGTAAATACTGTGAATGTGGGCTTTGTGCAGCACTGCAGCTTGTCCATGCGCGAGTAAAGATACAGCAATTGAATGAGGACTTTTGTTTTACAGAGAGATACAGAATCACAAAGAATACAGCAGGGCACATCTCATGGGGCTCTTCCTTGAATTTTAAATAATACAGATACATACACAAGTTAAAACAATTCAAAAACTCTTTAAATTCTTTAACTTCTGTTAGTTAAAGTTCAGTTTTATTTTTCCTCTTCAATCAAAGCTGCACACAGATGTTCTTTTGCTTTGTCACTTTGAATACGTTCACCTCTTTGGAGGTTTTATGGTGAAAAAAAACACGTATACATGTTTTTTTCTGTAATGGTTCTTGAACAGAAGTTGAGAAATCACTTCCTTTCAACACTGATTAGTTTAATGATGTTTATTCTCCCCCAGGGTGACAAAACACTGAACAACTTCTCAAAAACCCAACGTTCGAACCAGGAAATAAAGATGATACACTTAAAACATGGGAGCAATTAAAAGCAACTGATGACATTTTTAAGAGCCAATGGCAGTGAATGTCATAATTAATGTTATTTGCTGCAGGCAGCTGTGTTTGACAAGTCAAAATATCTGCTGTGAGAAACTTCTATGCTAAATGCTAAAGTAGCATTAAACATTAAAGTAATCAAGAGCCTTTTAACAAAATAAGAACAGTTGAAAAATGAGAAGGAAAGAAGTAGATATATACGATATATTTTAGGTGCAATTCAATTATCTGGCTCATTGTATGATTTATTTATTTATTTCTTCAAGTGTATTTTGTACAGAAGAGTCACAGAGTTACTTTTGTGTTCCCTCATATTAATGTGTCACATCATCTCTTCTTTTCCCTAAACTGGCCGTGTATTATGACTGGACTGCACCGACACACTGAACTGATCCTACGGTAGTTCAGGAAAAAACAACAACACTATGAAGCTTCAGGGCTCTGTAACTTTAACAGTGACGGTTTTCAATTTTATTTTCACACTTCCTCAAAAACAGATTGCACAGAATAAATTGCATTTTGAAGTGACGGAGAATGGACATAGATGTCTTTCCAATTCAAAACACCACCACATCCTTTGAAGGTGTAGAGTGATGAACACTCACAGAAACACTGAAACGTCACCCTGAATGACGCAGCATAATAGTAATATATATATATTAAATTACTTCAGCTCAGTACTCAAATAATAAGACCTGCAGCAGGACTGTGACGTGAAAGTCAAAATCAATGGCTATACAGCACACAGTGGCAATCACAGCACATGTGCATTTCTACCTCAGCCATTCAATCATAACTCCTTGTCATCTGATTGCCATGGCAACTTGGAGCTCTTAGTGTGTGTGTGTGTGTGTGTGTGTGTGTGTGTGTGTGTGTGTGGAACAGAAAACACTTTGAGGAACAGAAAAAGGACATAAATATCTGAGGTGACTGGCCTTCATCATTTCATTGACACAGATGACACAGAGTACCTGAAGAAACTAGCACAGCTCTCACCTGTCGGATTGGTCTTGAAGTTCAGGGAAGGAACGGGAATGATGGCGGGAATGAAAGAAAGAGGCGAGGAGACACCTGTAGAAAGTAAAAAATCAGATAGAGGACAGTCTGTGGCTGATTTAAGTATCGTTTACGTCCTGTTCTCAGTCCACAACAGGAGGGACCAACTTTTTTTTTTAGCCCTCTATTGTTGTTTGACATCATATTTCTGGACTCAAACAGTGACAGACCGCAATATCACTTCTGTTGTTACAGCAAAGCAGGGTGTTTTGGCTACGAATGTATTCAAAAAAAGATAACAAATAAGAGTTTTTCCTCATAAAAACAAACATCCATGTTTTGTAAATCACCACCAAAAGAGCTTTTAGTGCAATTACCTCCTTTGTTTAGCTCCGAGTTACTGTCAGCATGTGTTCATGTCACTTTGTTGTTGCTTCAGAGACACACACACAAAACAATATAATTCTGCCCTACAAAGCCAAAACACAGCAGCTACATATTTGGTCTGACTTTTGTTTTTTTTGTTATTCTACAGAGAGCTGGTGTAACAGTCTCACACTCAGCTAGTCCACAGCCATGGTAGGTAGCCACACGTCTTGACAAAACAAGAGTTGTTGAGATATTTCACTCAAAACCACAAATGTGAACCTCATGGTGGCGCTAGAGGAAAAATCCAGGGATCACCAACGTCATTCATCCTCTGGCGACCGTAGATATCTGTAACAAATCTGAAGGCAATCCATCTGATGCTTGTTAAGATATTTCAGTCCGGACCAAAGTGGCGTACCAACCGACAGACAGACTTCCTACAGCCACGCTGCTCGCACAGGTTTCTCAGGAAGGGCGTTGCAAAATTAGGTAAAAAAATAAAATGGACACAAGTTAAAACTGAAGCCTGAAAGTTCATTTTTTTTCTAAGCCTGTGACTTTTTCAGTGGTGAGGTTTTAATCTGGAGCCACAGCCAGTCCTGTCCTAACCATCTGCTCTGCTCTGAGGGCTGGGCTGCTGTCAGCACATTGTGCCCCCGACTGCCCTCCCGTCCTCACACACACACACACACACACACACGAACACACACTTCCTCTCCTCTCCTTTTCTTTCCTACCTCCTCCTCTCCTCTCTCCTCATGTGTTGTCACTCCAGCTGGTGGTTTTCAGTCGGGGCTGTCAGATGCTGAGCTCCCTGGTGCGGAGGCGAGGAGCGAGGAGAAAGGACGAATGGATGAATAAAAGATCACAGGCTAGCTATCACCCTTTTCTGTTTTCCAATGAAAACAAAAAAATCCCCCACAATTCTGACGCAGATGCACATGAAATGAAGTGTTCTGAGCATGCATGAGAGAGTCAGAGAAGAGAGTACAAGAGAATATAATGCAGTTTCAAAACACAAGAAAATACTTCAAAGGATTCTTCAAAGGTTCCTCGGGACAGGGCAGCACAAAAACTGTAATGACTTTTTTTGATGAATTTTGGCATCTTTGGTGCTTGGTGGCGATTGTCCTCAGATCGCTTGGAAAACAGTCACCATGGCTTCTGTGGCGGCTTTTCTTCTGGATTTTCTGTCGATGACATTTGACTTTCAAAATGACTAAATAGAGCTCTTTCCTCTTTCGGTTCAAAGAAATAATACTACATATGTCTGACACACTGCTCTTCATGCTAATCACTCAGTTCTTCTTCGTTTTATTCCTAACAAACCACTGTGGTGGAAGCTAAAAACTCCCTGTGTATCAGGGGATCTTTCCCAGGAACTCTCCATCAAGTTTTATGATTACTAATGAACTGACATTGTTTTGTCATCTACTGATAAATTAATGATTTTACTTTTGTACTTCTTGTGGCTATTTTATGAACTCTGCGTCAAGCTTTGGCAAACGTTCTAATATATGTAGAACCAGTTGAGCTTATAGTTATATATTAGAGATCTTCTGGTAACACAGATACAAAACCAAAGAAGAACATCAGTTATTTCTTTGTAGACATATTTTTATTTGACATTTTTCAAAAAAACTGCTATAAAACACAAAAAAAGAAACGCTACAAGCCTAAAGTTTTTTTCTGATCACTGGCTTTGTCCTAGTCTCCCAGGCTTTCTCCAAGCAACTGGCCAATTTAAATGTTCAGTATGTCTTTGAGCATCGTCCATGTTTAAACAAGACTAAGAGTCTACTCTCTGTGAGGCTGTACTTGGGCACAGCAGTGTTGTTAACCATGTAAACGATCTTAGTTCAGTGTGTTAGCTTGCTTTTGTTAGCTTGCTAGCTTTTGGCCCGATGGTGGCACTAGTGGAAAAGTCAGGGGATCGTCAAAGTCATTAGGATTCATCCTCATGATCATGAATGTCTGAACAAAATCCATCAAGTAGTTGTTGAGATATTTCAGTCTGGACCAAAGTGGTGGACCCACCAATCAACGTCTGTTTTCAAAGTATTTCGTGGTTCCCACTAAAAAGATCAAAAGAAGAAACAAATTTTCCGGATCATTAAGGAGGTGCATTGAAGAACTCTTTTCTTCTTCTAGCCTTTGGTTGCTAGAGATCATTTTGTTTAGTGGACGTGACAACAAAACAGATTTTGACATTTTGTTGTTGTGAGTTTAAGTACATGTACAGACGAGCGAATCCAATGTCAGTATCTTATGTTACAAGAACATGGTCATGCAAAACTCCAGCTCACAAATCCTAAACTGTTTTGCTAAAACTTCCAAAACCCTCTGTTCATGTGCATCCACCCTCAAAAAAAGCTATCTTCTCCCGTGATCACACAATTTGCTGAGAGCTGCATTTGGAGGCCTCCTCTGTGTAAACACCACGGCCTCCCCACCTGTACTCCCTTCAGAATAAAAGCGAAAGTAATTGTGTGCTTTTCCTCACCCTAAGGTCCACAACGTTTCATCCCTGTGGTTAAACGTGGAGCTCGCTGTTGTAATTAGTGGGGTTAATATCCCGGGCAGCATCTCTAAATTAAATCTCTAACTCTGTGGCGATGCGGCTGAGTGATGCACCTGTTCACGGTAATTACAGATGCGGCCTGGGAGTGTGCTTGTAATGAGTTGGGAAAGTCAAGGTTGAATCACTTTAAAGGCGCATCCCACCACTTTGCCAGTAATGTTTTTCTTTTCTGTCTACATGGAAATTTAAGTCACCTACTGGGAAATGAAGCCTGGAACAGACCCTGTTTTGAAAAGCTAGACTAATGACAACAATCATCCTAAAGCTGCAGAATGACGTGTGCTTTGCCAGGCTAGTGATGTGGCTCTAGGGCTGGCAATGTGAGTCAGGCATTCATGTTCCCTACTGAATCCTACTGACTGAAGTGATCCTTTAACGTTTCATTTAGCTCCACCAGCAGGTCAAATTTCGCACACGGATGGATTGGCACAAAAGTTTGCACAGACATACGGTTTCCAGATTATTTATCCTGGTGACTTTTGTGATGCCATGACCTCCAAAGTCCACAGCTACTGTAAGAAACATTTTGTAGAGCCAAAAAGGGGAAAGAGTTAAAAACAAACACAAGTGGCCAAAATATGCAGGTAAAGGCAACAAACTCAGTGCTGTTTCTTTGGCAACATGAGATGGATGAAATAAGAAATAAGAAAAGTGGAGGGAAAATGGGGGGCAAAGACACAAGCTCACCTGTAACAGACCACATGATATGAGAAGCCACTTGAAAAACACTAAAAATATACACAGATATTATGTGAATAGAAACCACAAGACACTGTAAGTAAAACAAAATATGTCAGATAAAAGAACAGATGAAGTTCGTCATTAAGTCCCTCTGAAGGTACAGAACTAAAACCCATTCGGCTTTTGCCTGGAGCAGAACTTGGTTGTGGTCCCCACTCTGTTGGGGGTTTAACTGTCTGTGTAGCCCAGAGTTTTAATTCTGTGACTGAGGAGCGTCCATACTGGTTGACAAGTGGCAATGAAGAGTCTATAGTTTAATGCTCCTTTATGAGTTTCACAAACATTCAGTTTTGTTGCACGAAATGGCAGAAATCCATCAGGACACTTTCAGCAAGTAGTTTGATTTAAGTTGGATCTTCTTTGCACTTTCAGGATTGCTAAACTTCAGTTTGTGAGAAAGAGGGAGGACAGAATAGTTTCTAATAGTCTCTAGGTGTGATTTAATAACACTGCCGGATCCACCTTATACAATTTAGTAGATCACACTTAACCTAATCAAATGTAAAATGAAACAGTAATAATCATTTTTGCTTATTGGATCAAAAAGAAAAAGTTTAGGTGGTTAATTGGCCTGAACCGTAACTAATGTTCACTGCACATCTTTAGATGAAAGCAGATCTAAGGCAACCAGAAACACATAATACAGTTTGAAGAATTTGTTCATTTGGCTGCAGAGAAACACTCAAAATTCAGAATGAGTGTTTTAACAGATTATCAGCTGCAGCATCAGGACACATGGTTTTTGTTGTAAGTTGTGATCTAAAGGAAATATGATTTCCTGTACAGTTTCACTTTGTTGTAGCTACAGAGTCAGTCTTGATGTCATAACAGAGGTCTCAGTTTAAATTTAAACATTGCTTGTTTTGTTTTGACAATCTCTCAGTATTTAAATGAATGCCATTACACCATAAAGCCTTTCTGTAGCCCTGAAGTCCTCTCTGACGTGTCCCGCGCTCTCAGATCTCCTCTGCCAATTTCCTCCAACCCTTTGAGGCTGGCTCTCTGTGTGAGTATGTGCTCAGGCAAGACGGCCTTCTGCACTAATTGAAGTCAATGACACAAGCTGCAGGGGCGCGTGAACAAACCGCGTCTCCATGGAAACACATGCTGGCAACTGTGTCCATTGAGGAGCCTGCAGCGCTACATTGGAATTGCTGTATACACCCATTTGAAGCCCTTCACCAAGAGAGAGGAGGGGACACAGAGGGGGACTCTTTCACACATAGTTCCAGGTAAATTACTGGGACAACCTATCAGGCACTGCTAGTGATTTTCACTGTTCACACATACAGCTCGCTTCCTTGACCTCCCACACAACGCATGCTGGGACAGGCTCCAACCTTTTGTGACCCCACACAGGAATAAAGAGAGAGAGTAAATGTATGTGTCGAAAGGCTCCATCATGTAGGATTTTCAGTTTATTATTTTGTGCTGATTATTTATGCAGCAGATGATAAATCAGATCCTGAGTGACCACTCATGGCTGAACCTGCCGCATCAATGCCTAAATATTCTCCCACCACCCCCATCTTCACCTTGACAGCCTCTGAAGTGGAACACATTTAGCTGCAACAAGTTCAAACTTTCAAAAATACCAACTCAAATATACATGTACAGTTATCACTTTGTGCCACTTGAGGCCGCCAAGTGTGAAGTCATCTAGTATATTTGACATCTTGCCAAGAAAGCACTGTCATTCAAACGCTGCAAAGAAAGAGTGTGAAGTTTGACAGACTTTTTAAGCTGAGATGTCCGCCAAAGCAGTTAAAATATTCAAATTTAAGAAAGTAAAACTCCCTATCTTGTTCTCTCAGAATAACATCATTGCAGATGGTGAATACCAATGTTTTTCAGCTTCTCCACTTCCTGTTGTGACACTGCTTCAATCAAAGTCCCACACAAGGACACAGATGTTTGTGGCCTCTGCACTGCACTTCATCCACAAAAAAAAAAAAAATGTGTGTGCAAATGTGTTAAACCGCTGTCGTTGTCAGTTTTTGCCGGTGCGGTTGTTTTGTACAAGAATTCATGATTTTCTTTTCCCCTCTCAAGCTTTAGACTCCATCTTGTCTCTGTGTTACTTTAAAAATAACATCTCTGATCTTTTGAGATGTTGTGGGTAGAGGTTGCTCTAACAGAGTTGCCATGGAAACAGTGGCCATCAAGCTACCATTTCACAATCTACCTCTAGATAGAAGAAAGGCTGTAATGAACAACTACCCCCCCCCCCCCCCCCCTCCTCCTCTTCCTCCTCCTCCTCCCTCCTCCCCTCTGCTCTTTTCTATCTATATGTGATTTAAGATGGTGGAAATCTGTGGGTGGATCAATGCAGGATTGGAAAAATTGAATAAATATGGCTCATACAAATACTGTATATAAAGACATATATATACATATATACATACATTATAGCGATACTGGTCGGTTTGTGTCTCTCCTGTATCTCCTCATAAACCTGTTTCAGTTAATGATCACCCTGTTGGATCTATATCCCCAGCCTTATGCAACATATTCATCAAAACAGCTCCGACGAGACTGGCTGAGATGCTGCAGGGACGTAACTCAGCGACAAACAAAACTCCAGACATGATGGATGAAAAAGGTATAAAAACATCCCTACTTCATCTGATACCTGTGGGAAAGAAATACACATTTAGATGTCGCAGAAGCTGGTCACACTGCTCTGGAAAAAAAACAGCAGTACTGATACTTCAGTCGGCGACCACTGCAGGAGAAATGCAGGGAGATGAGGTCATCGTCAGTATTCACACTCTGACTCTATTTTCTGACTCATCAGAGGTGGAAAGCAACTAAATACATTTACTCAAGTACTGCAGCTATAAATGATACTTATATAATGACAATGATTCAAATGACAATGTGAAATTATGTGACAATGTGAACCTGAATGTGCAGCTCCCCTCGGCTTTAAAGAGTTTTAAAGCGAGTTTCAGCTTATTGTTTAACTGTCTGGCTGTACCTTTACTGTCATGGCGTCGTTTTCAGTCAAACCTTGCAGTGTTTTCAGAAAAAAAAAAGCTCTGGAAACCCACTGTACACTACCTGCTCAGCACCAAACTGCAAACAGTTAGCAACTAACTGGTGAACGTAGTGGAGCTTTTAGCAGCTACATAACCAGATATTTCACTCGGGATAGGGTTAGGGACCAAAACCAGAGCTAAAGGGAGTGAATATTGAACTTATATTCATCAGGTGGCCAGAAGCCAGAATCCAAATGAATGATAATGTTTCTCTGTAACTGTTGGATGTGTAAATAAGCGACTGCACGCTAACAAGTTCCCCATATCAACTTAAAAGCTGATATGTCAGTGTTGTGTTTACATCTTGTTTCTGCGGCCCCAAAGAGGCCAAAAAAAAAAGGCATAAGGTTTTAGTGAAGGATCTGAATACGTCTTCCACTACTGTCTCTCATAATCAAAGATGAATGAAAGAAAAAGAGAGCAAGCTCATGTTTGTTTGAATGCATCAGTATGACGTACAAGTGTGAGGCAAAAAGAACACAGGAATCAGGAGAAAATGGAGACAGCAAAAAGTGAATAAATAAAAAATAAAAGGATGGGGAGTCCAGTGGAGGAAACAAGATCTGCTGCTGTGTGGTGAAAGTCTCCGACAGGCCTGCAGCTTGTGATGGAGGGTCCCAGTGCAGCAGGAGCTGAAAGCGTCAGGGTGAAACTATGTTTGACAGGAGCAAACCGTCTAAAAGGGGCCAACACAACCTGCCATTACCGCTACGGGGGGGGGGGGCTGCAAAGCCTGAGGAGAGAAACTGTTGAGAGAGGAAGCACACACACACACACATATACACACAGCGAGAGGACAGATGGAGGTACACTCACAAACACACACCACACACGTGCCTGTGTGGGTATACTCTCTCTCACACTCTCTCACACACACACACACACACACACACACACACACACAGGCACAGACATGCATACACTGCGGGGACACAGTGGCAAGTTCATAGCAGTGCTGCTGTGCCCTCTGCACACAGAGAGGCTGCCAACTCACTCTGACCCATCTTTATTCAGTTATGATAATGCGGTGTCACGCAGGTACAGATTATGTTAAGGTGTCTGAGGGGAAAGCTTCAATAGAGGATGAGAGCTCTCAAACTGGGAGTGTTACTGTAGAGAACGGGCTGCCCGAGACTTCATCTGCTGTGATTTGGAGATGCTTAAGCCTACAGTACTAGAGGAGTCACAGAGAACTGCATCAAATCAGATTACTTTGATTTGTTCTGCTTACAATAAGGGAGGGGGACATTTTAGTTGCCAGGGGGTATAATGTTCGTATTTCCCATCCTAAATCAAATCATGTAGTCCATTGCTGCACTTTATATGTCTTCACATGTGACCAAAATACACCATGTCCAGTATGATTGTTGGAGGATTATATTAGCTGTGTGCTCCATTGCTAATGAGTCCATATATTCTTTGAGTCAGTTATCCATACTGTCCTTTTTCTGTGTTCTCCCATTCATCAAAATTGTCAGTTTTGTAATGAGGCGCCATGTTTGTGTTTTCATTTTCAAGTTGTTTTCCCAAATAAACATACAGTATGGCTGTACAGTAAGGAATCTGCCCAATTTAACATTTAACACTGACGACAGGTGATCAATTACATGTGAAGAGTTTCCCTGTATCCAAATTTAGTTTTCAAGACCATCAGTTTTGTGCTAACTATATTCCTAAATTAATTTGTGTTTAATCAAAATGCCACACAGCAGACCAGGCAGTGAGTAATATTCAAGGATATAAAAACACATAAAAAGAGGAATGAATTCCCCCAAAAAGTCAAGGTGCATTCTTCCATCAAGGCACAACATTTAAAAAGCCTTTATTGTCTACATGATAAAAACAAGACCGCACGCTCGTCTTCCTCAAGGTCAAACAATCACACACAAGTGAATTCAGTACAAGCTTCAATCACCACCAGCCACATCTGACATAATGATGACATGATGATGACATAATCTATTTATTTATACATATTGGGGGGGGGGGGGGGGGGGGGTCCAGTGGCTCAGTTTAATCCGACCATTATGATGGGGTTTGCTTTAGTAAAAATCGCAATTCCCAGTTCACAAACAGGATATTTAGAAACAAAACCTCCTTTCATTTTCAACAGGTTTCAAGAGAGAGCACGGAGCTCACAGCACAGGTTTGCTTTTCATACGGCTGCACTGAACAATATTTAGGTTGAGGATGTGTGTTCACTGTTTTCATGAATGCAAAACTAAAACAAAAGATTAATCTTCGTTTTTTGAAGTTTAGACAATTTAAAAATACTTGTCCTGGTCCTTTTCTGTTTATGGCACCATTCAATCAATCACTTCATTTACCTTAAGAGTACACAAGTTATATGATGAATGAATATATAAAATCATAAAATATTTCATATCTATGCCCTGAATGGGTTAACAGTTTGTGCTGTGGTTGAGATGTGTCAGAGGGTATGACAGAGTTTTTATGTTTGTTAGTTCTGGTTAATGGGAGTCTAAAAATGGAACTTTTCTCTTTGATGTGTTTTTCTTGATAATCTGTCTCTTAGTGGATGTGATTATTTCATTATGACATTTTTTAATCTGCTCGAGGGGTTAAACTGTGAAGAGCACAGCACTTCACACACTGGAGCACTTTAGACAAATGATTTATGACACATCATTCAGGTAACACAGACGAGTGCGACGCGGCCGGCGCTCTTTGATTCTCTGTGAAACGCGTAGGGAAACGTCTTCCATCCTTTGTTTGAACAGCGGGAGACTTTGACAAGCTGCAAGGCTCCGATAATAAAAGGTGTTCCTGTATTGTTTTTTTTTTATTATTACAAAAAGGAAGTTGACTGCTGACAAGTTGTATCACAACGTTTCAGAGGTGCCTGTGTAACTGACAGATACACAATATCCAGAACTGAGGAGGAGAGAAGTGAAGGCATGCTCTTCTGTGTGAGAGAATGAACATGAAGAGCATCATGTGAGTGGGAAATGATATTAATATTGCTCAACATGGAGAGTGTATTTTATACATGCATGTGAAATTACATGTGCACAGCCACAGTGCAAATCACAGATTCAGCGAAGGCAGCAGGCAGGAGGAGATGAGGAGGAGGTGGAGGAGGAGGTGGTGGATGTGACATGATTTACAATCAGATCATTAACCTTGAGAAACAGAATGGCCTCTGCAACATAAATACTCTCTCTCAGATGGACACCTTGCAAGAACAATACCTTGTGCAAACACACACACTACACTCGTGACTGCTCAGAAAAACACATGCAGGCAAGCAGGCGTGTACGTACAACCAAGTGGGAACACACGCTCGCAATGTTCAAAGCTCAATCGATCCTTAAAATCCCAAATATCACACACTATCACACTGAATCTGAGCAGGTTTTGATTATGTCCTGTGTTTCCACTCTATCTTTAAAGCATGCAGACAAAAAATAGAACAGATTTTTGAGTTTGTTGATGGACACTACTCTCCCACAATGCACTGCACAAAAGAAAGTGAGAAGTTGCTAACACCTGCAAAACATGTTAATAAATTGGTGGTGGTGGTGAAACAGCTCCAGAGAGATCAATGAAAAATAAAAAAAGATATTAAATCTTAATAAAGACATTTTGCTTTCTGTTTGTGACTTTTCATAGTTCCAGTTTGATTGACATGCATTGGCACACATATTGTATAGTTTCCTGTTAGTATAAAACGTAGAGTATGTTGAGATTTCTATATACTAATTTAAAAAACAGTATATTAAGACAATTGAGCATGCTAGCGGCTCTGTGAATACAGCCTACTTATGTTGCGTTCATGCCACATAGAGACAAACCTTGAATGGAGAGGCAGAGACGGTACAGATTCCCATGTTGACGACTTGCAAGTGTTAATGTCTTCAAGACGGTTGTATGATTACAGAGTTCCTCGTGTGAGGATTAAATTCCATATTTGCTTAATTTTCAGCCACTTCCGTACTATTAAGTGCCAAGTCGGATACATCAGAGGCTTCAGAAAAATCTCAGTCAAGTTTCTTCTTTCAGAGTTTCTCAGTCGTAATCACAACTTGGATGTTGACGTGAACGTTATTTATAAGCCAGAAACTCGCAAATAGGCACAGCTTTGAGGTAAATGCTAACATCAACATGCTAACACACAATACTGCTCATGGGCTCGTGCAACGTGAAACGGCACAACAGGAAGTGACCATTACGGTCTTATCAGTATCACAAACCTATCATATGATATCATATGATGATAAATTAAGCAGCAGTCACTAGGAGTTATCACACAATCCTTATTTATTTGTCCACAATCTTAAATCCATTCTATTATAAATCTTTTAGTCTGTAAATGATATTTCAACAAAACATTTGTCAACAATCATTTACAGGTCAGAGAGTGAAAACTTCCCTCTGACAGATCCAGCAGTAAACGTCTACAATCACTAGAAACAAAGGAAAAGAAACATTCATCAACTGGCACAAAGGCTCATGGGATACAGACTGACCCAAAGCCCTTTCAAAAGTGCATTAAATACAGCAGTCGTGTTGCAATGCCTTTAAACTCCCATTCAAAACATGTTTCCCCAATATATTTGGCAATATATCACTCTTCTTCTTCAGATATATATATAAAAAGTGTAATTTTTCCTAATCTTCTTCCTCATGTTCAAAATATAATTTACAATATGGTTTTAAAATAGTGGAAGACATTTTGGGATTTGTAAATTCTCTGTTGAATAGCAAAGCAGTGTTTCTGTATATTCAAGTCAGTATAATCAATAAATGACCAGTGTGAAGACACTCAAAAAACAGATAAATAAAAGGTACAATTGTAAATTTCAACATGACAGCCTTCAAATAAAAAGGTCCGTATAAGACAACTTCAAGTATAAAAGTGATTTTTGGACTTGTATTATTTGAAGGCAGTATGCTGAGATTCACACTGTTTCTGTTTGACACACTGCAGAACTTATTTAATAACGCCACACAACAACAGCACACAACTGTATCGAAGAACAGACATCTCTTTCCATGTAGAAAAGCACTCTATAAATAAAAAGAAGTAAAAACAAACGTTTCTTTATATATCTTAAGACAAAATGTCATTGAAGCGTTACTAAATTTAATGCAAAAAATCATCAGTTTGACAAAACTGTTAGGCTCAAAGGAAAAACTAAGTATTTAAAGCACTGAAACTTACATTTTGATATGTGCTCCCTATTTTGACCCCTGAGGGTTAAGTTGGGGAAACAATGTGCACATTTTTAGTGTTAGAAATAGAAATCTTCCTCCTTTCTTGAACTGCAATCATCAGAAACCGCTCTGAAGTAAAGCCTGCTTCCTGAAGACAATTCAAACCGGTCTTTTTGCAGAAGTCCTGCTTCTTCCTGTTATGCTTCACCATGATTGCAACACAACAAATCCATTTCTTGTTATTTCTGACAGCTGAAAAGGCAACAATCTTGAAGATACTGTAACTGTATGAGAAATGAGCATGAACTTTGAGCTGTACTCAAACAGTATGAGGAGTACGTTTCTCCACCAATGAAGGCTAATTCTACAACAGCATGATATCAACACACCAATTTAAAGAGTTAGTTACATGAAATGGTTCGCTAACGGTACATTAAAGCTAGTACAACAAATTCAGTTAAGATCAGAGTTAAAGTAGGGTTACATTTCAAACCTTTAAGTAGTTTAGGCGACTAAAAAAGCAGAATTTACTCTCTATAAAATTATTTTCAACGTCAGTCTACTCCTTGTTTCCAGTCTCATTCATGAGTAAAACGGGGTTGAATGCTTTGACAACAGAGATTTTACTAAACCATTTATACTGTGGTAGCTCTCCCTTCAATATCTCTGGGTGTGTTAGGCCATTGTGGGTAATGTTGCATATCAAAAAGCAGGATATGATTCATGGCAATATTGTATTTTTATATGTTTTGTTTGCATCAATGTGATGAAGTATGTTGATTTGTCACGTATTTCATTCCCTAGAGAAGTCAAAAACAAACATTTCTATCTGTTTTTTTCATCAATAAACAGTTTCTCGATTGATTTTCTGGAAATGTATTAAATCACAATAAATATTGATATTACAACAAATAAAATTATACACAGGGTGACAGAGGATTTTAACCATGTCTCCCACTCGTAGTGGGAATGTACTCGTCACTGTGCAGAGAGCACATTAATCCCATTTCTGACTTTATGAGACGAGGAAAATAATGAGAACAAACCTTCATTAATCAAACAATTGCACCTCAGGCTGAAGCAAAGATACAGCTTTACTTCTGCAAGGATGCAGTAAGAAAAGTTACCTACATGAGCTACATCTGTAGGTGCACACACACACACACACGCATGTCAAATATGCAACAATCCTCCAGTCACTGACAGTAGGAGTGACATTTGATACCCTTAATGCTACATTTAAACTACAACGTCAAGCTTTTATAAAAGGTAGTGCATGCTCACATTCAATAGTGTAACATTGTTTTACTTCATTGTTTTCAGTCTGTCATGATCAGAACTCCTCTGAAACACCTCATGATCAAGCTGGAAGCTGAGCTAACCGTCACTAGACTCTGTATGCATGAGCTTAAACCCCCTGAATGTCTCTAAAGTCAGTGTTACACCTGCTTCTCCTGCTTCCCGTCACGTTCAGAGGAGGTCAGTTCCATCGTAGACCACAGGCTTGTCTAGACTCAGATGATACAGCACTTTCTTTGAGATGAATCTGATTAACAGGAGACACAGAGGCTTAACATTTCCTTCCTGTTCCTCTAAAAATAGTGGCTTGTGCTTAAGAGTTAATAAGGTTTTGTTTGTTTTTTAACAAACACACAAAGCCCTCACATGTGACAAAATAAAAAGTGACTGACCTGGAGAAAGAGTTGTCAAAGATGAGGGTGTATTCTCCGGGGTTTCTGACCTTCAGCTCCCCCTGAATCGTCTCTTTGTGGGAGTTACAGCGAGTCAGTGGGATCAAGACCTGTGCAGAGCAAAGGATAGACATCTTGTTTGACATTTACAACGACAGCAGAGAAATATATTTCTGCATACATTATGTTCATGTCTGCAAGCGTGAGAGATGACAAGTGGGGATGGGGATCCAAAATAGACCCGGCTATCGGAGCCCATCCCCAAGAGGAGGTTTTGTGTACGCATGTTCCCGTTATTCATACACTGCTGTCTCACCTTGGCCTGCTCCAGCGGAGTCTCTGTACTCTCCCTGTAGACCACACTGAAGGAGATGCTCTTGGGTTCGGAAGTGAACGTCCACGTGACAGTAGGACCGGGACCGCTCATGGTGATGGGGATGGTGCTGTAACAGCTGGATTTGATGAAGAGCTCTCGGGAGCTGTCCCCAAACTCTGAGATGTCATCCACCGAGAAGTTGACAGAGAGCCTACAGAGCAGGGAATAAAACAGAATAGTTCACAAAATTACAGGGCAGCAGCTAATGAAGGTAACTGCTGACATGAGGCCTTAAAGCTTCTCCATATTCACTAAACAAACCTGCTCCAAATTAAGACTGAAGTGAAACAGAGGACCCACAACTTTCACTTCACATTTTGAGATTTAGAGCAAAGTTTTCACCAGAAGAATACATAAGAAATGCTCTCTGAAAACTGAAAGTCTAACCTTGTGACCGCATCCACAACACAACTCTGCAGCACTGAGAGTTTTCCAGCATAACTTTTGCTGCATGTGAAACTCACGTGAGTTCTCCAGACTTCAGCAGGCAGATCTCTGCATCCTGCACTGCAGCACTGAGGTCCTCAGTATCTTCGGATGCGAGGTCTCCAGCACTGGCACTGCTGTTTCTAGAAAGAGTGATGGATATTTTACATTTATACATGATTTATATCAATTTGTGGAGATTCTTTTAATTTCACATGTAAGTGTCCTCACAGTAATTAAACATTGTACAGAATAAAATGAAGTGAATCAGAAAAACTTCCATCTGTCTATCTCAAGGTCTTAGACATGGCTCACACAGAACACACACAATAAAAACATGAGGGCTGCCCCTGACCAAAGATTTTCCAAGTTGACTAGTAGTCGATAGTTCAAGCCATTAGTCGACGAGACTTGTGATATTTATTTAATTATTTAAATATATATTTTTGGGGGCATCAGGGATGGTTTGAGTTCCAGGGCTGCGGAAGAATGTTATAAGTAACATTGTTAACAAAAACATGAGCCTTAAAATATACATTTTACAAGTTTTTCTGACGTTACTGTAACTCTGGCAATCGGGCTGATTTTCGGCTGCGGACTCAATGATGGAGTTTACTTCATGTGGACTTCACGTTCCTGACTTCCATGTTACAAGAGAAAGGGTCCGTGTTACAACCGCCCTGATACTTTCAGTTTGAGTTTGAGGGGGGGTTTTGTTCTGCAACTAACCAACCAATGAAAGCTTGGTTGACTAAGACTCTTCTCATTGACTAACAGTTTGGGGACAGCCCTAAAAAACTTACACATAGCAAAATGTGTAAAATGGCAAGTGCAAAATTCAAATATGTGTCCTTTTTTATAGGAAATGTATGTAGAAAACTGTTAAAGCTGAAAAGAAAATGTAATTGAATTATGAGATAAATTAATTTTCATTAATTTTTCAAGATCATGCCCCTGAATTTCTTTTCACTCCTCCAGTGTTCTGACTGTAATGTCCTGCAGCATTACATTTGGAATAGACTGAAGAGATTGTTTTGAAGGTGGCATGTTGTAAAGGAGCAGGTGTAAACAGGAAATCTGTTTCTGTGGTTTGTATTAATCTCTCATGTTGTGGTTTATTATCTCCATCTCTCTGGGAGTGAATGCATGTGAGATACTTACAGCTGTGCTGCCCCCTGCTGTCCATGTGCAGGAGAGCAGGCGGTGGAAAAAGAGAGGGAGTCACTGTCATAGACGCCGCTCACTTCCTCCTCTGTGATGATGTCAAAAACACCATCATCCTGCTTGTCATCTTCATCTGCTCCTAGAACGTAAGCATCAGCCACATGTTGATCATTGCATTTTATACTCTTCTCTTAGTGTACTGTGTGTGCCCTTGAATACACACCCCAACCTAAAGCAATTGTGCACATACTTCAGCATTTGACAAATTACTTCAGTGTATGTGTGTGTGTGTTTTGTTACCTGAAACACTGGTCACAGCTCTCCCAGCCTGCAGCAGACGACTGAAAGGTGTCCCCGTTGTGCTGTTAGTCACTTCCTCCTGTGGGTGGCGCTCAACTACTGCACTGTGTTGGTTGTAACAGTCCCTGCAGCAGCGCTCTCTGTTGCCGCCCTGCTGGGTGCTCACTGTGTTACTGCAGCAGTAGTAGCAGAACGGACGCCCACACAGTCTGTAAATAGACACATTATGATTGAATTAAACATTGTTACGGCATGCGTAGGAGCCCAGTGAAGCAGTGAAACTGATGTAGTGTGATGTGGTGTAAGCTACGTCTTGTTTGTGTTGAAAGCATTGCTATCCTCATGTTCATTGTTAGCTGCTTTTTTCAATCTTACAGCTTTTCGCCAATCATCGAATCAAAATCATGGTTCATCAGGTTTTCAAAGAACACTTCTCAAATCCAGAGCTCACTTCCTCACAACAGTATGTCCATTTGTTGTTGCTTTCACACAGAATCCAAATAAAATTTCAAGCACAAATATCGTTAAATGATCCAGTGATGCATTAAGTTACAGGTAGCTTCTCTAATGAACTGGAAAACTCTCAGACGTGTTCATCAACATGCTCATTGTTTAAATCCTCACGTGGAAATCATTTGAACCAAATGTGATAAACATAAATGTTTTATAGTAATCTTGAACTGATAACAGATGCATCTTGAAAATTCAGTTAGTAAACAGGTGCAATGTGTGAACTACCTTCACTCAAACACATTGAAACTACATGGAGTTTACAAGAGTTTTCAAAAGCATCACAGTTCCTGAATACAGAGCTGCAAACTGACTGATTTGGATACCATTCGTTTGGCTGCAGAAGTTATTTTACTTCACTTTGGGTTACAGATGGTAAGTCTACATGTGAAGTGACATACAGAAACAAAATGTCATTGGACAGTGACTCAGTTCATTTGGCATTTGACTGTTTCTACCGAAACAATCGCAAAGGGAAATATAATTTCGGCAGCAGTGATGCACTGACTGATGAATTCGTTTACTTTTGGCACAAGTGAAATGTTTTGAGCGAGTGACGGCCTTTTGCAGAGCTAATTAGGTGTTGTGCGTATAAACTGATGTGGAACTAGTTTGTGTCATTACACCACTTTAAAAGTAGTAGCATTGACAGTAGTTTTATTGGTTGTCATAGTGATATGTATATTTGTTATATACAGAGGACCATCTGACCTGCAGTTGTACTTGCGGAGATACCAGCTGAACTGACTGTGACAGCCCAGACAGTAGTTGACGTCCCTCTCCGTCTCCTCATCCCGCAGTTTCTGCTCAAACTCCAGGGCGTCCGTCTTCTGCCACAGTGCATCTTTCTCCCTGAAGAGAGCGCCATCAAGCATGTTTGTAAATGCAATAAAACCACACAGTAAACTGTAGATTAAACAATCTAGGTGGTTTGTTTGTAGCCATTTGAATACACAAACTCAACAAGGCATTAGGTAGAAAATCTGGGGATCATGTCTCAACCCTGCTTTGTGAAAATTAACCTCACTAACAAAAAGACAAAGAAAGAAACATGGTATGCAACAGTGGATTTGAGTAAATCTAAGGTAATATGAAGTATGTTTATACCTGATGAGTTCTACAAGCCTTTCCTCCAAATTGATTTTGGTGCGGTAAAGATCATCGAGTTCAGCAGTTGTTTTAAGATCGAAGCTCTGTTTGTCCTGTATGACTCTCCTTAGATTGTCACTCATCTCCTGACAGGCCCGCTGAGCCGCTGCTAGGCCATCTTCAGACCTGCATAAACACACACACACACACACACACACACACACACACACACACACACACACACACACACACAAGCTGATTCATTATATCACCAAAAACATGGCGATTCTCAGGCGACTTTGATCGTGTCCATGCAGTTGTTATTTTTAAGCTTGCATTTCAAAAACAGGAAGAACAAGTGCACCAAATTCCCAGATAAGACATACTAAATAAAAAGTAAACATTCTGATCTAAACACACAAGATTAGAAGCGTTTTTTCACAGAGCTCTAATTTGGTCCAGAATGTGTGATTATGAATACAGTATCTCACCTTGATAAATTCCCTTTCAGATGGATTATCTCGTCTTCTTTCTGCTGGATGAGATTTTCAGACTCGGCCATCTGGATGTTTTTCTCCTCAATCTGTTGGCAATATCTCCGATTCTGAGCCTGCAATCAGTACAGCAAAGCAAGACATTATTTCCGGTTCTTTGTGAATTATCCCTGTGACCATATCGTTGTGATTCCTTCAACTGCCAATACACACAACTGGAATTTGTGTTTTCATGTATCAATCCTAGACACACAAATACATATAGAGCTGTCAGAGGCCATGTTTAACAGTTTCATTTCCTTGCTTAAAACCACTTTCAATGTGATATCATTAAACCAACTCGTCAGCAGTGACTTAAAACTGCTTTAGTGATCAGCCTGGGGCCAGAATAACCTGCTTATGGTGGCGTACCAAACAGTATAGCAGATCTGGAATCAGGGCATACTCTCACCTGTAGCTGTTTGAGTTTGTTCTCCAGGTCGAGCGCTTTCTCCTGCTCAGTCGTCAGCCATAATTTCACGTCCTGTAACTCTTGATTCACAGTCTGGATGAGAATACAAACCATTAATTCATCAACTGATGACTCAAGTCAATTTGGTAAAACATATCATATCAAGAAGTATGTTTACATGCACCCAAGTAACCAGGGTGCTCAGAGAAATCAGGTTACATGTAATGACTTCTCCTTTCATAGAGCCACTTGGTTTCCTCATTCATGTGCCACTTACAAACCCGGTTATCCGTATATATGGCAGAGAAATCAGCGCTCTCCAAGAGAAATCTAGCTGGGGAAATCAGCTCTGATCCATTAGCCTTATTATAAAAAAACAAAAAACAGGTTTCTCGTTGACATGAAGTTTAAGAAATCGGCTTACAGGAGAAAGCCAACGGTGACTCGGTTACTTAAGTGCAACGCATTGAAGCATACTTTGTGATTCATTTGTTTTGCGGCTGACCTGGAGCTGGCTGCCGTGGCTCATGGCTTGACTGCTGAGCTGCAAGCGGAGTGCCTGAATCTCCTCCTGGTTCGTCTCCTGCACAGCTTCAGCCTCCTGTTGGGACTTGCACAGCTCTTGCTGCAGCTTCTGCTTGGTTGCCAACAAACCCTCCTCATTACGGAGCTCATCGAGGAGTCGCTGGTTCTCCTGACGTAGCTGCTCCACGCAGGTATTCAGCCTCTCTGCCTCCTCGGTCGCCTCCTCCTCCAGCTCTTCCAGCCTTGTTGACAAACCCTCCCAACGCAGACGAGCTTCTTCGTTCTCGGCGGTTAACATACACACATGCACACCAAGCTCAGCTGTTTCGGTGTTGGCTCTATGGAGCGCCTCCCTGGATTCACTGTTCTCCAGACACAAGGCTTCATAACGCAGCTTCTGTTTATTGAGCTCCTCTCTGGAGGCCGTCACCTCTGCGGCCAGACCTGCTCGAGCCTGAGCCTCACCGTCGCGCTCACGGATAAGAGCCTCTTCTCGCTCCCGGGATCTAAGAATCTCATCCACATGCCGGCGGTTTAACTCCTCTACCTGGGCCTTGAGTTGCTCTGCTAAGACACGGAGGTCCTCTCTGGAGGACTCCGTCACCTCCTGCAGTGCCTGAACTTTCATCCTCTCCTCAGCTCCTGCCAGAAGCTGAGCCCTGAGCTCCACCACCTCTTCCTGAAGCCGGTGCACCTCCCGTAGGTTGAGTTCCAGTTGAGCCTCAGCCATAACTAGCCTGAATGGGGCCTCTTTGGTTTCCATTGAGGATGTCTGATGCTCATCATGAAGCTTCTGCATTTTTTCATTGCTCTCTGCAGCTCCTTTTTCATCGTGGAGCTCCCCAGTCCTGCTCTCCAGCTCCTCTGCTCTGGCTTGCAGAAGCCCACATTTAACAGTCTGGTCTCTCAGTTTAGCCTCAGTTTCCTCAAGTTTTTCAAGTAACTCTGCTTGGCTTCTTTGGGAGACTGTGAGGTTCTTGTCCAACTTTGCAGCTTTGGCAGTGAGTGAGTCCATTTCCTGTTGAGTTCTGGTTAACCGTTTCTTCAACGAGGACTGAACCTCAAGAAGCTCCCTGTTTTCATGCTGTAGCTTCCTTAATTGAGCATCAGATACTTCCTTCTGGACAAGCACCTTCTGGAAAATCTCCTCCAAATGCAAGTTTTCATCCAGAAGCTTCTTCTCCCGATCTTCCACACTCATATTTGTAGCCTCAATTCTGCCCTTTAAGTGCTTCTCAGAAGCCCTCAAAGAAGCCAGCTGGTCTAACAAGGCTGCCCTGCTCTCTGTCAGCTCTGTAATGCTCCCCTCACTCTTCTTAACTGTTTGGAGTAATTTAGTGTTTATTTCCATGAGATTGCTACATTGGGTTTTGTAGTCCTCAAGCTTCTCGGCTTGATCACAGGAAACATCTCCATCATCAGCAAGTCGAGAGCTCAGACTTTCTTTTTCAACATTCAGCTTCTCCAACTGCTCCTCTAAATGCTTGATTCTCTCTGAACTAGCAGCTAACTCTTTCTCTCTGTTTTTTAGAGTTTTTCTTACATCCAGAAGCTGGCTCTCGAGTTCCTCGTTCTGGCTACTACTCATGCTACATCTCTGCTCTTCCCCCTCCCTCTCCTCCTGCAGTCTTTTCCTCAGCTCCTCTGCCTGTCGTTCTCTGCACTCCAGTGACGCTTGTAGATCCTGAAGCTGGGCTCTCAAGTTCCCCGTCTCCTTCTCTTTCAAAGTCAGCGCCCCCTGTATTCGTCCGACTGCATTTTGGAGCTCCTCCAAGCGTTTGAGCGCCTCCTCGCGCTCGTCATGGGCTCTGGCTTTTACTTCAGCCAGCTTCCCCTCACTGTTCCTCAACTCTTCTTCCCTGATTTTTAGTTCCTGGGACAGACGCTCAGAGTGCCTGGTCCTGTCCTCAGCCTCTCTCTTTGCCTCCAGCCTCTCCTCCTCTGCAGTCTTGAGTTTATCCAGGAGTTCCTGTATTTTCCAGGCCGAGTCGCAGTAGCTGGCTGTTTGCTGTCCCTTTTCTTTAAGCGCCTCGTCCAACTTAGAGAGAAGCTCCATATTTTTGTTCTCAGCAGCTGTGAGTCTGTCTTGAAGTTCACTGTTTATTGCTTCCCTACAGGTTTGAAGGTGATGTGCTCTCTCTTGATTATCCGCTTCTTGGTTTCTTTGGGCTGCTATAGGGACGGAGTGGCCAGAGGACTTCTGAGCTGCTAACAGCTGGCCTTGAAGGTCTTTAACCACGCCTTTCAGCTCAGCAGCCTCTCTGCCTAACTCCTGAACCTGGACCAGAAGCTCTTGCTGTCTGAGCTCAGACTGGTCAAGCTCAATTCGGAGGTTCTCTGCTATGCTGCAAGGAGAGGGTTCCCCCAGTTCCCCCAGTTCACCAAGGAGACTGTGACTCAAGTCTGGGATTGGGAGAAACTCCTGCGCCTGGTCAGTGAATGGAACAAGAGAGCTCTGGTCAGATGCTTCACAGTCAAACTGTCACAAATATTTGTTTAAGTAGAGTATGTATATATATGTGTACCTGTGAGTGTGAGTAGCTGCTAACGAGACTGTTGATGCTGGAGCAGCGACTGGGGGGCTTCCACAGGAAAGCTGGTGAGGCAGTGCCTAACGTTCGCCTAAAGAGATATAAAGAGATACCAAATATTAGGGTAATTTAAAACATGATTAATAGAAAGAGTAAGACAAACGATTGTTGTAAAATAAATTACAACAATCTTAACAAAAAAAAGAGGAACTTCAGTTGACAGAAGTGAGTATTTACGTGGCTCTACAGTAACACCAAGTACATGCACGTATAGTTTTTAAGAAAAAAACAGGAAATGATGCAATAGTTACAGGATGTAAATGAACCGTTAACAACATTGCCATGTCATCATAGTTGCCAACTGTTGCAAAGTTCACCTTTAATCCTTTAATCTATTTATTGTAACAGTTAAAAATGAGTTTTGTCTGTTGATGAAAGACTCAACATTTAAAGATACTGCAACAACACCATGAAACTTAATATTTTGCATTGATTCAGACCTGAACATGAAATGAGGTCAATAACCTGTTTTCACATTAAGCCTATTTCTGGAAGTAAATCGCAGCTGGATCAATATGTTGTCACAATTGTGTTTATTTCTTTTCCGGTACAGCAATGAAACTGTTTCCATTTAGCCATCCAGTCACGATTCATGTGAAAAAAATAAGTGTAACAGCTTGTGTGGGTGTTGCATAAAATAATTTCAGGCTACTCGTGGGAAATGACAAGCGGAACAAATATTTGCCCTTAAGTACTTACAAAAAAGAAACCATAAAAAGATACATGGGGTGTATACCATATCATACAATGTGTACCGTCAAATGTAATAGTACAATAGCACTCTAAAGAAATACTGCATTAGTGAATTATCTTTATATTTGTTTAGAATGTGTGACAGGTGGTGTTTCAACCCCTTTTCAGGTAATCTTGTGCTGTTGTAGGTGTTGCTGCATTATATTGTAATTATGTTGTAAATTTAAATAACAATCACAATTGATGCTCAACAACACAAATTATGCATTTAACAAATTGTGACCACTGCCTGTAGAGTGACTGTAAATTGATGACAAGGAAGTGAAAAGTTTTGGCAAAGGCGTTGATGTGAGAAACAGCGATCGACACTCACGCACTGTCGGCACATTTACACACCCTCAAGTAAAAAAAAAAGAGCTGTGAATGTGCAGAGTGATCAAATAATTAAGTGTTACTTCAAGTTGTGAAATACCCAAAACCGCTTTACCACAATTTTACATGAGCTAAACTGGTGTGTTACTCCAAATTACTTCAGGTCTGTCTCCAATCAATTTACTAATCACTTCCAACCCAGAGGCAGAAGAACTACAAGCTTTAGTTTTTCCCAGATTCAAGTTTGTTTTTCTTCAACAAAAAGGAATGAAACTGACTGATTGTAAAAGTGTAAACAGATTTGTGTATATTGGTTACCTCGCAAACGTTGGCCAGTCGGCGTCGAGGTCATATCCTCTGGCTGCCACGTCAAATTGGATCTGGTTGAGCTCATAAAGGTAGTTGATTATGTCAGCAGTGAGGTGACACTTGAGGAAGGGACTCCGGGCGTAATACCAGTCACTGCACGGGAACAAACAAAACAACATAAAACACAATACTGAGGACAAGAACACACAAATATTATTTTATTTGATACAAAACAATGTTGATACTGTTGGTTAAGCAATGTATTTTAAATGTATACTGAGCTGTTGATGTTAAGATAATGTAATGTTGATAAGCTTTATTGATCCCATCAGGGACACGCAACACAGCAACAAAACAAAGTACAAGAAGAGACGCGAGCACGAGAAAATACAAGGATGAGACAAGCACTTGACAGAATGTAATTAGGTGGTTAATGTTTTTGCAGATTGTGTCGGTTGGTTAGTCTATACAGCATGTGATATCTTACCTGACCTGACACACACACACACACAAACAAAATACAGTCTATGACACACACACACACCATCTGCTATTGAGAAACAGACAGACAGCCTAAAGTATGTGATTGAATAACTTTTAACTTGATCTCCTCTCCCATTTTGTCCAACACACCCTTGAAATAGAAATGTGAATGATAAAAGACTATCCTGGTCAAATGAAGCAAAACCAAAATTGACATTTGGTGTGATGAAAGGCTGAGGAAGTAAGATGTGACTATGTGCGTCTATGGTTAGGCTTTGAGGCTGTTGTGTTTTCTGTGAAAACAGAAATAAGACAGAAATCAGGAAGGGAAAGTCACATTTCCTAAGAAACCGTCCAAAGTTGTAAAACATGACATATCTACGCAACTTGAAGACAACAAAAGTGACAATAAAATACAGTGTGTCTGTGAGTGAGTGTGTGTCCTCTGACCTTGTGATTTTCTGGTTTATAAGACACTGCTGCAGTGTGTCAGCAAGACGCTGGTGAACGAGTGAGTAGCGGATGAAGGCCCTTCCTTTCCCCAGTGATGTCTTTAACTGAGGACACACAAAAATATACACTTTAGTGTACTTTCACACTCACATATACACACACACACACCCACACACACACAACCTCACTGTGATGTGGTCTGACCTCAGTAGTCAGTAAACGTTCTAGTCAGTAAGCTGCAGGACATTATTGTCTCTCTTAGTCGATTAACCATTTAGTCTATAAAATGTCATAAACTGTCCATCACATTTTCCTAGGGTCCAAGTCATTTGAATGACTTGTTTCTTCCGACAAACAGTCCAAAATCTAAAGATATTTGGCTTACAATGATATAAAACAGAGAAACTGCACCAAGTAATGGATGGTTTTTAGCTTGAAAGATTACTCAAACTGAGTCAAAATAGCTGTTGTCTATTTTTCTGTTGATCAACTAACCTATTAATAACCCTAACCCTAACCCTGACCCCAATGTAAAATTGTGTTTTGTTCAAATGTGTCCTGGCACAGAACATTTAAGGATTTCTAAGTTTAAAGGTAATCACTGCATAGACATTAAATCTTCAGTATCTGTCTGTAGGCCCAAACTCTGCAATACATTAGCAGATGGAGGGATTTAAGTCAGACAACAGACCTTCCAGAAGGACACCAGCTGGAGGCTGACTTACGTAAGTGACTGACCGACAAGAAACAAGAAGAATAAAAATAATATTTTAAGTACGAGTATCAAAAGGTTTCCAACAAGTAATTAGCAGTCAGCTGGTATTGACTAAACTATGTGACTTTTAAAGAAAAAAATACTGTAAATCCCTGAGGAAACTTTAAACCACAGATATGTTTTGCTAACGAATGCTAATTAGCATAAAATGAGACATGTGGTCTTACTGTGCCTATAAAGCAGAACCTATTCAGTAATTAGCTCTCTCACGCTAGAATATAGCTGACTTATAAAAAGGATTTTTCCTAAAGAAAGGAACAATGGCACTGCACTACAGCCAAACAATCATTCACTGAATGGTTGATTGAAAGAAAATTGATTAGCAACTGTTTGGTACTTGATTCATTGTTTTAGTCCCTTTTTGATCAAAAATGTCGAATATTTGTTGGTTTCAGCTTCTCAGATATGAAGATTTCATGATTTTCTTTCTTTAATACACCATTATAGTAAAAATTTATTTGGACTATTGGTTGGACGAAACAAGACATCTGAAGATATAAGATGACCTCAGGCTCTGAGAAATTGCAACAAGCATATTAATCAACTAATCAAGATAATAACAGAATAATCGGCAAATGAATTGATAATGAAAACAATCGTTTGTTGGGGCACTATACAACACAACAATATGCCACTGTGGCATTATTAATTTTACACTGTAGACAAGTCATTACTATCTTGACTCATCATATTTCAGAGATCCACATCAGATTATGTACTTTAAAATAATTGTTAGCTCTATTAGAGAGAACAACATGGCTTGTATATGCCCATATCCCTCAAGGCAAAAAACATTTCATTAGTAAATACCTTTTAGTTATTTAGAGTAGTCTTTGAAGCTTTTTAGGCTAAAAAAAAATCAATATCAGGCACACAGGAGGTTAAACAAGCTACAAATTAAATATAGTACAAACTAGGACTAATTCAACTACAGCTATTCCAGTATGAAGCTCACCACTGTGAATTCCCAGGATAGAACGTGTGGAAGGAACAGCACAGTACAGTAGGTACAGTTGTAAGGCAGCAAGTAAATTAGCAGCACTGAGTCTTACTGTACCTGACCGAGCAGAGGATTAGTTACATGGTTATACAGTCACCGTGTATTTGTGTGTGTGCATGTGTTGCACGCCATGGCAGGGCCGAGGCACACAGGGTGATTGTGTGTGTGTTGCAGAGGAGGATTACCTCGGGGATGGATTTAACAAAACGGATGCCATCGTTAGCTCCCTTGATCTTAATCAGGCAGTCGCAGAAGTAATCCCAGTAGTCTTTCCTCTGCCCGAGAAAGGTTGTCTTCTCTTTCTGGTCAAACTAGGAAACACACATCACCCTATTATTGCATTACCAAACCAACCTGGTACAATGGGTCTGTCTGACATATAATTCCAATGGACTTCCTGCCCGTTTCACCTTAGTCTTTCTAGAACTTTAGTTCCCAAACTGGGGGGGGGGGGGGGGGGGGGGGGGGAATAACTCTTTGGTGGAATTGCTCACAACTCATAGATGTATGCAGCCTGTGATGAGGCGTCATTAGGTTCCCAATGTTTTAACTTGTGACCCTTTGTAAACAAACATTAGTTTGTCCCATGTTGCATATGTTTGAGATGTGGACACCTCAACCAAAAAAATGTGTAGTCAGAATCAGAAGTAGTATTTCACAAGGATAAGATAATAAATATAAAACACATTTTTTTCCCCAATTTCCCCTTAAAAACCCCTTAAATTTCTCTTGTGAGCCCTTCTTGGGTCCCAAGTTGGGAAAAACTGGTCCGGAGAGTTAGCTGAGCAGTGTTCAAACTCAAACTGGACAAATTCAAAATAAAACTCAATGTACTCAGTGTTACTTGATGATACTTTACCTGTAGCAGGTATTCTAGTTTATAAAAGAACTTGTGCAGGTTGGCGCTGTCGTCAGTTACAGGTTCACCACACTCCCTGTGTTCTTTACTCAGCTCTAACACAGCATCTAAACAAGACAGTAACAGCATTATTAACACACACACATCAAATTGTGTTCTTGAGTACCAATAAAAGGCAAAAAATAGTAGAATCTGCACTCAGGTTTTTGCTCCCACAGTCATTTTTGCAACATTTCTATCAGTCATAGATTTCCATTAGGCACAAAACATTTCCTGATGAAAACAAATGTTGCAATTATTCATATTTCATTAATATATTCATATTCATTATACTGTTTGGTCCATTACTTGTGTACACACACACACAGACATGTGCCTACTTCCAAAAGTACACATTTAAAAACATGCTGCATGGCACACAGAGCAATATAATGTAAAAGACTGTAAGAGATGGTGTTTACTGTAAGTGTGAACAGCTTAATTACCATGCAGATCTCTGATTATCCTCTGCAGTTGATTATCTCCAACTGATGAGGAGGAGGCCATTGTGGGGAAAGGGCAGTGTAGTCAGGAAATTCTGCATGTAAGATTAATAACACAGACACCACGATTATTTTTGGATATTTCAGAAATGTTCTCATGATATAAACACAAACCCTCACATCCCTACATGATCAAGAACATACATGTGCCCCCCCCAAAATGACATAAATAAAAAGCATGTGCTGCTACCACAAGGATGTAAACATAAAAATACTGGTGCCTTTAATTAGTTTCCCCCCTGCAATAAAACTATGTCATAAAGACAGCGTTGGGCTGCCCAACCCAAGAAGTCTTCAACAAATGAGACAACTTAAATATTCCAGAGGGGTCCGTGAATTTGTTAAGGAGACACACTGAAGGAACCACAGCAGCTCAGTAAAGTTAGCAAAATCTGCCTGCAGTCAGAGGAGGTACAACATGTACATCACGACGACAGGTGAACGCGTATCACCATTTGTAGTCCATAATGTCCTTATCGGAGCCCACTGAAACACGATTTCTGTACCGTTATCGACCGTCGACATTACAAACCAGCAAAGTTGACTTAAATCACTTTCAATCAGCGTAAAATGCAACAAACCGCGACGTAAACAACGATTTGTCAAAGCTGTCGAGCGCTAACAGACATGCACCTGTTCTCAGCTCTTCATTTCCTGGTCGGATTTAATGTACATTTCTGTTACAAACCATCGCAGTTTGGTTGTAAATAAAGCCAAACACTTCAATATTAAATAGATAGTTAAATCATAGACGTACTTGACGTGTTAAATTGTCCAGAGTGTCCAGTTTGTGGGTGATACAGCAGAAACTTGCTACCGCTGGGGGCGGGCACTGTGGATGATTGACAGGCCTAACGGAAAAATAGGCGTCTGCTACTGTTGAACTCCGTCCTAGTTTGGTTGAGAGACAAATGGTAAATAAACAGAAACTGAGGCATGTATCATAGAACCAATATTTCTTGAAATATAATCTAAGAATAAGAATAGTTGTTTTATTTTACATGTATATGTTATTGTACACAGTTAGACGAGATTATATTAAAGGCATTTTGATAAAATAACAACTAGTTGACCACTAAATAACTAATGGCATTAAGATGCATTGTATGATATGTACAAAATATACAAGGTGTGTAAATCTAAATATTTCTCCTCAGTGTGTTCAAAACCAAAATCTTTGGATTTATTTAACATATTATTATGTTTTATTTATATATTTATTTATTTTGCTTCAAAATTTTCATTTGACCAACAGTCCAAAACCAAAAGATATTCAGTTTACAATGATATAAATATCTTTTGGTTTTGGACTGTTGGTCGAATGAAAATTTTGAAGTGAAAATATATAGTCTAATAGATTGATCAATTATTAAACAAAAACATCAATTAATCATTAATGGCAATAATTGTTATTGGATTATGATCATTGTTGTTTCTTGTTCGGTTAATAAACTAAAATATACTGTCACACTAACCACAACGCCTCCTCCATATTCATATTCTTATTTTGTGGTGCCAAAGTTGTAAAAAATAAACAGAGAAATTAAAATAGTTTACCTGTTACAGGTACAACAGTCAACTAACAGTCACACAAAATGGAATATGTTTGTTCTTGAAACTCTGAAATATCACTTTCAAAGACTAATGGCCAACTAAATCAAACATTAACGAATGAAGGGAACATGTCTTCTCACATGCATTGTTGAAACCAAATGACCCAAAGATGTCGTGTGTGGATGACCTGATAATCATTTTGGATTTCTGTTCACCTTTTGTGGTCGATATTTAAGGAACAATTCAACAGGTTTCCAGTGATATTTTCAGGAAGGACTCTGGTGTGTGCACAGGCTCTGGGCAGGTACAGTATGTTTCCACACTTCTCAATTGTTTGTTCTAGTGGAGATCTCTCATGAGAAAGGGCTTGGCAATACTTACGGTAAAGTGTACAATGTTTTCTGTTTTGTAGACTTGTTTTACTGAAATATTTGAAATGCGGATGTGATGACTTAACACTTAGTCTTTTTTTTTCATTTCATCTAGCCTGTGTGATAAGAAAGAAAGATTGTTGTATCTCCTTATTTTGATAGTCTAGCTTTAATGCAGAGGAAAAGAAAACATTTAAAGGTTCAGCTCATCCAATTTAAAAAAAAGAATGACCTTCTCACTTACCTCAAGTGGTAGCCCTGCTGTTCGTTTTTGGTTTTATTTGTATTTGGCTAGCTTTAGAGGAACTTTCCTCTTGACAATTAACACTACCACTTTCACAACTTTCACCAAAATGTAGGCCCAAGTGAGCAGAAATATTCTAGTTAAACATATCTCCTCCTACATTTTTTACTCAATTGATACCAAACTTGCTATGCTGTCCTCCACAAACGATCCAGACAGATCACAGTGCATCAAAATGTTTTACTGTAAACAGCTACAGCAAATTCTTGCTTTATGACAATAAATGACAAAAATCTGAAGTCGTGGTAGATGTAGTGTGGTAAATTTCAGAACTGTATGTCAAAAACAAAATTTTTGACAGAATTTTGAATTCTATCCTCAAACTATTGCAAGTCAATGGAAATAGAGCATAAAGGTGAAGATACTCCGTGCACAGCAGTGCTTCTCTCCTGGGTGCCAGCTGGTGCAGGACATAATTACCAGATAAATAGAGGAGCATGTTTACACATCAGTTCATCAGTCACAGAGCAATCAGTCTTTGTAAAAAATTATCTCCATGTTGTCTAGATGAAGTACACAAATTCTTAAAATTTTGTCTTGATAACTGACTTTTTGACACTAGTGTCAGAAGCCATCTAGTTTCTCACTTGGCAGGTAGACACATGACTTCAAGGTTTAATGATAATTTTGGTCTGGACAATTCTGCTGATGAACCCTACTGTATTTCTCACCGGTCCTCCTCTCCCTCCTCAAAACACTGTGGCGCAGCAGCTACAATTTAGATTATTTCACTGGGCCCCCTCACCCAGTCCCACAGGGCCCCTCTTTGAACAATAACAACAATAACACAAATAATACTTAAATAAAATAAATAATAAATAAAATAAGAAAATGGGGCACACTTTATAATATTGAGTGTATTAACATATTGTTTGAAATCTTGTTTGCTGATTTATATTTTCATTTGTTGCATATACGTCAGTGACTTTTGGTCCAATTGACACGTCAAGCTGAAAGTTCAAATTAGTACAACTCAGTGACACCACCGCAGCCTCATAACAGCAGAAAGACAACTGTGAGGAAATGAAAATATCAAAATGATGCCCAAACATGGCAAAGAGTTTTTTTTCTGAACTGTAACTTTGAGTGTTGTTTATGCAGTCATGATTATTAAATGTTATGCAGAATTACTTAAGATTTGAAAACACCATAAACAAAAGTCTTCCATTGCACTGTGTTGGAGGCAGAAATCATTGTGATGGAAATCTCAAAGCCTAAGCAAATAAAACCAAAACTATCTACATGGATAAATACCACTATTAGTAAGTGAGAAAATAAGATTTTTGTAATTTGGGTAAACCCACCCTCTAACATATATGATAGAAGACAACCACATGTCCCAAACAAAATGTATGTTTTGACAGAAATAAAAACAAAAAGATTTGACAATGTTATTACCTCATGCATTACTGTATCTTTAAGCCTGTTTGATTTACCCCTCTAACAAAGCCTTTTTTTTAATTTGGACTTTCTCTTCTTGCTGAAGGAATATGGCTGCAACTGAAGACTTTACAGTCACAGGCATCACAACCTCAGCCAATAATTCTTATATCTATGCCGATTACCAGGACTATGATGATGAAGTCTGCAACAGAACAAGCGTCGTGCAGTTTGGAGCGATCTTCACTCCAGTGTTCTTCTCCATTGTGGTGATCCTCAGTCTGTTTGGCAACATCCTGGTCTTTGTGATTCTGGCCAAGTATGAGAATCTCAAATCCCTCACCAACGCTTTCATCCTGAACCTGGCTGTATCGGATCTCTTCTTCACCGCAGGTCTGCCCTTCTGGGCCTACTACCACATATATGGATGGACTTTAGGGGACACTGCATGCAAGATAATCAACTTCATCTTCTACGTCGGCTTCTACAGCAGTGGTATCCTCCTCATCCTGATGACTGTCCACCGTTATGTAGCTGTCATGAATCCTCTGTCTAACATTGTGTCCACCACAGGCTTCTACAGTGTCCTCGCATCTTTGGCCATTTGGACAGTGAGTGTCTTGGTCGCCATTCCAGCTCTCTTCGCTACCGAAGTCAAGGACCAGAGTCACTGTGTGTTTCAGAATTCTTTGTGGAGCTTATATGGAATCTACCAGCAAAATATTCTCTTCATAGTGAGTTCAGTGGTATTCATTTTTTGCTATTCTCAGATCATGTGCAGGTTGCTGCGTCCTACTGCCCAAAGAAGAAGGAGTAAAACTTTAAAACTCATTTTTACTCTCATGGTTGTTTTCTTTGTGGGCTGGGCACCTTACAATATAGTCATATTTCTGCAGTCACTGTATATCTGGCCCCAAACCGCTGTTGATTCAAAGACTTTCGCTGAAAGTTGTAAAAGAGACGAACTACTGAGTTATGCCTTTTACATTAGCCGGCTTCTTGCCTTTTCACACTGCTGCCTCAACCCTGTGTTTTATGTGTTTGTGGGTATTAAGTTCAAAACTCACTTGAAGAGAATGCTGAAGAGCTGGGGCCACAGCAATAGCAGCATCCGCAACAGGCAGAGCCGACTCACAATCACATCGCTAACAAGTGGTGAAGAGTTCTCAATGTAGCTGATATAGATAGCAGAAGTGAAACCAGAGCTTCCAGGCTCTATACCAGGAGAAAGAAAACCAAATTCAAAATCTCATCGACATTGAAAATAACTAAAGTACCAGGCTTGTAGCTGTAAGTTGGGGGGTTCTTTCCATATGTCTACATTCGGATGGTAATGTTTGGAAAACATAATAATAACACCATTTCCCACAAGCCCTAGATCATCTGGGCTTATGCTGCATGTATTTCATGTCAGCACATTAGGCCCCTTGATACCAGCTGAAAATCATTTAAGTGCCACAGCCTACCTGAGTATTGCTGCTGACCATGTGCGTCCCTTCATGGCCACAGTCACACCCATCTTCTAATGGCTACTTCCAGCAGGATAACACGCTCATGAAGCACGTCATCTTGAGCGGGTTGACAATGAGTTCAGTGTGCCCCTCCACAGTCACCAGATGTCAATCCAATAGAGCGCCTTGAGAAGCAGCAGTTTCGTCCATAATTCCATCCACTTTTCATGCAGTTTCCAATCAGACAATGCTATTAATCAAGAGCAATGAGCACTACGTCTCTGTGTTGAATTCAAATGCATGTTGATAGACTGATTAAACATTGTATTAGAGATAATATGTGATCACTTTGATTAACTGCATTTTACTTTATGTTTTCATATCAATCACTTCGATCAAATATTTTATATTTTCAACTTCAACATTTAATGTCAGTCATGTAAGAGAGTATTTTGCTTTTGATCATTTGGAGTTTGAATTTATTTATTATAGTGTTTATTTTCAAGTGATAATATCATCATAATCATGATTTCCATGCTTTAGAATTAAATAAAAATCACTCAATTTAAGTTCTGGAGTGTCTCTGTTTTGAATTGTGGTCAACTCTCACTGCTGTTTCCAGATGATGTTATAAAAGCCGGAACCTATGACACCCATTTTGCTTGAATTCAAAGTATGTTCATGCTCAAACTGGAATACGGATGCAGCACCTCTGACTCAAAGAAAAACTAAAAGAGGAACCTTGAGTTTGCTCTTGCATACCACAACCTTTCCTCCTCAGCGCAATTCAGCACAAGACGTGACAGGGTAAGTTACTATTTACTGTAATTGCTCTCCATATTTCAATATTTTACAATTCCTTTTTTTAAAATCACAAATTGCTAAAAGGTTGTATACATGTTCTCAGTCTTCAGTACATTTTGCCAATTTCAGTTTTGTCCTCATGTTTCCTAGAAAATCTGCAATGGCGAACAGCAATGACAGTGGTGATGTGGTATATTTTTGTCCTAACATTTTCGACTTTGCAACCATCAATGGTGCCCTCTTCATTCTGATCTTCATCTTCAGTGTCACAGGCAACGTTCTCCTCTTATGTGTTCTTCTCGTCTATGAGAACCTGAAAAATGTCACAAATGTGTTCGTCCTGAACCTGGCCTGCTCTGATTTGGTCTTCACTGTCACGCTTCCATTCTGGGCCGTCTATCACCTGCACCACTGGGTCTTTGGCGACTTTGTCTGCAAATCTATGACTGCGGCATACATTGTTGGTTTGTACAGTAGCATCATTCTGCTGACTGCCATGACTGTGGATCGTTTCGTAACAGTGGTGCTGCACAATTGGTCAAGCACACCCGTAAGGAGGCGGAGTTGTGCAATGGCCGCCTGTGCAGCTGCTTGGATCATCAGCATTGCTGCATCCGTGAGTGATGCTATCAAAGTAAAGGTGGACGGCCCCTGGAACGGTTTTTACATATGCGAGGTGCCCTCTGATAGCCCTGATGTCAACCTGGGATATTATCTCCAAGTGTCACTGCTCTTCTTCCTCCCTTTTGCCATCATTGTTTTCTGCTATTCTGCCATCCTCAAGACCGTTTTGCAGGCTTCAAACAGAAAAAGGCACAGGACTGTAGTGGTGGTGTTATGTATTGTTGCAGCCTTCTTTATCTGCTGGGGACCTTTCAATATTTTGCTTTTCATCCACTCTTTGTATGAACCCAAAGGCTGTAATGCGATTGAACGCTCGCAAATTGCCTTTTCCATTTGTCGTATACTTGCTTTTTCTCACTGCTGTATGAACCCTCTGCTGTATATGCTCTCACAAAAGTTGCGCAGGCATCTCTTGCAACTTTTATGTAGCAAGACTGCCAGGAGGAAGAACATGGAGAGAGGCACTGGCCAGACCACCATTATTCAGAATGTGGCTTTTAATGCACAAAACTCTGCTGTTATGTTGGAACTACCCTCCAAATAGACGTTGAAAATGTTTTTATGCAATATAGTTTGTATTTATTTAATTGTACATCTCATTTTTTATGTTTTGCATATTTCGTAAAACATATGTGGGTCTGTTTTTATGTTAATTTCTTTTAAATGCGCCAAGTAAGTGATAATATGTGTGAAAATAATTTAAAGCATGTCAGTGTGCATGATGATGTGTGGGAATGCTTTCACTGCTGAACTTTCTCAGCCATTATGAATAAACATTGCTGTGCTGTTAAGCTAATATTTTTGAATAAAAGACATCTTGAAGATAGTTCTCAGTTTTCACTTCTTTTTTTTTTCAACCAAATCTTGTGACAGGGGAGGGTAGGCTGGATTTTAAATTCTGCTTTGTAAGTACTTTTCTCTGGGAAAGTCCCAGATGGAGTGAAACAAATCACATTAATTAAATAAGACACAGATAACACAATTACTGAGACGATAAGCACCAGTGCCTGGAGTGACACTGAGTGCATGCTCAAGGTAAGGTTTCTTTTTGTGTTTTATCTCTTTGAAATATCTTACAGCATATTTATTCATGTTTATATTCAGTTTGGTAAATTATTTGTGTAAAAATGGAATGGGAAAGCTTGAGAATTTGGAAAGAGAATATGGATTTAAATTGTAAGAATATGGATCGAAACATTAAAATAAAAGTCTGAGAACACTGAATAAAAGATGAGAACACTGAATAAAACTTGAGAATATTTAATTAAACTTGAGAATACTGAATGAATGCTCCACCTCCTCAAACACGCTGGACGTTGGAGACTTTTGTTTATTATAAACTTTGTTTGTATTGACTGTGTGGTAGGCTATCTTGCTGTCAATTACATATCTGAAACATTGTGAGGAACGAACACCTTATCCTCATTTCTTTATCAGAGCTATTGTCACTTCCTCACAAGACGTCAACAAGTAAACAATGGCCGTGGACAGTGTCTACAATCTCAGTCTTTATGACTATGACTACAGTTTGTACTATGATGAATTCGGCTTGGAGGAACATCAGGTTGAGATGAAATCAACATTCCTTCTCTTCTCCGCTGTGTGCTACATCCTCATCTTCTGCATCAGCGTGCCTGCAAACGGCTTCCTCCTTTGGGTTCTTCTGAGGGAACAAGCTTGGAAGATCACATCTGACATCTTGCTTCTGCAACTCATAATTTCTGACCTTTGCCTCACTGTGAGCCTGCCTTTTTGGGCCTGCTTTTTACTCCATGGCTGGATCTTTTGGGACTGGGTATTTGGAGTCATAAGAGGGGCTTATTTGCTCGGTCTGAGCAGCTGCGTGTTGATCCTCACAGCCATGACATTTTATCGTTATGTTGCTGTGGTCCGGGCTTCACGTCTGTCTGCACAGGCCCCCAAAAAATCCTGTGTCCTCATGGCTAGCATTATGATATGGCTGGTATGTGCTGCTGCAAGCATTGAAGTATCAGTATCATTTACTGTGCTGCTTTTTGACATCTACATGCAGATTTGCTTTTTCATACCTTTCATTATTATTACATTCTTCTCTGTCCATATGTGGATAACTATCAGACAGATAAACAGACATCACCAGGCTTCAAGATTGATTTTAGGGTTGATTGTAGTTTTTTTCCTTTGTTTCGCACCGTACAATATCATACTCTTTATAAAGTCCTTGCTGACGGTCGATGTTCTGCAATACACAGTTGAATGGCAACAGGCAATGTACTATTTAGTGCTCGCTGACATACTGCTTTACTTCCACTGCTGCCTGAACCCGCTGTTGCACATATTTGGAGCACAAAGGTTTAGGAGGCATCTCCCCGTGCCACGTAGCACTGCATCCCAGAGAAGAGATGGGAGTCAGAACCACATTTCAATGGCCGTCATCCCTCCACATGACGCCACTGTGTGACCAACAACAGTTTATAATTATCTAAATACTTTTTCATTTTAATTTACCCTACTTAACTTTAACCATACTTTGTTACAGTTAGATGTATGCTCACGAATCTAAATTATGGCTGTTTGCTAAGCCCCGCCCCCCTTAGTTACTGTTGCTACGCCTGTCAAGCTCTTCGATCTCGCTCAGCAGTTTACAATAACTGTTACAGACTTTCCACTCAAAATTATTCGTCATTTTTGAAACAATGAGTGCTTGTTTCAGAAAGTGGTAGACAGAAGGTGGTGATTGATTTTGCTGTCTAAATTGATGACTGTTGCTCTAGATGTTGTCAGTTGGGGCTAGCTAGCCAGTCAAACGTTAGCTTTGTGATTTGTTTTTTTTATCTAATAAAAGGGGTCTTGAAAATGCACTGGATGGCTGCATACATAAAAGACTGAAGCTAAAGCTACATGTGCACAACTTTAGCATCCTCACCATTGTATTGCAGTGTAGAGCTAGTTAGTCCAAGTATTTCAAGTATAATGCCAAAAATCAAATGTAAGATTGCTATTTCATTCTAACATAACCCATAACCCTGTTTGGTTGCTGTGCTTATAGGCTAGACTAACAATGTATTAGTCAAATGAAGAGCAGGACAGAGCCACTAATGTTAGCTTAAACTCTGATAGCATCAAGGACCAGCTCCCACACAGTGGGTAAATACTCCACTGCTTAATCCATCTTTACATTTTTTCTCTTGTGTTTTTGGTCTGGCCTAGTTAAGCTTTGGTTCAAATGATGACAGAAAACAGCAGCATAAGTCTGTGTCTATTAAAACAACTGTATATTCTGTACATTGTAATTCTTCTCACTTAAATTAACACTTACGGTCACATTGTTGTGGTGATTTTACTGCACTGAACAAATCAACCCACAAGATGGCAACAAAAATGAATGGAAGGTATTTTTTTAAGCTCAATTTTTAAAAAGAGAAAAGAATCATAATTGTGAAACTCTGTGATTTGTGGATATTTTGCTTAATGTTCATTTTAATCTCATGCTTTGATGTTAATGTGGTAATAGTTGATGTTTTACACAGTGAAGTACAGGGCGGACAATTTAACCTGTAATGTCATGTTACTGTTATAGGAAAGACTGCTGTTGATATCATGCATACTGTATACAAAATATCTTAAAAGCACAATAGTTATTCCAAGTCTAATGAGAGCTCTTTAACATTTATATCTAACCTTTACTGCATGTTGTGAATGTTTAATGTTATGATTATGTTGTAGTAAATCATATTTGTAGGTGAAACAAGCCTATGTTTTGAATAATGATCAATCACACACAAGTTATGTATTGTTAACTCAAACTCTTCAATGACTTATGTGTATGTGTGTACCTTACATTTATGTGGCCAAAAGTTGAAGATTAGGCCTTAAAAAGTGAAATAAATGTAGTCAGGAGGACATTGTTTTTACTTACAAACTGTCTGTCAAACAGTATTACCTGCTTATCAGATGCTATATTTCTATCCACATCTGTTTAGTCTCTGTCTTCATATGTGCAATCACCAATTAACCAGGCAATGTTCCTTGTGCACCCACTATAACTGCAAATAACTGCAACTCTGAATCTGGTTAACTCATTTCTTCTTCTTCTTTCTCTCTCTCTTTACATATCAGCCTAGCCAATATGTTAAGGAAGACATTCCCTCTGCAGTGACCTTTTCTATGTGACACAGAATAAACTAATTAGCTCTCAGCATCATGATCAATAAAATATAACAAGACTGCATATTCGTAATTAAAATCATAGCCAGTCAAGTATGTCTAACTCAACAGTCCATGTGCTTTTGGTTGTTTTTGATTTTCTTTAAAATGATGCAGTAAAGTCCTATAGCTGCATTATTTCTGTAATTAAAATATTTCACAAACTTTTTTTCCCCTCTTCTGTGGTCCAAATCATTTAACTCTATTGTATGTAACGCGTTTCTCCAGAGCTCTGTCAGTGTACTTGACCATGGTTGAGTAGCATGGCCCTGATGGCTCCACGGGGGGGCATGAGAAGAGTGTATAGGGACATCTCAGTGGGCCACTGTAACAGCACTCATATCTGTCTCTGGGGGTAGATTAAGCTTAATTAACTAAACCATCCAGCACGCTTGGATGAATGGATACAAGTCAAGGGCAGAGCAGTCACGGGTATGCTCACACATTCTCTGGCAGGCACTGGGAGTGGGTTTTGTGCCGAATTTTATCTCTGTGTGTGTAATAGCAGCGAAACACTGGATACTGTAGCTATGATAAAGTTTTGTGTACCAGTGAATAATAAGAATGACCCGTCTGTAATGTGTCTTTATGCAGTCAGGAAGCACAAAATATCAGTGACCTGTGAACAGAGAAGATTCAAACCTGCATTGCATCTTCTGGGGAACGTACATCCCATATATTTGCATATGGTTCCTCATGTTACAACAATTTGTGAGTGTTTGCTAACAGCTTTTGGATTGAAGTGATCAAACCTCTTTTAGATCCCAATCTTACCTTGTTGTGGAGTGTCAGCTGGTGGGAAGAAGGACTCTAAATTTGCTTTCAGATTTTCTTGATTTTAATATGCAAATAAAACAATATGCAGGAAGTTTATTGTAAGAATTAATAACATCAAAGACCGCAGAGAAAAGACAGAACTAGACAAATACAAAAGAAAACCGACCCCACGGAGCTCAAATAGAGAAGACAATCTAAGGCATCCCATTTCTTATCTTCGAGTCAGTGCAATCTCTTTCCCCAGATCATTTTCTTAGCAAATGATGTTGTTGTTCAATCCTGTTTTTAGCCACAAGCTAAACAGCTGTTGCTGTTTTCTTATATAGTCTCTGCTACTCGCCCTCCCTGGCCCTAACATTCACTCCCTGCTCTTCTTTTCTCCAGGGCAACTCACCCTCCTTTTTCACATTGATATCTCCCCTTTAATTCCAGTTATCTGTAACGATAATTACTCCAACCATATGTGAATTGAATTGATGCCTTGCAAATGTGTAAATGTGTGTGTACTTGGTGCATATTGCTAATAAAGTCTTATTGCTTGTTAATCTGGACTGTCGGGGAAATGTGTGCAAATCGATTAAGTGTGTCAGCCTTATCATTACAAACAACTGTTTTAGTGAACAAATATAGATGACTTAATCCTCGTATGACACACGCTGGCATGTATGACATTTCACTAATGCACCTCATCCTGATTGAATTTGTCATGGGAATGAAATGTTTTTAAAAAGGGATTAGATCCGCTGTTTAACACACCCTTGCCTCACACAAAAATGTAAACACATGCATCTTTGTTTTGCTCAATCATGAATCAAAGAGGGTGACATGTTCATTCTTAAAATAATGTGTATTTGATAGATGACAGATCAAAAAATAACCACCTCTCATGCTGCATCCTGGCTTTTATTTTGCCACTGCAGTGCTGCATTTGTCCACTAGAGGGGACATTGGTATTGGCATGATGCTTCTTTCACTATCACTGGGCCACATTATTAATTACAATCTGATGTACTTTCCATATCAGCAGCAAACAATTAAGATAGAGATGTGGGGTTTTTTTTTTTTTTTTTTTTTTTTGTTGAGTCAACAACTTTTTTGGGTGCCGGTTCGTTTTCAAACACAAATGTTCACCGCAAAGAACAAGTGCAGCCCGTCTCTGCATATACCATACCATCATATCTCTGTATTTTGGGGTCATCCTCCTCTACTTACCTGCTGTTGTCAGATAAAAAAACACAGTGATTAACTACCATGGAGACTTAATTAACAAATCAAACATCTGGATATTCAGACTAGCCCTACTGCTAAGGCTTATCTGCCGCTTGTAAGACTGGCCATTTGATGTATCAAACAGTGCGTCCTGATGTCTCTTGCAAAATTTTTCCCATCTGGCTTGTTTTGTATTTTCACTTTTTTTACAGCATCTCTCACTTTGCAACTTTTACTTTTAATGTGTAATGTATCTTATTTGGTTACTTTGTGGCATTGTGCAGGACTGGGCAATGATTGTGAGACTGCATAACATAACATAACATTAGAAATGATATATAGGGCATTCATATATAGGGCATTCAGTAAGAGGAAATAGTTGTATTGTTTTATTTCATTATGTTTTATCTTCACATTAGATGTCATGTCAAGGAATAACATAACATATCATAACATGTGGCCAAAATTACAGATGTGTAAATGTAAATGATTTCTTAGAGGATGATAGATTGATAAATTATTTAAAGTAGGTTACTGACAATGTTTTAAATATAAATTGCTTAATTATGACAATTAAAAATGTCACAATAAAGAGTTACCTACCTGTACATGATAAAATAGAATATATATGTATATAAACTTTATGATATAAATGTTTCAGTGAAAGACAAATGGAACCTTGATAAGCAATTAATAATTCAGTTTTACTTTTATTACGAGACACACATAGAATACTTTGCCCGTATGGTATAATCGTGCATTCAGCATGAGGAAACATTGTGGAATATGAAACACAATAAGGCCAGAAACACTGATAAAATGGGACCTTTGTCCATGAATGTATTGCCCCAGTGCATGCTTGAAGACTTAGCTTGACCTAACTTTCTGCTCTTGATGCCTTTATTTCAAATTAAAAGTGCACTAACATCAACAAATCAATCCTCTAAAATATATCTAGAATATATCTTAAATTTATGTGGCCAACAATTTCAGATTAGGCCACTGATAAAGTGAAATAGCTGTATTCCCAGGACATGTATTTGTTATTTTAGCTCATAAACTGTAAGTCGGTAAAGAGAGTATAACCTCCACATCAGGTGTTATATGTCTGTCGACAACCTAACATAACATAACCTCACATCACATAACACCACATAACACAACATATACGTTTTAGTCCAAAGTGCTTTGCAGTACTATGAATGAAAATATTTTTTGGATGGTCCCGATGAGAATTGGACCTCCAGACCTGGCACTGACTCTTCAATGCTCTACCCACTGAGCTAATATCCTACAGACCATGCTTTTTGGCTTACCCTTCCTTATCCTCAGGCTGCACCAGCTGCCGTCTACCTCCGACCACACTCCACGCCCCTGATATGTTGTCCTCTACCTGCTTCGTCCCTCCTCCTCCTCATTTGTAGGTGTTCTATCCCCCATTTTGGCCGCAACTTTCCTAAAGGTGAACAGAAGTGATTTTCAATAGCACCGTGCATGACTAATGGTGGAAACATGTTAAAATCATTGCAGAAATGTCCTTGGGAAGACAAATGAATTTTCAGCAGAATAATTAACTTAATTAACAAATTTGCATGCATATTCATCAGGGCCATTGAAGTCTTTCCAGCTCAGCTTGATGAACGTTGCTGTGTAATAACCAGCTCATTTACATTCTGCCATCCACTGCCATTTGTGTGGATTACTGAGAAAAGGCAAAGTGTGGGTGTGAGTGTGTGTGTGTGTGTGTGTGTATGTGCATGATGCTCGGGGTACATTATATGTGCGCACACTTTTCTTTTTCCCTTAACATGTCACAGAAAAAGCTTGATGAATTGATTTGACATACTGTTTTGTTGGATATACACCCCGATATTGGACCCAGCTGCCGCTCATCACACACACTGATACAGAGGATGTGTTCATATATGCACATATTCATACACACACACACACCTTGCGTGAATGTGACTGATGGAGGCCTGACTCTTGTGTGTGTGTGTGTGTGTGTGTGTGTGTGTGTGTGTGTGCTCTAAACCCATATCTCCTTGCATCCCCACCACCAACCCCCCCCCCCCCCCCCCCCCCCCCCCCAACCCCCTTCTCTCTGGTGGGCAGTTCTTGGCACCGATCCTGAGTCGTAAACCCTCCTGGGTTGCCAGACTGTGCGTTGTTAAAAACGTGAGGCCCTCTGTACCCCCTCCCCGTCTCTGCAGGGCAATCTTTAAAGGCAGCAAGGTGTGACGGCACAGACTGGCAGCTTGGCAGCCATGCCCGAGGATACCAACGCTCCGTCAGCCGTGAACGGGCACCATCACATGGGCTCGCCTAACTAATACGCTCGCCGTACATGTGCCTTTCTCATGCCTCATCTGTGCCAGTCAGAGACAAAGGAATTCATTAAGAAATTTCACATGGCGTTGTTTTGTGATTTTGCCGGGATATAGTTAATTGGGAATTTCACACAAGCTAAGGTAACTGAGGGAGAGATTATCCAAATGAGTTTGGAAAAGTTAATTACACTCACTTGGCTGCATGTGCCCTTGATATGGATGGGCAGGGAACAACAGGAAAAACTTATTCTAAGCTTGAGTATTTTATTTCTCTAACAACATGCTTCTCATTCTCATCATGGATTTTTTCCTCCAACTTAGGTGCCGCTGAACACTGTTAGAAAGAAACACTTCCCAGCAGGTTACTTACCAGCCTGTCAGAAAACTGCTGCACCAGTAACATTATCATACAAACATAAAAAGGAATCCAAAGCAAATGCTTTTGCACCTTTAACATAACCAATATGGTGCACTGTCCTGAGATTTCGTAGGAGCAATTAACACATTTATTCAAAGAAAAAAAAAAACAGGCATTTTTATAAAAGAAAAACAGCATCACCTGATACATAAAAACTTGTGATATTCAGCATACTTTCTTTCATTTGCCTCTGTGATACTTTCTCCTACGCTTTTTCTGCAGACATATGTTTGACACTTGAAGCTGTTATCCTAGCTGGAAGTGTGAAAGAGGATTGTTGCAGTAATATGCCGCTCTTTGAGTGTTGTGACAGGAAAATGCTTTTCAGATACAGAATTGGCATTTTCAAGTCTTGTCTGACACAACAGTGTTTGTCTTCCATACTGATAACAGTGAAGCCAAGTTTGCAAATTAATTTCTCCAGAAATGCTTTGTTAGATTCTTTGGAGAATAAGTTGTGCGATTAAAAAAAAGAAAAGATTCCACGCTTATTGAAAGACATTTTTAATGACATGTTTTACTCATAAAAAAAAATCTCATTTATTGCGTTGTCTGACCCTCTTTGTTTTGAAGCTTCCACTGAAGCAAGACGAATACAAAACACAAATGGACCATTAAACTGACCTTCAAACTGGGCCCTATGAAAATCAAATGGCTGTCACCACACGGATGGGGGAATTTACAGAGTTTCCCTCCAGTGAGAAATATGAAAAATACACATCAGATGCTCGTTTTTATGATCCTCCCTTTTCAAGCAACAACAACTCTCACAGCTCGAGTGAATAAATCTACGAAAGCTTCGATCACAGAACATGAAAGAAGGTTTTTTTATGGATGGAAACAGCAGAATCTCCCCTGCAGACTTGCTTTGTTGGCCTGCTGATGTGATTGATTCTTTTCTATAATAGCTGCAGTACATTTATTGTTCAAACTTGTCGTCTGATCCTCTGCTCACACACACACAAACATACACAGTCCTGTTTTACTAGAGACATGTATGGAGATAAAACGACACCTGGATTTGCTGGGATGAGAATGGTGCCTTCAAGGTGTGGAGTCCACACACATTAGCAGAAAAGAGTATATTTCAACATTAGCTACAGAACTTGGTCAAGTCGATCATAAAATAAAATCTTGTAACTTCTTTGTATCCCTTCTTTTGAGGTAGAGGGGGAGTGTATTTGACGATGGTACTGTTTGATGGTGCAATTGATGAGAAAGTTCTGAAGAAAGTCCCAGAGCCTCAGAGGAATTTGATTACCTCCATCCATTATCTGCACAGTGAGCAATCGCGAGGCTCACCATCTGTCATCCGTTTCATTTGCATCGTCAACACCTGCCCTGCCTGTTTATGCCTTCACATTTTTTATAAGCTGTCTTTCATGGCAGGGAAAAATGTTGACTTTTCCTTCTAAATGCATTAATTCCACAAGTTCAAAGAACATATTGAACGCAGAGCAACTTGGTTTTATGTGTAATAGAATTTGGAAACTCTCGTTTTTATTGCTGCAGATTTAAAAAAAAAGGATACATTCAAGCTGCTTTCACATCTTAGTGAACAATAAAGTGTTTCATTTCATGGGTACATTAGATAGATAGATAGATAGATAGATAGATAGATAGATAGATAGATAGATATCACACATACACACACCACCTCCTCCTGTTTGTTACCAACGCATTGTGCTGCATACACTCCCTCTTCTCTCCCTCCCTCCCTCTCTCCTCAATCCTCCCCCATCCATCCATCCCGTCTCCCATATCCCCAGGTGGTGCCGACGGCTGCGGGGCCCATTAGCGACAGAATTCCTGCCTCCAGCAGGCCATGCGTGTCCCGAGTGACACATTTTTGGACCGACACCAAGAATCCAACCCTCCGCAGACAGCTCACTTCCCTCTGCAGTCACCACAGTATGTGCATGTGTGTAATATGTGTGTGTGTGTGTGTGTGTGTGAGGAAGAGAGAGAGAGGCCTTGCGAACACAGCATGAGTCCCACAGGAAATGCTTGAAAGGCAGTATGGGACAGATTGGTGATGGCGCAGAATGGACCAGAATACTAAAAAGAAACGCAAAGATATTCTACAGTAGAGCGATCGTACGAGATGACTCTCCTGCCAGGTTGGGACATTTGTTACAGTCGTAACCTCCACAAAAATAATCTCCCATTGCGCATCTGCATGTCTTACAATATAAACTGCGTAGAAGTATTCTCTTCCGTACAAAAAAATTAATTGGATTTTGCTGATGCACATTGTTGTTTGTGGATGTTTTTTTTGCCAGCTGATGCTTTACAAACAAAACCTTCTCAGGGAAGAGGGAACAACTTGAGATGAATGAGATTTTATACGTTTTTGCATTCATTACATACAGTGAAAGGTGTCACCACATCTGAATTTATCTACACTCGTGATATTTGGTGATCGATCAAAATTCGTATTAATCGTAAGGAGGAGTGATTATGAAACAATACGTTATGAGTTAAGAAAGAGCAGTAAGTCTTTTTAGTATAGATATTATGAATGGATTCTTTCTCCATGCTAATAGATAGTTAATTATGTACCTAATGACTCCTCACAAAGCGCTATATAATTAGTCTAGATGAGCCGAGAAAGTTCCTACTTGTTCTTACATGTTTAATGTTGGTGATTTCTCATTTCCAAATGGGAATGTGGGCGATGGTGGTATAACATTAGTGCCAGTGGAGCCACAGAAAAGTACAGATATCTATCTATCTATCTATCTATCTATCTATCTATCTATCTATCCTTCTAACTATATTAAAACCCGATATGTAGAAAAGTATTGAAGTGGTCATCCTTCCTTTGAACCCCAGAGAGGTCCAACTTGTTAGACCTCTTATGAACAAACTTTGTATTTATCAATGTATTACAGCTGGGATTTCTGAAATTGCTTAAAAACAATTCTCATAAGTTATGAAGTATCTATACATCTATGCTAGCTTTCTAGCTCAATCTAGCATCCAGCTCAATAGCTATGTAGCTAGCATCAAATTATCAATCAAATAAAAACACTTTATTGTTCATAGTGAAAGCAACTTAAATGTATATTCAGATTTTCCATATGCTCTTTGAACTTGTGGAATTAATTTTATAATGTATCTCGCTAGCGAGATAGTTAGCTAACCAGCTTCTGCAGAAAAGAATATAGCTAGCATTCATAATCCATGCCAACTAGTTAGCGAGCTAGTTAGCTAACTAGCTACTGCAGACGAGAATATAGCTAGCATTCATAATCCATGCCAACTAGTTAGCGAGCTAGTTAGCTAACTAGCTACTGCAGACGAGAATATAGCTAGCATCAATTTAACCATGAAATTAAACTCTTAATTTGTTCGCTAAACTGTGGCTTACTTACTTAAAATGTTTGTAGTTTCCGATTATAAAGTTTCTCACATTCAATATGTTCTTAGAACTTAAAGACAAATAACCCTGCCATGAAAATTAGCATATGAAAAAATACTGTACTGTGTTTTTAGAAGGAAAACTCAACATTTTTCTTTGTCATTAGTTTAACATCAAATTATTTGAACTTATTTGAACACTTTGTTCAGTAAGCTGTGAAAGCAGCTTGAATGTTTCTTGTTGTATGTTCAATATGATCTTTGAGCTTGGAACTAAGGTTATGTATCTGGCTAGCTAGCATGCTAACAGGCTACTGTAGACAAGAATGTAGCTAGCATCAACTTAAGCATGGAAATAAACTCTTTAATGTTCATTAAAATACGAGATTTTTATCTGCAAGAATAAGAGTTTTCGATTTCTATTATCAACCAAGTTTTTCACATTCAATATGTTCTTAAAACTTGTCAACAACCTTGCCATGAAAATTTGCTTATCAAAAATGACTCTCTCTCTCTAGCTAACTAGTTTGCTAGCAATCTATCTTGCATTAATGTAGCCTATCTATGAAATTAACACTTTGTTGCTCACTAAACTGTGAAATCAACCTAAATGTGTTTTAAATTGTGGTATTAATGTATTTAGAAAAATCTAAATTTTCCTTGACATTAGTCCATCTATCCATCCATCGCTCTCACACCACGGTGCAGTCATGACTACCAGATGCTCATACTCACAGTTGGGGGAATCAAAACCACTTCACCCAGTAGCACCCGTGTCTCTCAGCCTGCCCTGAAATAGGGTGTTGCTGGGGTGTCAGAGGATCACACCCCTGTGTGCTTCCCACCTGCTTCAAAACCCACCCTATACTCCCTCATATTGTAGCCACACACACACACACACACACATATATGCATACACCCAGTCAGAGTACCCCTAGACAAAGAGCTGAAAGCACAAAGGTGATGTAGTGACAGATGCTCCTGTCACATACTTAGCATATCTCCACCTCCAAAATAGTGCAACTGCAGGAGTGACTGCCTCTCTTAGTCACTAGCGCTACTATTCATAGCGCATTCATTTCCACAACCCAACGGATAAAAGCAGCTCTTAAACCACAATCCTTCACCCAATATTTATCCAATCTGACCAAATAGTATAATTAATGCCTCTGTCTCTCCTCTGCTCGTCTCCTTCAGGCCAATATATTCCCCTCATCTCCCTCCCTCCCACCCCGTCTAACCTTTCAGTGCCAAGTTCACAGATAGAGAGAAAGTACTTCCTGTGAGAGGCCGGGCCGGCTGCCAGAGAGACTGATCCACCAATCTGACACGTTAATGAGATCCTGGCCCGTAATACTGGAGTGTCAGGCCTCCTCTGCTGCAGCATCAGCCCTGCCATGACCTGCAACACACACACACACACACACAGACACACGTGCACGTCTTCACTCATATGTGTAATTTTTGTCACACGTGCACACACACACTCACAGAAATATAAGCACAAATGAATGTGAGGCTCTCTCCACACACACACACACACACACTCTTTGAGATGGGGGTTCAGCTCCTTAAATCTGTCTAATTAAAACACCAAATCCCTCTACTCCCCTCACCCACCAACCCAATCCTCACTTCCCAGCCCCACACACACACACACACACACACTTACACTAGCACCCTCCTCCCTTCCCACTGCCACCACCCCCGATTCCGCAGGAGAAATGATTATTAGGAATTTAATGGGGGAACGTTTCCCATCCCACACCATCTGGGGCTTGGGAATGGCACGAAATTTGAGGATGCTTGCCGACGTGGCGGGGGAACATTATTTTCATTTTTCTTGACTGGTGCTCGGATTTTCAGACATTGCAGGAAAGGCTCCTGATTACAATAAATTACCATAATACATTACAAAATAATATACACATATAGATGAATTTGTGTTTTCTTTGTTTCTGTTCTTGGTGAAAACTTTCCTGCAACTTTATCCCTATAAAAACACAATGTTTGTTTTGCACTAATTATGACACCACATCTCAGATTGAACATGCACCTCTATACGATAGATATTCCCCATTCCTGTCCTTCACCTCCCACACAGAGCTGGGCCATATGCTCCCTCTCCTTCTCTCTCTCTCGCTATACCACCCCCCCCCCCCCCCCCCCCCCCCACACACACACACACACACACACACACACATCTTAATGAGTTGCATGAATGTAGGGGTACGTGTACACATTTGACCCCGTGCTAAACTGCTGCACGTCGCCCTGTGGACCCTGTGGGCGTGAACCCCCCCCACCCCACACCCCACAACACACACACCTCCCTCAGCTCCTTCTTAGCCTCTCTGTGTGGCTCCAAGAGAGATGTAAATCTCCGTCTCCTCCACACACATGCATACATATATATTCACATGCACACACACACACACACACACACACACAGCCTGGTAGAAAAAGCATTAAGACTGACAGGGTGAGGATTTTAGTGAATGAGATAAATAAGGCCCGGTGGTGAAGGACGGGGGGCTAAAGAGGTGATTTTAGGGCCCCAAAGGGACCTCCAGTAACCCGGTCTTCCAGTTTTATGATGATACAGAGGAAGAGAAGGATGAGTGAGGGCATGAAGACAGCAAAACAAACCCCACCCAATGTTTCGTATTTTCTTCAAAGAGGAACGAGTTGAATTTGTGATTTACCAGATCTGCTGAATGTTCCCGTCTTTGCTGCCGGAAACACAATTCACCAAAATCAGCAGCTTTTATTTCATGATCTAAACCAACACGATGCAAGTCCCGACACAGTTTGAAATTCTTTGCATCCACGGAAGAGAAAAATGAGATGCTGTGCAAAGAAAACGTGGTATTCTGGTTTCTGTTAAAACTGATTCATTCTTCCTGTGAGAAGCTTCCTGATTTTCTTTTTCTTGTTGTTGTTGTTGTTGTTGTTGTTGTTGTTGCTCTTTTAACTCCCCACAATTAAATTAGAACTTGTTTGTAAAGCTTTTATCTTCATTTCATGTTCAACTGTAAAAACAAAGCGACAAATATGATTAAATATATTTAACAATTACAGTATATGATGGCCCTGAAATTACTCTCTACAGAAAATTAAAGAGAGAATTTAATGATGATTTGCGACCTACTAATCTACTGTGATGGTCTTTGTCATTAGTTCAACTTCTACAGAATTGAATGAATTCTGAAATAAGTTCACTGCTCTTCATACATGCTTAGTACAAAAGTTTCTTGCCAATCGGCACCACTGAGCAGCAACTACAGCAAAGACATTGTTAGCGCATAAGTACCTTGACAAGGCTTGAACTACTGTTCCTTATGTTTTTGAATATAGTGTCATACATGCGTTTGTTTAGACTTTCCTTTCTCTAAAGTAAATTCGTGTCCTACCGTTATCAGACACAGTTTAAGCTTCTTTCTTTCTGTCTTTGTACAAACATGGATGCTGCTTCTGTGCTGTTTTGAAATCTAACTAATGTATTAGGGACACAATTTATTTATGACTTTAATAAAAGTAAAATATTTAAAAGATCAGCATCTGACTGTCATACAGTTCATACAAGTGTGTGTTCCCGCGGTCAAGCTCGCGCTCTCACTCTGTCAACTTTTTTTCCAATGATCGAATTCTGGATCAAAAATCATGAAATGAACAGTTTTCACCAGGTTTCATTCTAATACATCAATATCTTTAGCAGTGAATTAATAAACCCGTTCAAAGAGTCCGATATAAACACAAATACGTTCTCCACATTATTTCATTAACATCGGCTTTATCTTTCTCCCACTGGTTATACGAGATTATGTCATATAGTTCTGTGTACTTGTACTCTGTAAAACCGTGAGGAACCTAACAAATACAATATAACGCAGGTGCGTATTTAAATCATGATATTTAGGATCAGAGTCAAATGGATTTTAAACAATACTGAAAAAAGAAACAGACTTTCATTTTTGCTCATTTAGAGAGTGTGCACACCTTTAACTGGAGATGCTGCATCTCCAGAGATTACCAGTTCCACTTCTCTCCAATAACTGGGAGGACTGGGATCAGTTGTCTGCTGCTCTCTGGCTGACATCCAACACCTCGTGGGGATTTTTTGTTGTGTGTGTCACAAATCAGCCATCTGATCGGCTGAAATAAAATCAAATTGTAGCAACAAACCTCTTTCAGATAAAGACTTTTAACACGTCTGCGTGAGATTTGCGTAAAGAGTCACAGTTTAATATTCTAACGTCAATTTAAGTGAATTTAAAACATTTGTATCGTTATAGAAAATAATGAGAATTGATACATTTTGACAGTTTAAAACTTATGTTGCTTCAAGACTAATAATAATAATAATGCTAATAAACAACAGGCCTTACTGTGGCACCTCAACACCAAGATTATTATAAGATCCAATTTCTCAGAAATAAATAAATAAATAAAATTACGCCCAGGGCGTTTTTATCTTGATTTATTTTTCTAACAATTATTTTTTTTTTTTAGTCGCCGTCTTCCTGCTGTCGATCATTTCCACAGAAAGCTGAGGAGCTGGGCTGCAACACGAAGCCTCTCACAGCCTCTTTCATTTTATTGCGAACAAACACATCACAAGACATCAACACATTACTTCACGAATATTTCGATCCATAACGAGTTTTCAGGAGTTGAGAGTGTGTGTGTGTGTGTGTGTGTGTGTAAGAGAGAGAAAGTGTGTGTGAGAGAGAGAAATAAAAGTTAGAAATATCGTCCAATAATCATTCATCATTCGGGTAAAGTTACAAAAGCAACATAATTTATGAGTACAGTCACCAACATTGTGCAGAAATACATGAAGTGCATCACAGTTGCTCTTCAGCAGGAACAAGGAAGTGTAAAAAGTTCACATCAAACTATCCAAAACTGTCATTTCGTTGCATATTGATGGTCGTCATCTCTTATTTTTTAAGGCATGTTGTTCGGATTCATCTCGTTTTGAAACATTTTGTTCACTTCACACAAACTGATTTTTCCTTTCCAGTCCTCGACTTTCAGCTGCGGTGAAATATACAACAATGCAACATAAACAAACTTTAAATGTATGGAGATCTACATAAAAGGTACCACTGTTGCATTTTACAATATTTTTTTTTACAATATATTATCAACATTCAAAATTGACGGACTTATCATAAATAAGCTTAAATAAATACAGTAATAATTTACATTCACCTCGTTACCACACTATTTACTGCAATTACAAATGCATTTAGTTTTTAAGTCCCCCCCCTCCCCCCACAACTTCCTGTATTTATAGGACCAACTCAGATGACATCATCACCAGGCTCCTAAACACATGCACGTCTCCAAACAGTATTTTTTTTAATAATTAATTTTGTCTAATTGTCATCATTTTAATTAGATAATAGATGATGAGAAACGCCCTGTGAGAGGAAATACACATATATCATTTTTTATAAACGAAGATTGCATTTGGCTGCCTTGCATAGCTCAATTGACCTTTATTGCTAACAGACTGAATCTCTGAACTCCAATCATGTCTCAGCAAACCTCCCTGATGAAGTGAAAACGTCTTTAGATTCTTCTTCCCCGGTTGTTTTCATTTAGCTGATTTTTATTTCGCCACGAAAATCATTTTTACTGACTGCTGTGAACCTAATTAAATAACCAGAAAAATCGAATCAGTCGTCCACTATATCAGCTGTATCTAACTCACATCATGACCGACATCTGCGGAGCAGCCATCAACAAACAAATGAAGTGCACTGGAACTGTAAACAATTGGCTCAAAACCTGCATCTGTAACAAATCAGTCTACATTTGTGGCTTTCTACTAGAACTAAATATGAGATCAGAAGTCTTCAGACTGAAGTCATTTGTTTTCAAAGCAAAGTCCAAAGCCTTATATCGACTCAAATCTATCGGAGCAAGAATTGAGTACAAGTGAAATCATCATATCTAATTTGCAGACTGTAACCATGTTTCAAAGAAAGACTGAACATTGAACACAAACAGACTTGTTAAAATGAGCATTTCTGCAGTGCATCAGCGTGTCTGGAGTCCATTTCGTTCCACTCTCGACATCTGCGGGGGGAAATTGCATCGTTTCTGAAACTTGAACTGTGTCCAGCTGATTGATTAATTGTGGAAAGAGCCATTAACTTCCCCTTGTGCTTGGAAGGACTGTCTGCGGACGTGCAGGTCGTAGGGGAAACGGGCCTCTGGGGAGACTCGGTACATGGAGTTGTGCGCAAGAGCCGTGCGCCCTGGCGCACTGCAGTAGCGCATGCCATAGTGGCTGCTTTTGCCGTAGTCTGGCGGATCGTCGTGTTTTAGGGAGAAAATCCCGTTAAAGTTCATCGGGGGGCTCAGCTGGCCGTCGAAATGCGGACTCCCGCCCTCTGGGGACGGGTTCTCGTAGTAGGGCTCGTACGCGCCGCTGTAGCTGTAGTGTCTGAACGGCTTGGCGCTGCTGTCCAAGCTGCTCCCGCTGTGGCCGGGGGGCGTGTTCACGTCTGAGCCTGGGTACGGGTACATGGCATCGTAGGGCGACCTGCCAGAGAACATGACCTCCCCGTTGTGGTCTGTGAGGAAATTTCTCGCGTTCAGCTGCAAACAACCGGCCACCAAGTTGGTTGTGGGCTGAGATAATCCTTTGCACAAAGTCTGCACGAAGGTGAGGAGGTCCGGTCTCTTCCCGGCGCTCAGAGTCTCTGACAGGGCCCAGATGTAGTTTTTAGCCAGTCTAAGGGTCTCAATCTTGGACAGTTTTTGAGTTTTGGAGTAGCACGGCACAACTTTGCGCAGGCTCTCCAGCGCGTCGTTCAAGCCGTGCATCCGGCTGCGCTCTCGGGCGTTGGCTTCGTGGCGCCGCACTTTGGACCTGTCATTCGGCTCCTTGCCGAGTTTCTTTTTCCGGGGGCCCCTCTTTTTAGGAAGCCCGTCCTCATCCTGGTCGCCATCTCTCTCGTCCTCCTCTCTGTCGGAGATGTCGTCCTCGGCGTCCCTCATGTCTGAGTTGGACCTGTCTGGGTTGTGTTGTCGCTCCTGCTCCAGGCTCTCAGGTAAGCTTTCACGGGGATAATTGGCACCAAACCGCGGCTCACACATCATATGAGATTCCTCGAATGGCAGTGTCAACATAGTTCCTGTAAATAAATCAAAGCAAAAACATAAACTATCAGGACAGAGTACAGCACCGACGTCTTCTGAAGGTTGTCAGTTAATTACCTGGTGAACGGGTCCTCCCAAGAGGAAGAGGAACAAATTGGCAAGTGAGGCCAATGTCACAGCTTGCTACCTTTTCAAAGACACTCAACTTCATTGTCTCTGGACTGAAAAACAACCCTGTTTTGTGATACCCTTTTCCTTTATAGCCAAATCATTCTACACACATTTTAAGCAAAACATGTAAAAGTCAACAAATGCATAAGCAATACTAACCTCCGGTCAGCGTGCACCGTGCATGTTCCCAATATCTCCTCTGAATCTGCGCTGCAGCTTCTCCTCTTGCAAACCACAAATTAGAGGAAAAAGCTTCAACCTGCGCACCTTCTTTTCTCTGCTGTGTTCTGCTCTTCCTCTTCCTCTTCTCCCTCCCTCGCTCTCTCTGTCTCTCTCTCTCTCTCCCCTCTCTCTTTGAGGAATGACACTCATGCCAACAGCGGGTACCCATGCCATCTGCCGCTGACGTCTTGTGGCAGCCGAGACCACGTGTTCAGTGTCCCATGGGACCTCCATTCCATACCGATCATCTGGCAGCTCCGGTAATGGGCACCGGGAGGCCCGCGTTTACCGTCAGAAACACAGACCGGAGAGGGATAACAACTAATATCTGCATCTCCCCGTGTAAGAAAGATGAATTCATGTCGTTTTGAATGGAAAAAAAACACGTGGGGGTGTGTGGATCTGCAGGCCTCAACAGGTGAGACAGACAGACAGACAGACAGATTTCATATTAGAATAAATCAACTCTGAATTGTTTCTAACATTCAACATTGTAAGTACTTGCACACAAAAAAAATCATGTAAAATATGTAAGACAGTTAAATACACACATCCAGTAAAAAACCCGTAAAGGTGAAATTGAAAACCTACAAAGACTCAAAGACAAGATAGTTAAATTGCATGAAATGAAACCAATTATAAATGCATTCCTGAGAGGAAGCAAATAAGGGACCGAGAGGATTTAAATTATACTGATATGCTCCTGTCTGTTAACACTAATGTCAAAAAGCACACTGAACACTGTTTTATCATCTTGACTTTTTTTTAATGAGAATTGCTCATAAACTGATGTTTCAGAAAATGACACATTACTTCTTTATTACGAGCTTAAATACAATGGACTTCTGTCTGCTCTTTGTCTGTGATTGCTGTTGAAAGTACTTTTAATGCAACACTAACCCTTCTCAAATCCCAAATAAGGCAGAGAGACCTTTCTGGGGTCTGACTGAACATGTCCATAAATGACATTTGCTTACATTCAAGTGACAAAGCTCTTTAGCGATCTCAGTAATGTTTTTCTAACCGTATGAGCACCCTCCTAACCTTCAAGTCTTGTTTGTGCTTAAACTCAGTCAAACCTTAACCACAGAGTTGAAAATGGATTCATATTTCAGCAGCGATTCTGTCACGTTTTTTGAAGGCGCAGACAAATTATGTCGTCCTCAGACCAGAAAACACTGCTATGTGTCGTTCTGGAGGCCGTTACAAACCACGTCTGTTGTTGTTTACTTTGGAGGACTTGTTGGGTTTTAATAACGTCAGATTTATTTATTATAATTATGATTATAATTATTATCATTGCACATACCGTAACCCAAAAACCCAAGAAGTAAAGCCAATATCAACAAAACACAAGAGTTGATAGACTATGTGGTACATTATATCGGATTAATCCTGCACCTAACAATTATTTTCATTAATCTGCAGACCATTTGCTCGATTCATTGATTAAATGTTTGAGCTAAAAAAATGACATCACATTTCTCCAGAGTCCTTGTTGACGTCATCAAATGTCTTGTTTGTCTAAAACAAACTGTCCAAAACCCAAAGATATTCAGTTCATCAGCACACCCTCACATTGCAGAAGCTGCAACCAGAGACTTTTTGGGCATTTTTGCTGATTAATTGATTATCAAAATAGTTGCAGATGAATTTTCTGTCAGCGGTCTAATAGGTTAATCGACTAATCGTTGCAGCTCCATATGAACTAGTTTGAGGAATTCCAGCAGGCGCCTCACATGCAGAGGATGGTGTGAACATACCAGGGGGGCGTGCACGGTGTTGGTACCTCAGGACCGTAGACATTAAGTACACCCCATGGAAAAGGCCCAGTGGCACGCTGCCAAATCCACACTGGGGCACAGCTGGCACTCGATATGGGTATATGCACTCCTCAGTTATGTGGAACACACACACACACACACACGAGCGCACACACAGTCCTATGCCTGTGAATGACCTTGTTGCAAGGAGAATCAATTAAAGCGTCTTATCAATCTCTGTATATTGGACATTACGAGACATCGATCAGCAGAGCGGCCGCGGCGCGTCGATCACACCTGAGAGTGTGTGAGTTCAGACCACACAGAGGTGAAGACACACACTTAACCTGACCTGTGTGTGAGGCAGAGCACCAAACACGTGTTCACAAGCGAGTGCATGTGGACAAACACACACACACACAGGACACATGAAAAATAAGAAAAAATAAATAAATAAAAAACAGTCCCTTCATCACTGCCTTCCCCCCAAAAAATGCCTCAGCTGGTCTGCTGATCGTTCTGGTCCAGCACACACACACCAGCATCTGATGAGTCAAACTCCCCATCTCAGACTAATCAGTTGACTGCACTAATTGCAAATGCAAATATGCAAATTTATATTAATTAATTACTCCACTAATTAGTTCTCTTGTCTTTTCAGGTAATAAATCATGGTGTGGTTGAGAGAGGAAGAAAGAGAGAGAGACAGAGACATGGCAGTGATCTTTTGTCTGCTAGAAAATCCTTGTTTCAGGTCTGAATCTGATCTCGAGATGTGTTCGGGACGGTTTTCATCAAAACTGTCCTCCACTGAGACTCCTTAACTTCCTTTTTTTCTCACAACAATTCGAACCTAGTTAATTATTTCAGCTGATATTTCATGTGTCATACTTAAAGGGTGGAAGCATTGTAATTTGAGAGGTATAACAAATAGGAGAGGTTGGTAGATCAGGGTGTCTCGCTGACAGTTCTTGCCTGTCAGCTCTTTTAATTATCACATTATCAGCTTTTATAGGCACGGTGCGTTGTGCAGAGCTGCAAATGAAGGCGCCGCCGATCGCACGCTGAGTTGCAAGCGTTTCTCAACTGATGTCAGCAGTTAAAGGGAGCTCGTGTCTGGATGATGGGTGCGAGGTGAAGTGTTTGAGGATATAGTAATGGTGTGTTAATTACAACATGATTCTGTCCAAAGTCTCTTTCGCTGCACGGCGTTAGAGTTGCATCTTGTAGGTCATTTCTTTTGTGAAAACCTGAGAGGCTGAAAAAAACGCTCCAAAGTCAAAGCATGTTTTTCTTTTTTTTATTAAATCCTGACACTGAATCTGTAATGAGCCTTGTACTGTTAATTTTCAGTTTCTCTCACTATTTATTCCTGCTATGCTTTACAATGCGGTGCATGTACAAATAACTAAAGCCAACACACAAAGGCTAAATAAGGAAGTGCTTAAGCAGTCCCAAATACAAGTGCAAGTCATTTATTTTGAGTACTTGTTGATACCTAACACCCAGATGAATACCTCGGTTAGCTGTTAAATCATTTCACACCATAAACCTGTTGTTGGCACGTTTATTGTCTTTATTTGTAATAAAATGCTCCCAAATGTTGCTCTTTTGCAACACCTTAAGTGTATCGAGTGTTTTTCTTTCCTTTATTTTAACCAGTAAAGAGTCTTATCTAAAAAGAAATCTGGCTAAGAAGGCAATAAAACAGACCATATCACCAACCCTGTCCCCTAGAAGTTACATTCATGTTCGACAAATTTGTTTCCTTCAAATAAACTCAACCAAAGTGCTTTTGTTGCCTAAACATAAGCATTAAAAGTTTATCTCTCCTCGACTGGTCTTCAACCTACCCACTGGCAGCTGGATTCAAGACACTGCTACTTGCCTACCATGCTGAGCGGCTCAGGCCCATCCTACATCCAGGACATGGTCAAATCATATACCCCAGAATAATTAAGATAAATGTGAAATCAAATTTACGTTACATTACAATCATTTGGCAGACGATTTCGTCCAAAGCAACTTCAACTTCAAACTCAAAAGGAAGAAAAGCTAAAGCTGCTTTTTTCCCTCTTTCTTTTTCCTTTTTTTAAGAAAAGTGTGCCAGCGTGAGATGTCGAAGTGAAGTCTGAAAGGTCCAGGTTGTCATTAGAGTCGTGCTTTACACGTGACCTCGACTCAAAAGGGAAAACATGTTGTAAAACAATCTTAGCGGACGAGTTTCATCTTGGTTTCCACAGTGAAACGCATCCAACAAACCCCCCACCCACCGAAGGCGCACATGCAGCACGGTGGATGTGCAGAGGAGGGCTGAGGATTGTGGGACTGATTACCAGAGGCCAGGTCCTGGACTGGTGTCCTCCAGCTGTGCTGTTCTACCCAATTAGAAACTCCATATGCTGCCCCACTCAGCTGCTGAGTGGCCACACCTCCCACCCACACAGGTGGGAGCAGTACTGTGCGCGTGTGTGTGTGTGTGTGTGTGTATTTGCCTTTGTCTATACGAACACAAACACTCCTCCGGTGAGAGGTAAAAGTTTCTTCTGTGCCCATTTGTGTTTGGATCCGAGATTTTAAAGCGTACACAAATATTATCAGCTCACAGATGTAATTTAATTTTGTGTGATGGTCCACAGCTGCAACACTTCCTAAATCCCAACTCGTTTCTTTATGCCCAAACAAAGTAACTCTGTCGCTGCAGCTTTGATAAGAAACACAGGTATTTAGGTGGGTGGCATGGAAGTGCTAATAGTATTAAAATATGGGGATATGAATAATGGATATGTTTTTGAAGATGTATAATGTAAAGATGTTAGTCCTGTTTTCAGTCAGAGATGGGATGCAGACGTGAAATGTTGCTGGAGGCATCCGTTCAGTTTTCAAAGCACAATCTGTTCGCACGCGTTCAAAGTGGTTGTGACAATCTGTTGTGCTTGAATGCGACACTTTCGTACCCAGAAAGTGATAAGATAAATAAAAATGTGTCAGATATTATATCTTTAGTTTTGTTAAATGCACGAGACATTTACTGCACCACTGAGGAGTAGCAGTGACCTACAGTAACTATAAATGTCAATATATGTGAATAAGTATATATATATGCCTCTAAAACAGCTGATGTGAGTTTTTGCAGGTTTGTGTCACTAAGAAGTACAAAAAGTGTTTTCATCTGTCATACGTGTGATTCTACTGACTTTTTACGCATTTTTTCACAGCAGCTCTGCTTTTTTTTTCTCTCTCTCTCTCTCTCCGAGCATGATGATTGACAGTGCTGTAATGTCGTTATCTCACCTAATCGACACTCTGAGTGTTGATGTGACGTCTTTCTTCCTCTTCCCTCATCAGCTGTCCTCAGCTCCCTGTGGCCTGGCTGTGTTTCAAACCACTTTTCTTAACACAGCCAAAGGGTGGCATAAGAAGAGTTTTTTTTGTAAAAATTCAGTTGAAATTCAGTTTACTTATTCTACATCAGTGGTAAAGATTTCCGCCTCAGCCACATAGAGGAAATTGGTTTTGCTGGTAGGTCAGGTGACCACATTAACTACAACTATGAGTTGTCCCTCTTATAGTCTATGAAGTAGAGAAGAGCCATTGATTAGCTTGCCTAACTTTTCTTGTCGGAGTTTATATTAAAGAATAACCCGCAGAGTTGAATCAATACCTTTTCTGACAGCCTCAACAAACACAAATCAATGGATGCTTCGTTACATTTCAGACTGCATTATATTTAACACGTGTTATTGTGTCTACCCTGTGTATCTAAAAGGTTATGTTGAGTCTGGATGTTACAAAAGTTTAACTGTAATTGAAAGCTTTAAAGTTTAACCCGGAAGGGTCACGGTGGGAATGTTGTTTCTGAAATTCTTTTACAGGTTAAGTTAAGTTTTGTATTCCCTCTGATCCATAAGCTGTATTATGATATAGTGTTATGTCTTATGTACCGCTAGCTGTACGGCTGTAGCCATGGCTGTGCTTTGGTTGTTATGATTATGGCTTAGTTTACTATGTGTGTAACACTGACTACGTGCAGTGTGAATTGACATGATTGTGCTGCCTGAGCATTAAAGAGCCGTAACAGTACAGCTATCGTAGCCATATCCGTAGCGTCATAGATTCAACCCCAAATTTCAAGTCTTTCGAAACGAGTGAGGAGGAGGCGTCACATCGTCTCAGTAGTAGAATCTGTGAGGGAAGACATCCCACCGTGAACCTTCGGGAGCTCTGTAAAGTTGTGCACAGCAATTAAATGTTTTTTAAATTAAAGTGAAAATGAAAGATGAAGAACTGACTTCAGAACGAGTGAATTCACCCCTGGCTGTTCCGTATAACTCCACCTACTTCTCCACTCCATTAAACTCCATTGTAACGTTGCTGGAAATATCTCAACATGACACCATGCCATCTGTGTTTAACCAGTTTTAGCAAGAACAAGCAACATGGTGTTGTGGTGTTAAATCAGTTGGAGGTTGATTTAAAGGGAAAGTGCAGAATGGTGAATGGCAGCTCAAAATAGAGTCAACACGACATTAAATTAAGTATTATCACTGATAAATGGGGTTTTAAAATCTTTGGAGTTCTTTACTGGTGGTTCATGTTAATGCTGCTGGTTCCTCTTCAGCAGCCAACAAGAGTGGAAGAAGCATTCAGATCCTTTGGTTAAACAAACAACAATGTAAAAATACTCCATTACAAGTAAAAGTCCTGAAGCACTGACGCATCAGTATTTACAATCTCCTAATGCCAGTCACTTGAACTTAAAGTACCTTTGATACTTTAAGTTCTTCTTTATGATTATACTTCTGTATTTCTGGTTAAGGTTTTGAATGCAGGACTTTAACTTAAAACTTTAGCTTAAAACTCTTTTTCTGCTCCACCAATTTTACACATCTACAAGTCTGTTTACAGGGCCTGGGGAGTACTACTGCAAATGTTAAAAAAAAAAGTTGTTATAAAGTATTTTGTGGCTCTAAAAGGAGCTAATCTGATAAATGAATAGTGTCGGTTGGAGCTGAAGACTACAAGTCTGAAAATCTGGGAATGTGGAGTTAGAAAGAGGTTCGTTTACCAGACCTCTGTAGACCGCTCCTCGTGTCGGCTTAAGGCTAGCAGCTACTAGCATACCACATCCAAATCTCCGACCGAACCGTCAGAGGTTGAGTTGCATTGTGGGTAATGTAGGCGCCAGGTTGTGACAAGAAAGAAGAATGCGTGGAGTGGAAAAGACAACATCTCTGGTTCGGCTTCATTGATTTTGATACTTTTTTTTAAAGCTTTCCTCCGTGAGTCGGACAATGTCACAGACGTGCGATGCTAAAAGGCAAAGGATGTGAGTACTTTTTCCACCACTGAAAAATAATATGCAAAATAACTGGCTGTCAGATAAACAGTTGAGTAAAAAGTAAAACGTTTCCCTCTGAAATGTAGTGCAGCAGAAGTATAAAGTAGCATAAATGTTACTTTCCAGTGCTGGAAGTTCATGATTAAAGTGAGACGCCACATTCAGACACAATCTTCCTTCTGAATGAACTCCTGATAGTTTTGTAGCTGGAATATTTTTGTATTTTACCTCTGTGGAGTTGACTGGAGCCACCATCACAGCAGATCTTTGTCTGGAGGCGTCTGGGAGCTCGAAGCCCTCCTGCATCATCTGCTGCGTGTCACAATGCTGGAGCCATGATGGGGGTTTGCCCTGCCCCTTGTGCCCACCTGAGGGGGTTACAGTTGGCAGCCATGGCTCCTCACCTGACAGGCTTCCAGAGAGGAGCCACTTGGCTGCCAGCAGAAATAGCTTCTTCCTATTTGGGGGGTCGGCCCCCAGTCAAGACGAGGGAAGCTTGGCTCTTTAAGAGTTGGGCCAATTCCCAGACACACTAGCAGCTCGTGCCACAGGGCCCTTTGATTCTGGGCTCTTGATCAGTCACTCTAAATAGAGCTCTGTGCTCTTTCCAGTGGATAGACGGGGTTTCATTTTTATTAAACAGCTTGATATGAAATGTCTACTTTACATGCTGCATGATGGGGCCGTGTGAAGTTAAGTGGCGGGAACATGCTGTCGGTTCTGGTTAGGTCAGAGGAGGCCAGTCACACTGTGGCCTTGGTGGGACAGCATCAGATCTTATTTGCTTTATTTGCTTTGAAACAAGTCAATTAATCGATCAGTTGATTTTTGTTAATTGACACATTTTCATTCAAGTGTCATTCATTTTTCAAGCATAACTGTCAAAATATTCTCCAGTTTTAACTTGTCAAATGTGAGGATTTACTGCTTTTCTTTGTGTTATTTGATAGTAAACTGAATATATTTGGGGGTTTGAGTGTTGGTTGGACAAAAAAAGCAAATTGCAGACTTTTTAAAAAATGTTTTCTTACATTTTATGGAGCAAACAAGTAATCGATTAATAAGCAGATGAAGGAAAATAATTCCTCCTCTTCTTACTCTGCCATGTCTGTCTGCACTCCATCTGTGTGGTGGGGGAATAATAACCAAGAGTGTTCGGGTGCCTCCGTATTTGCATGCCTGCATATATTATACATACGTAATGTGCAGTTGAGCGCGTCCTTCACACAGGTGTGGCTGTTTTCCTTTTGATGAAGGAAAAGCAAACTTATCAGCAGGTCCAGGTAACATCAGAGCAGCAGTTCCCGCCAGTGGCCGTGTGATTAAAATCACACAGAGCGAGTCTCTGGGAGCCGGGTAATGAAGGGACAGGCTGGCGGATGCCTTCACACCCTCCTCCTCCTCCTCCTCCTCCACCTCCTCCTCCTACTCTTCCGACACCAAGTCGTACTGGAGCTCAGCCTGAGCCCGGGACAGGAGGTGGGGTGGAGCACGAATACCAACGCTCGCATAAATGCATGGACAAACTGCATTTGTATGTGTGGGAGCAATTGAAGAGCCAGACATACATGTTGTTATTTTTTATGCTCAAAATATACACAAAGTCATGAGCTTGAGTCCACAAGGAGACACACAAATACAACACACACAAAGAAAGAAAGAGAGTTTATCTGGACATTAGCTTTGTGTACAAACACACACACACACACACACACACACACACTTGAGTCTATCCACCACCCTTGACTGGAGTTCATACCAGAAAAATAAACTCATCTGCACATTTTACTTCCGAGCAGATTGACTATTTAATAGAATAATGACCAAAAACAAAAGCTCTGTAAATCAACAGTGAGACAAAAGAAAAAAGAAAAAAAATCCACAAATCTTACTTTGCAGCCTCACCAAATTCCTCAGTCACGCCAAAAATAAGTATTAAAAGCTCTTTACAATACTGTTGATGGCTTTTGGTTACAGGCAGTCTCCATTCTCATGCCTGGCAATGGTCTTTTATGGCGAGGGACCTAATACAAGATTTCTGTTCTAGTGCAAACACAGTGGCCATGGGCACCAAGGAACAGCTGCCGTATAATTGAATTAACATTCGCCTTCTGCTTCGGCACTCAGCGCTGAGCTGAGAACTCATACACATCCCTCCATGAGCTCCATCAACCTGCCCATGAATATGCATGCTGCTCGTGATAAATATGCGTTCTGTGTTTAATGTTTGTGGAGCTGCATATATGCTGGATAAAGAGCTATACACTGACTATCTTGGGAGAGTGACGGGGACATACATCAAGTCCGTTGATCGTTCTTAGTGCTGCAGGCCCTCTGAGGCTGAGAGCTGTGGAGTGACTTGAAGTCAAACAGAGACATCTAGTGGACCATTGATGGTGAGACGTGTTCATAATACAGTTCGTACTGCAGGCTTTGGCTTTCACTACATGTAAACAGCCAATTCTAGTAATAGAAAAGTTTCTTGCTCTTCAACAAGTTCATTTGTATGTAAATCTGAAAATAAATATTTGCCTCAAAGATCTAAAATTAAGACCCGAATCTCACCTGAGAAACTACCACTGGCTTTGTTTATATAGTGGTTAAAAAGAGTTGTCATATTTTCTCATTTGGAAACTTGTATTCTGAACTTTCGATGTGGGGAAGGCCAGTTTACACAAAAATGATGTGCTTTTTGAAGGTAGTTTAATCTAATGAGGTTTAAATATTCTTATATTGTGAGCTATTAACAGTTAAATCAGCGTATTACACGTTTCAAACAAAAGTTTAATAACCTCGTATTTCACTTTAAAGTTATTTTTTCATGTTTATGTTGATCTCTCACAAACTTGGTTCGTTTCAAAGATGATGCAAAGGAATATATCAAGTAAAATTAACTAAAGACATTTGCAAAAGAGCACTGAGTGAGTGCATCAGCTGTCTGTGTGTCGTCTGCATGAAGCTGGGAATGTTGAAAGGTGCATTAAGGGAAACAAAAGGGACTAATGCCACAATAAAACCCAATGGATGCCCGTCAGGGAGGAGGGAGAGAGAAAACAATGCCTTTTTTTAAGAGTGCACTGCTGCCATTTCTTTTAACAAAGCTTAATCACAAGAGACAGGTTTATTATTTATTTTAAAAAAAATAGAGTGCTTAGAATTGATTGAGCAGAGATATCCTGACCTTTAACCTCAGTATGGGTCAAACTACCAGTGCTGAAATGATTAGTCGTTTAATCAATGAATCAATGAACAGAAAAGTCAAACAATTCTCAGAATTGATTCATCATCTAAGTCAGTTTATCAAGCAGAAAATGTCAAACACTCTCTGGTTTCAGCTCCTCAAAGGTGAAGATTTATGTATTAAACATCTTGGACAAAGCAAGACGTTAGGCGACGTCAGCGTCGCACTCATTTAAGTCTCCCTTAAAACAATAGCCAGGTGCCAAAATAAACGTTTGAACCGGTTGTTTCCTGCTGAAATCATCCCTCCTGTTCATAGTGACCATTAACAGTCTTTGTTAGTGATGGGAGACAAAATCCACAGTTGTCATTCTGTGTGCAAACTTTTATCTGAAGCTAATATGAAGATTAGTCTTTTTAGTTACTATCCTTCCACTGCAGCTCAACAGGGAAACACATAGAAGGAATTTTCCGCTTGATTTGACTTCATAACAGCGTCACATAACAAAGCCTGTGGATTTCTTCCTCCATCACGTACATTTTAAGTGCATTAGGGAGAACAGGAGGAATGATTACAACAAGAAACAACCTGTTTCATTGTTCAGATGGGTACCTGGCTAATGCTTTAAGACAGACTTGAAACATGGCGAAACTATGCTTTAAGTATTTTCTGACATTTTTTTTAGACGAAACAATTAATTGACTAATTGAAAAACATAGTTGCAGCCTTTCAGACTTCAAATGTCACACCTTCACTTAATAATACAGGCTAACCTACAATGTGACAAACTATTTTCACAGACTTAATCTGTACGTGTAAAATCAGCAGAGTGAACCCTTCAGATGTGCTGTTGTTGTTGTTGTTGTTGTTGTTGTTGTAGGAAATGAAGACAGGCAGACATGATCTGAGCCCTTTGAGTCCAGATTTATTGATACGGCTGTGCAGTCACAGAGCATGGTGGCACACACGGCCGCCTGGCCGGCATGGGACAGTGACACACACATGCATGCACATACATGCATACGCACACACCCTCCCACACACACCCCCTCCCACACACACACACACACACACACACACACACACACACACTCTCTCTCTCTCTCTCTCTTAGTCCCTCTGTCTGTGGAGGTTAAACCTGAGGCGGTTTACTTCTGTTAGCCACCACCTTTTTTTATTGTTTCACCCACTTTTTAGGCCAATATAACTGTTTATAATTTGACCTCCGCAGTATGTGTACTACTGTTTTATACATGTAAACGCATTCAGTTGAATCAGCCTGATAGAGTTTATAAAGCATATGCGAGATGGATCTTTAAAGTGAAAAAAAATGTATTTTCTTGATAATGTTTTTGGTGTTTTCCAAGCTTTATACAGTCCACCGCATCACTTCCTGTTTATCTTTCTCCATCACACACACACACACACACACTCATCTCATCACACTCTCATCGATAGAGCAGGTCACAGTGAGGAGATCAGAAATGCACATTAAGTATTTTTCGGCACACACACACACACACACACACACACACACACACACACACACACACACACACACACACACACATCCGTCTAACCTCAGTGACTAGAACAGTTTGAGATCAGTCATATCAGTCATTACAGAGTGATTCAGACTAAACAAGGAAACGAAGCATTAAACAAACAACAAATAATCTGTTCCATAGTAACCATTACAAAACACCATGTTTAGAAGTCTTTACATGTCATAAATACAGCTATGTTTCTGATTATGGTTGGTATAAAGTCTTGTTAAATATCCATACAGTTGGCTATCACAGTAGCAAGTGAAAGATAGAGCAAACTACAAGACTGTACATGTGTTGGTCCCTTGGTGCAGAAAATATATATACTGCTTCACCAAGTATCAGGCAGGCTATTTTCAGGACGCAACGAGTTGTTGTTCTGCTTATAAATCTAATTTGCAGTGATTGTTACACTTTAAACAGTTTGACAGTTTTGAGCCACTGTAATTTTTCTGACTTCAGAGCTGGTGGGATGAAAAAAAACCCCGAACAGACACACAAGGAACAAATAGAACCAGAGAGGAAAGACAAAATGAAAGATTACATGTTGAAGACGTACTTCGTGGCAATACATCCTCGGAGTCACAGAAAGGAGCGAACGGTACAGTAAAACTACAGCTAGAAAATAGATTTTTCTAAATGAAAAAGAGCAAAATATACCATATTGAATACTAAACTTCTGCAAACATCAAACGGCTGACTTTACAGACAGACTTTCCAACAGTGTCTAAACTAAACATCTTTACTCAAGACTCTTTGTAGGAGGATATTAACTGGTTTGTTTGACTGCACTTGGATCAGCACAGATTCAAATGACATCACAAAATTAGTTTTCCTACAGGTGAAAGGTGTCAGATGGAAAGTACATATATAGGCACACATTCAGCCAGCTGGCTTGCTAACCGCTGACTGTATTTTCTAGGTAGAAAGTAGCATGTGGTTACATAGCGTGATGAACTGCTTTATATCTCAGCACGACACTAAAGTTCCTGTTATAATATAAAAACGGGGAGCGCGTATTAAAACAAAGCAGCTAAAAAATAATTCCTACAGTTTCATATAAATGTTTAGGTGTTAAATTATATTCCCTTTTTGAACCCCATATATACTATATGTATTAATGTATGCAGCAGTATACAACATGTGCAGTGTACTCTAAAATAAGCTTAGAATATGCCAAGAACTTGATCTTGGCACAATAAATTTGGGATTTTCATGCCAAAACAAAAGGAAAAACAAAATAAAAATGCACAATTTTAGGGAAAAACATATCCATCATTATGCAAATACTGCCAAAATGCTTCTCTTCTTCCAATTACACATATTAAGTACAGAGTAAAAGCTGAACCTGCGTTGCAGAGGTTCAATATGTTACATATGCACAGTAAGCAATATTTGCATCTCCTATACACAACATTACAAGCCTTTTGAGAACCTGGCAAACAACCAAGAAGCAGATACAGTTTGGACTCATGGCCTCGGATGCATCTCAAAAGCATGATGGATTCAGCTGGCTAATAGGTGTACGAGCACACTGTAAACACGTTGATTAAACATTAAACCAGCAGCCTCGTAGGCGAAGCTGCTGTAACAGAACCGTACCGCAAAATAAAACAACGCACGCACGTGAGATTTCTCTCTAATTCAGCGACAATGTTGACTTTTTGCTACAGCTTAAATACATATAAGAAGGCATCGAGAAGAAGTCTTTTGACGAAGAAATGACACACAGTGTGAGGATATTAGATACATCTAGTGCTTGATTCATAAAGGACATAACAAATGCAAAACACATGTTACAAAAAAAGGTAAACAAAAAGATTTTTATATATAACAAAAAACTTGAATGCATTCATGTGAGTGTGTGATATGTTTGAAATGCAAAAGTTGCATTCTAATTCTTGGACTTTTCTTTACTACAATATCTTACATTATATCGCAAAAAAATATCCGTTGGTAGATTGCGGATTCATAGGACTTCTACTCCTCCTCAGATCCATACATTTACAAACTTTCAATATATACAGTAAAAGAGGACAAAAACCCACAAAAAAACAACATAAACCTGGCTGTGAGGAACACATGAGAATTGCACGATGTCTGAGGAAAGTAAACATGTTAACGGGGGAAAAAAATGAGCCACAACTGGTGTTAAAACATAAGAGACTCCCAACAGGAGTTAGGTTTTCTACATATAAGGAGTACTTGCTAGTGAAATAGTACTGTGAGTTTAACCTCAGTGTACTGTGCACATACTCATATGCTGTACATACTGTGTAGAAGCTCCTCTTAATGTACATCTATTCTGCATTTCCCACAATTCAGTATTCAGTAAGGACCAAAATAAATGCTGTGATGCAAAACTTGTCTCTAAATAAACTTTTACCAGACTTTCACTTGTGATGCCAAAATCTAATAGAAGAGTGTTGACAGAGAAGCATAACACAGCAGTGAAAAGTGGGACACTGGCTACATGACTGTGGCTGAGTTAAACATACAACTCAGAGCGATGTAAAAGATTGGCAAACTAAAAAAGAAATAGCAACATTTCCAGTGTCAGTCTTTCAAAGGCTCCTCTTCATCCTCACCATCGTTCCCAGGTCATTAAATCTTCTTCTGTGTCGTCTTTATCGGTAAGTAGGACGGGAGGAATAATGCACGTGGGTAGAGCCACAAGCTTTGCATACAAGAGCGTGGGAGTATAAACATGGTGAAAAGTAAAAACAGCAGATCATGGAGACAAAAAGGAAGCAAAGGTGTCAGTTTCTTGGTGTCCTGTAGAGGGCGACAAAGTCCAACTAATGGCCCTCCCTCCGGAGTGAGTCTGAGTTCTCCCATGAATGCAGGTCGACAGCAGCGCAGCAAAGACGCAACAGTGTGGCCGTGATTCTCCACAGCTCGCTTATTCCATCTCTACCACTGCTTCGGGAAAACAAGACAGGAATATTAATAATTTAGGTGAGATTATATATCAACAAACTAATATTCTATTTATTGTGGGGAAATTTCCCTGGAGAACAAAAAAACAATCATTTCTGATTCATTTTCTGATCAAGTAACAAACAGTATGGTTCCCTGTTCCTAAGATTAATTAGTTGTTTTCAATTTATTCGAAATAATTTTTAATTGCAGGGAAATTCTGTTGAATCAGTTTCACACTACAACAGCTAAAAATCTATATTCAAGTACAAATACAGTGCATTCTTGTTGCTATTATTTTGTCTCTCCCATTTATATCAATGAACGTAGGCTAAATAACAGAAACACAGTTCAACAGCACCACAAACTAAATCAGTTCCAACAAAAATATTACAACCCTCATGAAGGGAGGATTTACTGCAGGACTGTTGTATTGGGCTGCCTTAGTTTTAGCCAGGTGTACCTAATAAACAGAGTAGATACTTTAGTTTATTTGTTTTTCGATAGTCGTGGGCTGCAGGACTAAACTCACCATCGACTCCTTTGTTTTTGTTTTCGTCACCCTCTGGAGATTCAGCCCCTTCAGACAACTCTCCTGAAAAGTCAGAATAGTTGTGTTGTTTGTTTGACGCAGGTGCATTCAGTGGTAGCAAACACACACTCTATCTAAACAAGACCATGAAACCCTCAGAGCATCCTCTCTCCTTAATGAAACATCTTCAACCTCACTGAGCTGCCAGTGGGACAAACATTGTTCACAAACACACAGGACTGTGTTTGAAAGTCTACTGACGTTGATTCAAAACAACTTTTCATTCACAAAACAATTACTTGGAATTAAATCCTTTTCTAGGTAAGGCCACAACAAACAAATAAATATCAACAAATGTTTTATAAAAAACACATATCTCCTACAAACATTGCATGAATATACACTACCCCCAAATGGTCACAGTGGGTACTTTTTCTGAACTACTTTTGCGTAAGTTTTGCTGATCCATAGGGACAGTTAGTGTGTTGGCCATGTCCATTTATAACACACTGTCAGTTTATGGCTGCACTTGCGGTTGAATCTATGATGCTATGATGACAGCAACACCCAAAGTTTACTACATAATACAGTATCATAACCCAGCTCAGCCTTCCTCTATGCATCAGAGGGAACACAACACTTAATATGAGGGAACACAAAAGTAGTTCCGAAAACAAATTCCCACCGTGTCCTTTCGAGGGCTCTGTATGAATACACGTGGCGTATTAAAAGTATCGGGTTAAATGAAAGTGAAGAAAGTGAATGAGTACTAAAGGTTGGCATACATACAGATATTATCATGAAAGAGGGTTGCAACAGGGTTACAGAAACGTTCACTGTGGCTTTAATGATCACTTAGGTATGCTGAATGACTTCACATGTCAATGTACTGTATGTATAGCACATTTAGAGGAGCTGCCGTCTGTCACGTCTTTTAAAAGCATTCTGTTCTACCGTTCTGCAGTGGAGGACTCTTGTGTGTGGCGCTCCCAGGCTGCGCTCCCTGCTCTGCTTCTCCTGTGTTACCATCTGGTGGTCTGTTGGCCTCTGCTGACTCGGGCACCTCCCCCTCCAATTGGTCCTCCTTTGGTTCAGGCTGTTCTGACTCTGTGTGGACCTCCTGGGGCTCCATAGCCTCTTCCTGCTGGGCTAGCTCCTCCGCTTCCTTTTTAGCTCTCTCCTCCGCCTCTGAGGTCACACAGAGCGCGAAGGCAGGTTAGCATGTGTGTGAGAGTGCTTAATTTAAGACCTGATATGAGGCAGATTTCTGTTAACTGAGTTTTTGGCCACTTGGGGGCAGCGGAAACAAGCTGAAAACACATTTAACACCTTTTAAGTTGACATGGGGTTCCTGTTAGCAAACAGTTGCCTATTTAGACTTCCAGAAGTTACAAAGACAAACATCTGACCTGACAAACGTATTCATTCTCTTTGAGCTCTGTTTTGGTCTCCACCAACTACTGAGGGAAATATCTATCTCTATAGCTGCTAAATGCTCCTCTATGTTCACCACCTGTTTGGTTCTGAGCAGAGAGTGTCCAGTGAGTTTTTAGAACTTTTTTGTCAAAAAACGAAGCTGATAAGAGCGGTGAGAGTGAACCAAAACAGTAAAGTTGCGGGCTGGATAACCAAAATAATGAGCTGAAAGGTGCTAAAAAGCTGTGTAGAGCTGATGGGAGCTGTTTATTCGTTACTACAAGCAAAACCTAGTTTATTACAACTTATAAACCCTTTATAATGGGTGCCTCACTTAATTAAATAAATATTTAAATAAAATCTGATACATGTGGACATACTAATCACTGTGTATCCCATAAAATCCCACAGTAATACAAGTCAGTCAAAATCCCCCTCTGTGTGAGCTAAGAGCATTGCAGACGTTAAGAGCATTGCAGCTTTAAAAGCCAATTTTCCCGATTCTAGTGGATCTCCTGATCTGTTCAGACAGCTCAGTTTTAACAGGGCATTAATGTTCCGAGTCCTCAAATCACCTTCATTTTACTGTATTATATTTTTGGTTGTATGGATGTACCGTACCTTTACCAGCCTGTGCTTTCCACCTCTCTCTGTTCTGATAAACTTCTTCATTCCACAACGCCTTGAAGTTCTTCAGGTCCACCATCAGCAGAGAGCTTTGTCCCGACGAGCTGCTGTCGGAGCCCATGCTCTTCACACTGTGCCTCTTGGCCTCCTCTGAGCTAATACTGTTCAGACTGGACAGAAACATGAGTGGGAAGAAGAGAATTAAAGAAGACTAAGAGTCTAGAGCCATGCCAGCAGCTCTGTGTGGCTGTACTGACACAGTGATGCTTTGAGCTAAATGCTAAGCATGCTAACATGCTCACAAAGACAATGCTAAAATACTGCTGTTCGGCAGATAATGTTTGCTATGTTCACCATCTTAGTTTAGCATGTTAAGCTTTGCAGGGAGCTTTATAAAGTTGAATATATCTATCAGGTTTATCTAAGCTGGATTTGAGACTTTTTAACCTAAAACCTGTTTTACGAGCTGAACTTAAAGAAGTGGGCATTAAGGAGGCAGGAGTCTGATGGTCAAGTTGCATTATGGGAGATGTAGAATCCAGAGTTTATTGAGCCTGACCCATACTGGGGACTAAAAGTCAGAATATCTCGTCTTCTGCTGCTCCTGTTTTGATCACTCTTCATCAACAGTGTCTCTTGTGAGTCCCCCAACTTTATGGAAGTACGATACTAAATTGCTGGAGTGTCCCTTTAGGGATCGCCAAAGTTATTCCAATTCGTCACGTGGGGTACATGAATGTCTTCATGGCAATCAATCCCACGATTGTTGAGATATTTCACTCAAAACCACAAATATCAACCTCAAGTCAGGGGATCACCAAAGTCAGACGGATTCATCCTGTGGGGAACATTAAAGTCTGCACAAAATGTCATGGCAATAGTTGTCGGATTATTTCAGTCTGGACCAAAGTGGTGCACTAACTAACTGACAATGACGGTGCTAAAAGAACATGAGCTTTCAGATTCAGAGGCAGATTGAAAGAAGAAAGAAAGAAGAGAGGTAGATAACCAGAGGCAGACAGAGAGAGCAAACATAGTTACAGATGACTGAAAACAGCTATAAATGCTGTGAAGAAACAGTCCAAGAAAACCCATAAGCACCCAGGTGTGTATGTAGACAAGGAGACAAGTGGCAACACTATCTGAGATTTCCACTTGGTTAGCTCCGACTGGAGGCCCACTGAGTGATGCTAATGACTGCTGTTGAGGAGAACGGGAACAGGCTGATATTGATGTGCAGGTGCAATAGAAGATGCAGAGCCAGCCTCCCTAAGTACTGCTTTATTTTCTTATAAGCTCACTTTAAAAGACACAAATAACAGACTCACATTTTGTAAATGCTCTTTTTCTGGATAGTTTAAATATTTGTAACGCAAGAGGAAGTGGAATGTACTTACTCATTTGTTTGCTTTCAAAGCCTTGCTGATTTAGTACATAGCTGGAGGAAAAGTACTGGGCCAATTAATTAAACCAGTGGAGACAAAATCACTTCCTTTTGTTCCTCGAGAGGCTATTGTGCATGCCAATCCAGCACTGAGGCCCATTCTTGATCAGGGACAGCGAGGCGAACTTGACTAGCATCTCTAAAATATCAATTTCAAGGTGTGTGGCTCGGACTGATGAAAGGTGGAGACATTACCACGCACAGAAATGGATTACTCATGGAAGACTCATCTGCTGTTCTCAATACTTCCATTAGATATGCTGTTATTGCAGAGGAGCTGCTGAGGTTTGATCACGTCATTGAGCGAGCAGTTACTCAGAAAGGTATGAGAGGTGAAGGGTAGAAAACAGTGAATTTTCCATCGTTGATTAACCAGGCTGGTTGATTAAAATTTACTCAGATTTGCATACAGTCACCCACCTCCATCTGCTCAGTGCTGCTACTGAGCAGCAAATAAGAATTCAAACTTTCTCCATTTCTAAATGATCTCTTAGAGAAAGTTCTGCAGCTCACCTTGAGCGTCTAAAGCCGGCAAAACCTGAATGGGAGGCCTCATCGATGAGCGGCTTGACGATACGTTCCATCATGTCCGTCAGCACAGTGAAGGTGGGCACCACAATGAAGTCTATGAACCCTGGTGAAGATATCAGAGAACATAATGTCAGTTTAAACATGTTCACATAAATTGACAAAAAGAAGCCCAGAATAATCAAAGTAACACTGTCATTTATTAATTAGGATTGGAAAACAAGGCCACAGGTATTTCCAGAATGTTATAAAATGAATGATCAAATCTGAGATATGAATAGAATTAGGTTTATAGGTGTTAACACAACGAAGGACCTTTTGTCCTTTTGTCCCATGTATCTTAAAACAATACTCACACGCCTATATACACATTGAAACTGTTATTGGTCGGTGTGATGTTCCTCCTGTCCATACTGGCTGCAAAGAGACTCCTTCCTAATGCTACTTAAATGTAAGAGATGGGAAACAAAACGCACTCTAAACGTGAGCATGTGAGTGTTTAAGAAGGATAAAAACCCTTTAGAGGTTTACAAGCAATGAGCGAGTGCTTTGCAGACTTGTCGCCCTGGTCTTGGCCTTTCAGGCAGCACACAGGCTGTGCTATCTTCTCTCCTGCCACCTCCTGTGCAGGTTTTTCCAGGTAAAAACATTAATCAATCAACTGAATAAATAAAAAAAAGATGATTATGTTTTTATTCATATTTAATATTTCTTCTAAGAAGACTTCAAAATTGACCATCAATCAAAGATAATACGCTAATGGACAGAGCACATAATTTATCATATATCAGATCTCTATTAAGGACACTAAACATGATTGTAAGGTACAGTAATAGTGCAGCAATTTCCATTGCATTTCTAATTGTCTTCTTATACCATAATTGTCATGGAAAGCACAATAAACACTTTCATCATAATCAATTATTTGACAGACTTAAATAAATGTATATAAATACAGGAAATAGTACGTCCTTGAATGCTCTATAAATACATTTACAAAAGAGTATTTTTTCTCAAATAAACTCATGGAGGAGCAGAACTTATACACCCACATAAACCATGATGCCGGTGGTGTATGTAAAGATGGAGGAGCCACTCACCGATCTGGGACTGTGCCACCATTGTGGACTTTCGGTCACAGAGTGGAGAGAACGGCAGGCCGAGCTCTGCTTCTTTGTCCCCCTGGAAATACAGCAGCTTCCTCAGTCAAAATCATTCTCAGTTTTTGGTTTCTAGAAAAAATGTACCCCACCCTCTAGGCACAAACACACACACACAACTGACTGACACTCATAAACACGCTCACAGTACATGTACACACCGCCACCGTGCACCAAACATTTCTATCAACAGGCTTTGGATTTGTCTGGCCCCCGCCCTGAGTGCTTTTGGGCCACGAATGTGTTTCATTTTCTCATCTGATTTATCACAAACAGATGAGATGTGGAGTCGTGAGGCAATGTTCTTTGGTGAAGCTATTTATCGGCAATTCATATCCCAAGAGACAAAGGCCTTGTGAAAGCAGCCACAATAACAATAGGACTGATAATGAGAACAATGTGGATTAATAATGGAAGAGACAAAAGCAACATGGCACCAGTTAAACATTTGTCCTTCCTGTTGACATTTACAAATACATAATTTATTATTTATAGCCAAATACATTGTTTTATCAAAGAGGTAATTTTCTGCATTTTAATCTGCCATGGCGCTTTGTCATTACATCATTCTTAAAAAAGACAAAGAGCAGAGCAACTGCAATTAAACTTATGAATATGACTGTAAAAGTCACTAATGTAAAACGCTTTGGGGTAGAGTTGAGCCAAAACACCATATTAAAACAATCATTCAATAGAACCATCATTATTTTATTCTTCTTTTATTCTGCAACTGGGTGAAAGAAACCTAACATATATGAGACTTAAAAACACCAGCAACAAAGGAGTGGCTGGAGGCACTGTAACTGTACTATTCATTCATTCATCTTTTGGCAATCCTAAGAAATCCCAGGAAAACAGTTCCTCCCAAACTCCACAGCTGGTCCAATACAGCATATATCTAATCAGGTAGCAGGAAACGCAAAAAGGTTTAATTTAAAGGTCAAGAATTAACTTTCCATCTTAACGTTTGAGCCAACTTGGTCTGAAAGTCCTTAAAGTGATCAGATGTAAAATTAAAATTTTCAAGATCTAAAAGTCCATCTGCTGAGGAAGATAATTTGACTGAGGATCATTTGACTGATTTATCTGAGGAACAGCTACTAAATGGAGTGTTTTGTCAACAACATTAATAAAGTTTGCATTTCATTTAGGTTTTCAAGTTCAAGGGCCCCACAATGTTGCATGCTTGCTTAATGGCATTGTTTAGGAGTTTTTCAGAGGTGATGTTTCAACTGTTTGGTTGAATTATATTGCATTGTACTATAAAGATGTTTCTAATAATTAGTCTACCTCGATCGATATAAAGGGGGTGGGCAAAATATGAGATCTGTTGTAGGGCTGTTATATTAGACTGCATTAGTTATAACTACGTGTAACTGTGTGTATATTGCAGCTTTGTGTATGTGACCAGCTGAAAACCATGCCATGTTCTCTCTACATGCATCTGAACCTTCACTGGACCAGTCACTCATGATTTACTCTGTGACCTGTCAGGTGCAGCCACTCACCTGTCTGAAGAACTCCTCCAGTAGGGAGGTGGTCCAGCGGTGGTGGAGGTCCCAACTTTTGGCTGGGTGGCTGATGTCTGCTGTGTGCAGCAGCAGGGACAGGGCTTTGGGCTTGTCAATGCTGCAAAAGAGAGAAGATTCACAATTTTAAAAACTGAAGTCCGCCAGAGAGTATCATTATTCATTTGTTGTGTTGTTTTCTTAAATAGTCCTGTAATCTGGCTTTTTAAGTGTTGACTTTTTCATTTTTGTTTTTACAGAAAAATATGCCAACAAATCTCTACAAATTAATCAACACTAAAGTTGAATAAAAAAGAAAAATACATTTCACCCTTGACACACCTAAATCATTACAGGTACAGCCTAATGGATTTGGAGCTAACATAATAAGTCAATTTAGGTTAAATACACCTGTTTCTGGTAGGCCAAACCCCCCCTGCTTTGGCAATGTCCTGGCAAAAACTACATCATGAAGACAGACAGACATTCCAGATAAATCTGCAACAAGGTTATTGAAAAATACCAATCGTGAAAAGGATACAAGAACATTTCCAAGGCACTGTGTGTCCCTGAAGACAGAAGGGTCAATCATGAAAAAAAATGAAAAAATGTGGCACAGCTGCAAATGTGTCTACAGCAATCTGACCACAAAAATGGACTGTCTGTGCAATAACAGCTCAA